>NC_053496.1:8930398-9292898 GCF_905171775.1 Rana temporaria
GCGCGAATGTCCTGCGATTCGCGGTAAATCCCGCGGTCCCGCAAGCAGTGCTATTGTCCCGTGATTTCGCGGCACCCCCCCTGCTCAACAACTTTGATCCGCGCCCCCCCTGCTCAACTACTGATCCACGTAAACAACTTTGATCCAACTTTGATCTTCGTTTGGTATGCTCATTTGTCCATCATTCTGAAGTTGAAAAGTTGGGAGGTATGCATACATTCAGTGCCAGAGGTGCCGGAACTGCGTTCCCCTGTGTTCCCGCTGAAAAAAATCCCCTGATTAGATCAATGTTTATGTTGGCTAATCCTCTTGGATTAGTCTTACGTCAACTCTACCTTGTTCTCTAACCATTGTGTGATGTTCTGGGTAATATTTAATTTTATTGTTCATGTGGTGACTGCCGTACTTTTGAAGTGTAAAAAAAAAAACTGTATTTCTGTTCAATAAACAGTCATTAGTTTGGTTTTACCTCAACGTCTGGTCTGTGGACGATGCTTGGGGTACAAGGGCTGGTATTAGCTCTCGTTCAGCTGGAAGGGTTTGAAGAGCAGGAGGAGGCACTGTTTGGTGGACGTACCCACGCGGTTCCGTCACACTCATCCATTCCGTTCCCATCCACCAGGTCCTTATCTACACCAAGTGGTCACTACAGCTCCGTAGCTTTATATTATAACGGGTATAAACGCCCTTACTGTGTAGATTCAGGTATAGCATTACAAGAACGTTCCTTTCATGTCGGTAATCATTCTACAAAAGGTCATTTACACTCCAAGCTAAGAACATGATGATTGGAGCTCGCCATAGCTCCGATAGTGCCGGGAGTTCTACAGTTCAAGAAGACTAATATGTCTTAGGGCTGAACCTTGTACTCAAAGCGCCATTTATCCTCCGAGCGGCAGAGAGGGTGGCAGTGTCTCCAAGATGCCAATTTAAAAAAAGGTCACATCAGAACACGGTTCAAGTCACTAAAGTTATAAATGGTGCGTACAATTACCAGCAACCCAAACAAAGCGAGAAGAGATGGCTCTGCAGAAGGCTTTAATCCCGCTACATATCAATATTCTGTCTGCAATAGAAAGAAGACCCAAGCACCATTCCACCAAATAAAATTGTTCTTTTTAAATGTAATTGCTCATTTGCGACAACAGAAGATTCCTTTCCTAGCCGCGTTGCTGTTCTTTCTTTTTTGTATGTACTTTCTGAATGTGCCACTTGATAAAGAACAGCAGAACAAAGAAACACAAAAAGAAGACGGATGGAAGGGGGAGGGGAGGCCGTATATTCTATTTGGCAGTTGCTTTTCCCTCAATTCCCTCTGTTCATCTACTTTTTAGGGGGAAATATTTGACTTAAAATATAGTTACAAAGTAATCATTATACTTTTTTTTTTTTTTTGACCCTCAGGTTGTTACATAAAGTATTGCAACGCAATGCGTCGAGAACACCTGACGCCAGAAGGAGTGGAATGATAAGTGAGGCGCGCTCTTATTTATACTCGGTGCCGGCTAAAAAGCCTCTCAATCTGCTCAGGGGACGCCATTAATATTTTTCATGTTTTCTGAAAACTCTTACCTTTCTGTCAATACAAGCCACCGAGCGCCCGGCGAACCGGTTTACGACCCCTCGCCGGATGTTGACATCGTCACTGAGGATGTCTTCCCAGCGTCCATTTCGGAACTTGAACAGCTTATCCGAGTATGTTGCCATACCTGCAGAAGAATAATAAAAAAAAAAGAAAAGCATTCAGAACAGTTACACGCTCTATACTCTCCATTTAAAAATATTTGCCTCCTTTGGCTACTTTTCATGGATAGTCCTAATTTTACCGCCCTCTTGCCTTAGAGCCCTTTCCTAACTTTGCTCCGAAAAACTGTCACACATCCCATGCTCTAGTAGGGTAGGGTGACCAGACATTGTTCTATACAGTCCCTTACACACGGCTCATGTGTAAGGTAAAGTCTACAGCAGGGGTGGCAAACACAAGGCCCGTGGGCCGAATCCGGCCCGCCGGACCTTGTAATGTGGCCACCTCATTTTGCCAGGTTTCAGCGAGCGAGCAGCGCGGCCAGTCTGAGCAGGCATTACATATTTCCCTTACTCTCTGCCGCTCCGTCTCCGCCCCCCGCCTCCAACGCCGCCCTGTCTCCGCCGCCCGGTCTTTCCCGGTCTTTCCCAGTGACGTACGAGGGTGCATCAGAGGGGGCGGGGTCACGTGACGGGTGGCCGCTTCCCCTATATAAGAAATGTCACAGCTCCAGCGCGTCATTCCGCTGGGCTGTGTCCAGCGGAGAGAGGAGCTGCCTGCTGCGCTCTGGATGGATGGATCTTCTCATCGCTGGACCGGGCCGCTGATCATCCGTCGCTGGAGAGATCATCCGTCGCTGGATAGAAGACAACTTTGGAGTGGGGGGCCGGGCCGAGAGTGGATTCACATCGCTGGATTTTTTATTTTTTTTTATTAATAAAGTATTTTTTTCTACGGTGTCTGTGTGTTTTTTTTTAACTATTTACACTTCCTTCGTGAAATGGTAGAGGTACAGTGTACCCCATTACCAATTCACATAGGGGGGGCCAGGATCTGGGGGTCCCCTTTGTTAAAGGGGTCTTCCAGATTCTGATAAGCCCCCCGCCCACAGACCCCTCACAACCACCGGGCAAGGGTTGTGGGGATGAGGCCCTTGACCCCATCAACATGGGGACATCCTCCCCATGTTGAGGGCATGTGGCCTGGTGCGGTTCAGGAGAGGGGGGGGGGCGCACTCTGTCCCCCCCTCTTTTCTGCGGCCGGCCAGGTTAACGTGCTTGGATAAGGGTCTGGTGTGGATTTTTGGGGAACTCTACGCCATTTTTTTTTCAAATTTGGGGTGGAGTTCCCCTTAAAATCCACACCAGACCTGAAGGGTCTGGTATGGATATTTGGGGGGAACCCCACGTCATTTTTTTTTTAAATTGACGGCGGGGTTCCCCTTAATATCCATATCAGACCTGAAGGGCCTGTTAATGGAATTTGGGGGGCCCCCCAGCTTTTTTATTTTTATTTTTTATGAATGAATCATCTCTGAATTGCCAGAGCCAAAAAAATAATTAGAGCCGCAAAGCCGGTTTTAAATGCCTTTTTTTTTTCAGAAATGACACTTTGTGCAGGGACAGTTCTATGTACGGGAAACATGCACTTTTTCACATGCTGACTTTACACCCCCCCCCCAGGTACGAAATTTAAAGTAATATTACACTTTTATTGTTTCACTTTTAGCATTATTAAATTCACTGCTCCTAAAAAAATGGCCGTTTTTAAAACTTTTTTTGCATTGATACATGTCCCCTGGGACAGGACCCGGGTCCCCAAACACTTTTTAGGACAATAACTTGCATATTAGCCTTTAAAATTAACACTTTAGATTCCTCCCATAGACTTTAACAGGGTGTTCCGCGGCTTTTCGAATTTGCCGCGAACACCCCTAATTGTTCGTTGTTCGCCGAACAGGCGAACAGGCAATGTTCGATTCGAACATGAGTTCGACTCGAACTCGAAGCTTATCCCTAATGCTCACTGCTGTGGATCTATTTTTTCAGGGGGGGTTTATTGTTGCTGGTGGGGGACCTATTGTTTCTAGGGGGGTCTTATGTTGCTGGGGGGGTCAGTTGTTGCTGAAAGAGATCTACTGTTGGGAGGGGGGGTTTATTGTTGATGGCAGCCAGAGAGTCTATTAATGCTGGCTGTACGGAGATCTGTTGATGCTGTCGTGAGTCTATTGTTGCTGGCGGGGAAATTTTGCTGTGGGTGATCCATTGTTGTTAGGGGGATCTATTATTGCTGGCTGCAGGGGATCTATTTTACTGCTTTTCTTGATATCATTACCAAATTCCATATAAACTACTTAGCACCACAAAATGATACTTGGTTCTATATTGTCTAAAAGGGGCGGTACTGGGAGGTGGGTAGGGGGCAGAGAAAAGGGGTGACTCGGAAAGGGGGAGTTCCTGCACCTATTGTCTGAGAAAAAAAGCCCTGACATTAAGCATCTGCTAAAGTACATGAACTCCGGCCCATGGACAGGAGTGAATTCCTGCAGGCCTGGCCAATCGAAATGGGTGAAGATCGAAACCTGGAAGAAGACCTTGCTGAAGGTGTCGGGGCAAAGGGTGCTTGTGGACATTGCATGGAATGCAGGTAAGTGAAGTTCCATATTTGTTTCCTCCATAACAGACGCAAATCCTGGAGCCCCTCACCATGTATAGTCCACATACTCCGTCCACGATCCTGCCAGCCAGAGCCTCACTAGACCTACACATAGATTACTAAAATGTAGAATCCCACAACTCCAACCATACTTGTTCTAAGTTTTTTTTTTTCCTTTTATTAACAAAGGATCAATACATTCATGTTGCTTTATTGATCTGTAAGAAGAAAGGTTTTGTCCTGCGTGCTCTGAAATAGTGGCTTGTCAATGTCCCCCTGAGCATACAAGTTGGATAACACAGAGATTTCTGTTAAAACAAAATAAAACACGTTCTATAGCTGGCAGCTGCTGTACGACATTTGTAACTCAACTATGGCGGCGTGGCTTCTAATCGATCTTCCTTCCCTACTCACTCTATACGGTGTATTATACAAAACGCACTTCCCCTGCCAAGGTCTTCATTGTGAGGTTGTAGAAGTAAAAATGAGAGGACCTGTGAATGACTTACCAATTGTGAATGGCTCATATATATCCCTTTTCACAAACGGCATGGACCCACATAGTGACTCGCAGTATGAAATGCTGACTCTGCATTACTCAATAAGCTATGAAATGGAAATATTGATGCAGTTTTCCACCAAAGAGGCCCAAAGCAACCCGCAGACATGAGAGAATGATAACTGGATGGGACTGACTGGATTAGGCAACAGTCTTGGGTCAATAGTAGCATGTAGAGACTCACTGGTCTACATCCTACTCTGATCACTAATGTTCTTCCCCAAGATAATTGGTACTAGCAAAATTCTGTCTGCACCACTCTTAGGCCCCGTACACACAAGAGGATCGATCCGCTGAAATTGATCCGTGGATCGGTTTCAGCGGATAGATCCGCTGGTGTGTACGATCCAGCGGATATTTATCCGCGGATATTTTTCGGGCCGACCGATTTCCAGCGGATAAAAATTTCCTAACATGCTAAGAAATCTATCCGCTGGAATCGGCTCCAGCGGATCGATCCGGTGGTCTGTACAGACTCACCGGATCGATCCGTCCGAACCCATCCCTCGCATGTGTCGTAATGATTCGACGCATGCGTGGATATCCTTATATGACAGCGTCGCGCACGTCGACGTGTCATCATCGCGGCGACGGCGCGACACGTCACCGCGGATGGAATTCCGCTGGGATTTTGATCTCCTGGTTAGTACAACCAGGAGATCAAAATCCGCCAGAGGATTTATCCGCCGGATACGGTCCGGAGGACCGTTTCCGCGGATAAATCCTCTCGTGTGTACCCGGCATAATGCTCAATCTTCTTTCTGCGCCACTCTCCTGATCCATCTTCTGTCTGCACCATTCTACTGCTCCATCTTCTGTCTGCACCACTCTCCTGCTCCGTCTTCTGATCCTATCCTTTACGGTTAGCCAATGAAGGGTCCTCAGGGACGGGGTGATTCCCAGGGTTTTGTCCCCATTACCAGTCTGGCTGCCGTGTTCTGGACGACTTGTAGGCGCGAAATCTGGTATTTAGGTAGTCCTATGTAGAGGGAGTTTGCGTAGTCCAGTAGGGAATTGATAATTGTTCCAACTACTACTGCTTTCTCCTCTTCTGGGATGAAGGGGATGAGTCTACGCAGCAAGCGGAAAAGGTGGTGAGATCCGCTGACTACTGATCCTATTTGTGCGTCCATCGTGATCTCAAAGATGACTCAGAGACTTTTGACTTTGGTGCTTGGGGTGATGGTCTGTCCAAGGATGGTGGGTGGTGTCCATGAAGTCTTAACTTTTGTCTTTCGATTTGCGTGGAGAAGAAGTAGTTCTGTTTTGGATCCATTGAGTTTGAGGGAGCTCTCAGTCATCCAATCCTCGATCAGTGTGAGGCATATTTCTAGTCCGTGATAATGTTTTTTTTTTCCGGTGATGTGAAAGTAGAGTTGAGTGTCATCAGCGTAGGAGTGATAGCACAGGTCCTGTTTGCTGATGATTTTGAGGAGTGGGCGGAGGTAGATGTTGAAAAGCACGGGTGACAGGGGTGATCCTCGAGGGACTCCTTTATCATTGGAAAACATGGGGAATTACTTTTCATGCCACTTTTTGACGTCCAAGTGTTAATGGAGCCTTATGCCGCGTACACACGATCGGAAATTCCGACAAGAAAAACGTGGATTTTTTTTCCGACGGAATGTTGGCTCAAACTTGTGTTGCATACACACGGTCACACAAATGTTGTTGGAAATTCCGAACGTCAAGAACGCGGTACGACGAGCCGACAAAATGAAGTGTGGCTCTTCTGCTTGATTCCGAGAACTTTTCTTGTCGGAAAAATTGAGAACCAGCTCTCACATTTTTGTTGTCGGAAATTCCGACAGAAAAAGTCAGATGGAGCCTACACACAGTTCGGAATTTCCGACCAAAAGCTCACATCGAAACTTTTCTTGTCGGAATTTCCGTTCATGTGTAAGCGGTAGACATGTGCACACTGAAATTTTTCGTTTCGTAATTTCGTTTTCGTCCAAAAAATAAATTTATTTAGTTACTCCCGAAATTCGTTTTTATTTATTTTGTTTTTCGTAAAAAAAAAATGCATTCGTCTGAAAATCCAAATTAAGGTCGAATCTGTCATTGAAGGCTTATGGTGTCTGTCGAATGTTTTAAGAAGAAGAAGAAAAAAAAAGATTCGACAGAATCTTTAAAAAAAATAAAATGTTTGACTCTTCTATGTCGAATCTTTTTTCTCTATGTCGACTCTTCTTCATCTTTTCTCTTTATGTAGAATAATATTGGACTAATAGAGTTAAGTTTAGGCACAATTAACCACTTAAGGACCCCTTCACGTCGATATACGTCGGCAGAATGGCACGGCTGGGCACATCCATGTACATGTACGTGGCTCTTTAAGGCCAGCTGAGGGGGCCGTGCATGCACCGCTGGCGAGCTCCGAAGCTCCGTGACCGTGACCACGGCCGCGGGACTCGTGGACGCGATAGCCGCTGGAGTCCCGCGATCGGTCCCTGGAGCTGAAGAACGGGGAGAGCTGTATGTAAACACAGCTTCCCCGTTCTTCACTGTTGTAGTGTCATCGATCGTGTGATCCCTTTTATAGGGATACACAATCAATGACGTCACACCTACAGCCACACCCCCCTACAGTTGTAAACACGCTTGAGGTCACACATAACCCCTTCAGCGCCTCCTTGTGGTTAACTCCCAAACTGCAATTGTCATTTTCACAGTAAACAATGCATTTTAAATGCATTTTTTGCTGTGAAAATGACAATGGTCCCAAAATTGTCCGAAGTGTCAGCCATAATTGTCGCAGTCACGAAAAAAATCGCTGATCGCCGCCATTAGTAGTAAAAAAAAAAAAATTATAAAAATGCAATAAAACTATCCCCTATTTTGTAAACGCTATAATTTTTGCGCAAACCAACCGATAAACGCTTATTGCGTTTTTTTTATACCAAAAATAGGTAGAAGAACACGTATCGGCCTAAACTGAGGAAAAAAAATAATGTTTTATATATTTTTGGGGGATATTTATTATAGAAAAAAGTTAAAAATATAGAATTTTTTTCAAAATTGTCGTTCTATTCTTGTTTATAGCGCAAAAAATAAAAACCGCAGAGGTGATCAAATACCACCAAAAGAAAGCTCTATTTGTGGGAAAAAAAAGGACGCCAATTTTGTTTGGGAGCCAGGTCGCATGACCGCGCAATTGTCAGTTAAAGCGACGCAGTGTCGAATCACAAAAAGGGGCAAGGTCCTTTAGCTGCATTTTGGTCCGGGTCTTAAGTGGTTAAGGTTGAATCTGTCATTGAAGGCTTATGGTGTCTGTCAAATGTTCTAAGAAGAAGAAGAAGAAGACGCTTCATGTCTCTCTCTAAGAAGAAGAAGAAGAAGAAGAAGACGCTTCATGTCTCTCTCTAAGAAGAAGAAGAAGAAGAAGAAGACGCTTCATGTCTCTCTCTAAGAAGAAGAAGAAGAAGAAGAAGACGCTTCATGTCTCTCTCTAAGAAGAAGAAGAAGAAGAAGACGCTTCATGTCTCTCTCTAAGAAGAAGAAGAAGAAGAAGAAGAAGAAGAAGAAGAAGAAGAAGAAGAAGAAGAAGAAGACGCTTCATGTCTCTCTCTAAGAAGAAGAAGAAGAAGAAGAAGAAGAAGAAGAAGAAGAAGAAGAAGAAGAAGAAGAAGAAGAAGAAGAAGAAGAAGAAGACGCTTCATGTCTCTCTCTAAGAAGAAGAAGAAGAAGAAGAAGAAGAAGAAGAAGAAGAAGAAGAAGAAGAAGAAGACGCTTCATGTCTCTCTCTAAGAAGAAGAAGAAGAAGAAGAAGAAGAAGAAGAAGAAGAAGAAGAAGACGCTTCATGTCTCTCTCTAAGAAGAAGAAGAAGAAGAAGAAGAAGAAGAAGAAGAAGAAGAAGAAGAAGAAGACGCTTCATGTCTCTCTCTAAGAAGAAGAAGAAGAAGAAGAAGAAGAAGAAGAAGAAGAAGAAGAAGAAGAAGAAGAAGACGCTTCATGTCTCTCTCTAAGAAGAAGAAGAAGAAGAAGAAGAAGAAGAAGAAGAAGAAGAAGAAGAAGAAGAAGAAGAAGAAGACGCTTCATGTCTCTCTCTAAGAAGAAGAAGAAGAAGAAGAAGAAGAAGAAGAAGAAGAAGAAGAAGAAGAAGAAGACGCTTCATGTCTCTCTCTAAGAAGAAGAAGAAGAAGAAGAAGAAGAAGAAGAAGAAGAAGACGCTTCATGTCTCTCTCTAAGAAGAAGAAGAAGAAGAAGAAGAAGAAGAAGAAGAAGAAGAAGAAGAAGACGCTTCATGTCTCTCTCTAAGAAGAAGAAGAAGAAGACGCTTCATGTCTCTCTCTAAGAAGAAGAAGAAGACGCTTCATGTCTCTCTCTAAGAAGAAGAAGAAGAAGAAGAAGAAGACGCTTCATGTCTCTCTCTAAGAAGAAGAAGAAGACGCTTCATGTCTCTCTCTAAGAAGAAGAAGAAGAAGAAGACGCTTCATGTCTCTCTCTAAGAAGAAGAAGAAGAAGAAGACGCTTCATGTCTCTCTCTAAGAAGAAGAAGAAGAAGAAGAAGAAGAAGAAGAAGAAGAAGAAGAAGACGCTTCATGTCTCTCTCTAAGAAGAAGAAGAAGAAGAAGAAGAAGAAGAAGAAGAAGAAGAAGAAGAAGAAGACGCTTCATGTCTCTCTCTAAGAAGAAGAAGAAGAAGAAGACGCTTCATGTCTCTCTCTAAGAAGAAGAAGAAGAAGAAGAAGAAGAAGAAGAAGAAGAAGAAGAAGAAGACGCTTCATGTCTCTCTCTAAGAAGAAGAAGAAGAAGAAGAAGAAGAAGAAGAAGACGCTTCATGTCTCTCTCTAAGAAGAAGAAGAAGAAGAAGAAGAAGAAGAAGAAGAAGAAGAAGACGCTTCATGTCTCTCTCTAAGAAGAAGAAGAAGAAGAAGAAGAAGAAGAAGAAGAAGAAGAAGAAGAAGAAGAAGACGCTTCATGTCTCTCTCTAAGAAGAAGAAGAAGAAGAAGAAGAAGAAGAAGAAGAAGAAGAAGAAGAAGAAGAAGACGCTTCATGTCTCTCTCTAAGAAGAAGAAGAAGAAGAAGAAGAAGAAGAAGAAGAAGAAGAAGAAGAAGAAGAAGACGCGTCATGACTCTCTCTAAGAAGAAGAAGAAGAAGAAGAAGAAGACGCTTCATGTCTCTCTCTAAGAAGAAGAAGAAGAAGAAGAAGAAGAAGAAGAAGAAGAAGAAGAAGAAGAAGAAGAAGAAGACGCTTCATGTCTCTCTCTAAGAAGAAGAAGAAGAAGAAGAAGAAGAAGAAGAAGAAGAAGAAGAAGAAGAAGAAGACGCTTCATGTCTCTCTCTAAGAAGAAGAAGAAGAAGAAGAAGAAGAAGAAGAAGAAGAAGAAGAAGAAGAAGACGCTTCATGTCTCTCTCTAAGAAGAAGAAGAAGAAGAAGAAGAAGAAGAAGAAGAAGAAGAAGAAGAAGAAGAAGAAGAAGAAGACGCTTCATGTCTCTCTCTAAGAAGAAGAAGAAGAAGAAGAAGAAGAAGAAGAAGAAGAAGAAGAAGAAGAAGAAGAAGACGCTACATGTCTCTCTCTAAGAAGAAGAAGAAGAAGAAGAAGAAGAAGAAGAAGAAGAAGAAGAAGAAGAAGAAGAAGACGCTTCATGTCTCTCTCTAAGAAGAAGAAGAAGAAGAAGAAGAAGAAGAAGAAGAAGAAGAAGAAGAAGAAGAAGAAGACGCTTCATGTCTCTCTCTAAGAAGAAGAAGAAGAAGAAGAAGAAGAAGAAGAAGAAGAAGAAGACGCTTCATGTCTCTCTCTAAGAAGAAGAAGAAGAAGAAGAAGAAGAAGAAGAAGAAGAAGAAGAAGAAGAAGAAGAAGAAGAAGAAGAAGACGCTTCATGTCTCTCTCTAAGAAGAAGAAGAAGAAGAAGAAGAAGAAGAAGAAGACGCTTCATGTCTCTCTCTAAGAAGAAGAAGAAGAAGAAGAAGAAGAAGAAGAAGAAGAAGAAGACGCTTCATGTCTCTCTCTCTCTCTCTCTGAAGAAGAAGAAGAAGAAGAAGAAGAAGAAGAAGAAGAAGAAGAAGAAGAAGAAGAAGAAGAAGAAGAAGAAGAAGAAGAAGAAGAAGAAGAAGACTCTTCATGTCTCTCTATGAAGAAGAAGACTCTTTATGGAAGAAGAAGAAGACTCTTCATGGAAGAAGAAAAAGACTCTTCATGGAAGAAGAAGAAGAAGACTCTTCGAAGAAGAAGACTCTTCATGGAAGAAGAAGAAGATTCTTCGAAGAAGAAGACTCTTCGAAGAAGAAGAAGAAGAAGAAGAATAATAAGAGGACTCTTCATGTCTCTCTATGAAGAAGAAGAAGAAGAAGAAGAAGAAGAAGACTCTTCATGTCTCTCTATGAAGAAGAAGACTCTTTATGGAAGAAGAAGAAGACTCTTCATGGAAGAAGAAGAAGACTCTTCATGGAAGAAGAAGAAGAAGACTCTTCGAAGAAGAAGACTCTTCATGGAAGAAGAAGAAGATTCTTCGAAGAAGAAGACTAGAAGAAGAAGAAGAAGAAGAAGAAGAATAATAATAAGAGGACTCTTCATGTCTCTCTATGAAGAAGAAGAAGAAGAAGACTCTTCATGTCTCTATATGAAGAAGAAGAAGAAGAAGAAGAAGAAGAAGAAGAAGAAGAAGAAGAAGACTCTTTATGGAAGTAGAAGAAGACTCTTCGAAGAAGAAGAAGACTCTTCATGGAAGAAGAAGAAGAAGAAGAAGAAGAAGAAGAAGAAGAAGAAGAAGAAGAAGAAGAAGAAGACTCTTCGAAGAAGACTCTTCGAAGAAGAAGACTCTTCATGGAAGAAGAAGAAGACTCTTCGAAGAAGAAGACTCTTCATGGAAGAAGAAGAAGAAGACTCTTCGAAGACATTTTTGACTCTTCATGTCTCTCTATGTCGAATCTTTTCTCTTTATGTAGAATAATATTGGACTAATAGAGTTAAGGTTAGGCACATTCGACCGCAACGAAAACGAAAATAAAGCATTTGTTTATGTCGGATCTTTCGTTTTTCGTTTTCTGTGCTTTCGTTATGGTTTGTTAAAACGATAACGAAAATACCTGAAATTGGGACGAAAATGCATTCGGACGAAAACGAATGCACATGTCTAGTAAGCGGCATTACTGTAATCTAGAAGTAAGTAGAGCCGGAGTTTAGCGCTACGTTCCTGAGTGGAGATCTCATGGTTGCCGTTATTTTGTGGATATTTCGAAAATGAAAGAACCCAGAAGAGTGGAGATTGGCTCGGCGCTCCCATTCATCTTCTATCTTCAGCCCATTGTTCTTTGTGTTTTATTCTCCTGTGTACCATTATGAAAATTCATGATTCGTAACAAAATTATTTATTTTTTCTTGGGGTCAAAAAAGAGCTGCCCGTGTGTTCCTCAATGACCAGCGGTAAAAACGCGGTAGCCGCTCAGTTTCTCAGAAAAAGATCGTCAGAACTCTCACACATCTCCATATCCCGAAACTGCTAAATCACAGAGCAAAGTAACTTTTTTCCCTTTCCAAATAATATATGAACTTTAAATGTATGGTTCTAGTTGTCCTTTAGATTCCGGGAACTTTTGCCTGCATGCTCATGGATGCTACGGGCTGTTCTTTTGACTTGAATTTTAATTCTCCTGGATTTTATTCGCAAGGAGGTGAGTTGTAAAGCCGGGCTGTAGCTCGGAGCTCAGACGGAGTTTTACAGGAAGTGAGTGTCTCAGCTCACAAAAGCCATTTGTAGAAGGCAAAGCTCCCAGCGTCGCAGAGATATAGATGCGATTTTTTTATTTTATTTTCTCGGCAAAAAGAATAGCGCCCTGGGTGAAATACGAGGTGGATTAGTAGGACAATAGCAAGTTTCTGCATATGCCTCCAATCGTACTACCAGCAGCGTGTTTGCTCATGTCTGAGTCGGCCCAGCTGATGCGGAGAATAAATATTAATACTGCCTTAAAAAGTAATAAAGATTCCGCCGCAATTCTATCCTACTGATAACTTCATCAATGTTTCCCAGGTGAAGGCATCGGGGAGACGACTGAAATAGAAAATGCTGCATAAATAAAACCATTTTATCTATTCCTCTATTTTCTTCGGCAATAATAAGGTTTTTTTTTAGTTCTAGGTATAAAATGAAAGAGAAACGTATAGCGAAAAAAAAGAGAATAGAAAAAAAAAAGAAAGACAATAAATAGAAAAAAAAAGAAAAAGAAAAATGAGATGAGCAATATTCCAGTTTATTGGTAGAAACCCTCTGAAACTATTTTTATATTTGATAGATAGACGATTGTAGACGGGCTTAACCGCACATTATGCTTTCCGAAACCAAACGTGATGATCTCTGGAACAGAATATATGTCTGACAAGCAAGGACAAAGCAACAGAAATTTTTTGGGATCGGTTGGTAAAATATTTAAGAGAAGAAAAGAAAGAGGACACATGTAATAGGGAGCAAGAACTATAGGAAAATGTATAAAGAAACAAGGGCCTAGATTCAGGTAGGGCTGCGCACTCTTACGGAGGCGCAGCGTACCGTTTTAACGCTGCGCCTCCATAAATTACCTACGCTTCATTCACGAAGCAGTAGCTCCGTAATTTGCGTGGGCGCTCCGTAAAAATGGCCGGCGTAAGCGCGCGTAATTTAAATGATCCCGTAGGGGGCGTGGATCATTTAAATTAGGCGCGTTCCCACGCCGAACGTAGTGCGCATGCTCTGTCGGGAAACTTTCCCGACGTGCATTGCGGCAAATGACGTCGCAAGGATGTCATTTGCTATAACGTGAACGTAAATGGCGTCCAGCGCCATTCACGATTCACTTACGCAAACAACGTAATTTTCAAACATCGCGACGCGGGAACGTCGGGTATACTTAGCATTGGCTGACCCTGCTAATAGCGCGCATTTTCCGCTACGCCGCCGTAAGTTAGGAGGCAAGTACAGTACTTGCCTCTCTGACTTAAGGCGGCGTAGCGTAAATACGCCGCCTTACAGTTGCGCGCCCCTACCTGAATCTAGCTACATATTAAAGTGGAAGTAAACCCTCCTATTGTTTTCTGCCAAGGAAGCTGCCATCTTGGCCTCTGTTTAATCTCCACTTGCCATGGTGTTGCACATGTGATCAGCTATGACACCAGCCATTGGCTGGCTTGACAGTTTGGTTGAGAGCACAGGCAATGTGACAGTTGGCATTTCCGGAATGCCGGGAATGTAACAGTTTTTTTAAACTATTAAATCGATGGGTTTACTTCCGCTTTAAATAACCAGACGACATCACTTTTGGAGTAAAATTGGCCATACCGGTCATTTTTATTAACAATTAACCGTAAACATTTTATTTACAAACAATACTCTCCCAGATAAATCGTAACCATGTTGTAGATCTTTGAAGGCACTGCCCAAATTTACTTTGCATCAGCGTGGCCACACAAGGTCCCCAGTTGCAGCACGCCGACTCGAGGACAATACCAACCCTCACCTTCCAACGCTGATACTCCTCTCCAAATGCCCAGTTAAACCTTGGTGGAGGATCCCATACCATGATGGTTCTGTCAGAAACCATGAATCAAACCGAGACAGAAGTACAGTTAAATCACACTTGTTTAATAATAATAATAAAAAGATAAACAGAGTAAGCTTAGTCAAAACATAGCCAGAGTTCATGAACTGGATCGGATAGACAGCCAAGCAAAATGTCAGAGAGCCAGAGAAGCACGTGTAGATCAGCAAGCGGAATAAGGAGCCAGAAGGGATGTCTATCAAGCAAGTCTTCAACAGGAATGCAGGAGATAATCTCTGTGATGTTGACCAAGGCGAAGGCAGAGAGCAACTGAGCTGGACGGCTTAAGTAGGCAGGACTGATGATCAGGATCATCAACTGGTGAGTGACTGTGGAGAGAGAGGAGCTGACAATTAGCCGACAGCTGAGCAGGCCAACTCAGAGAAGGAAGGGCTGAGCCCAGCCCTGACAGGTTCCTTACTATGCCATATTGGTCTTAATTTTGAAGGCCTTCAAAGATCCCAACTGATACATGCTTTACTCAATTACCGACAGATATACATTCCTAAACAAAATTGGGGCGGGAGGGTGGGAGCTGGTTCTTTGTCCGGTGACCTCCGACTGACCACCGGACACTGGATCCTCCTACCTACCCTGCAGAAACTTTCTCTGTCCACCCCCACTACACAACACCAACTAAACCCCCACGTTAACCCTTATGGCTCATGCTTACCCTGCCACCCTGTCATGCCAGCCCTAAAACTGCATCTTTGCTACGGGCTTCTCTTGACCATTGGCCAATGTTACCAACCATCAATGGTGCTCTTTAATGCCATTCCTTTGTTTTATAGCAGGGGATGGATAAGGCTGGCTTGACTGTTCAGTCATCCTTTGCAATAATTAGCATCTGCTCAAACTGTTCAAAACTGACTCAAGCTACAGCCGTGGCCAAAAGTTTTGACACAAATATTAATTTTCACTAAGTCTGCGGCTTCAGTGTTTTTAGATCTTTTTGTCAGATGTTCCTCTGGGATACTGAAGTATAATTACAAGCATTTCATAAGTGACAAAGACTTTTATTGACAATTACATTTTGTTTATGCAAAGAGTCAATATTTACAGTGTTGACCTTTCTTTTTCAAGACCTCGCAATTCCCCCGGCATGCTGTCAATCATTTTCTGGGACACCTCCTGACTGACGGCCGCCCATTCTTGCATAATCAATGCTTGGAGTTTCTCAGAATCGGTGGCGTTTTCTTTTGTTCACCCACCTCTGGAGGACTGACCACAAGTTCTCAATTGGATTAAGGTCTGGAGTTTTCTGGCCATGGACCTAAAATGTTATTATTTTGAAGCCACTTAGTTGTGACTTTTGCCTTAAGGCAAGGTGCTCCATCATGCTGGGAAAGGCATTGTTGATCACCAAACTGTTCTTGGATGGTTGGGAGAATTTGCTCTCGGAGGATGTTTTTGTACCATTCTATATTCATGGTGGTGTTCTTAGGCAAAATTGTGAGTGAGCCCCCCACTCCCTTGGCTGAGAAGCGACCCCACCCATGAATGGTCTCAGGATTCATGACACAGGACTGATGGTAGCGCTCACGTTTTCTTCTCCAGACAAGGTACCCTTCAGTGTCCTACGCTCCCTGTCATCTTTACCAGGGGTGTTAGACAGGAGTTGCAAGAGAAGCTCCCCCTCCAGCTCGATCTCCACCAGGTACATGACACTGGGTAAGATCTAACCCTTCTTACACCATGGCAGGACTGACAAGGCGCAGGACTGTCACAGTAAACAACAGTGGGAGCTAAAACAACACAGAAAAGTAAAGTCACCTTTTTCCCTCCCAAGGCTCTACAAAGTCTCTGGGCTCCAGAACCCAATGCAGGTGCTACCAATCCTGGGAAAAAAATGCAAAACCTCTTTTCTCTACTCAAAACAGACTTCCTAGAGCTCCCAGCCTGCATAAGTAAGATCCCTATGTGACATCTAACCCTTCTGACACCATGCCAAGGCTCACTAATGTGACAAGGCGTGGCACTGTATCAGTAAACAACAGTGGGAGATGCAACATCACAGAAAAGTAGTCACCTTTTTTTCTCCCAAGTCTCTACAAAGTCTCTGGGCTCCAGAACCCAATGCAGGTGCTACCAATCCTGGGGAAAAAATGCAAAACCTCTTTTCTCTACTAAAAACAGACATCCTAGAGCTCCCAGCCTGCATAAGTAAGAACCCTAGGTGACATCTAACCCTTCTGACACCATGACAGGACTCACTAATGTGACAAGGCGTGTCACGGTCACTGTAGACATCAATGGGAGCTAAAAAAACACAGAAAAGTGAAGTCATCTTTATCCCTCCCAAGTCTCTACAAATTCTCTGGGCTCCGGAACCCATAAAGGTGTTTACCAATCCTGGGAAAAAAATGCAAAACCTATTTTCTCTACTCAAAACAGATATCCTAGAGCCCCTCAACCGGCATAAGGGAGAGCCCTGGGTGACATCTAAACCTTCTGACACTGTGACAAGGTGCAGAATGGTCACAATAGACATTAGTGGGAGCTACAACATCACAGAGCATTAAAGTCACCTTTATCCTTCCCAAGTCTATTCAAAGCCTCAAGGCTCCAGAACCCAATACAGGTGCTACCAATCCTGGGAAAAAATCAAAACCTCTTTCCTCCATTCAAAAAAGACATCCTAGAGCCCCTCAACACGAATAAATGTGAACCCTGGGTAACAGCTAACCCTTCTGACACCATGGCAGGGCTCACTAATGTGACATGGTACAGGACTGTCACAGTAGACATCAGTGGGAGCTACAACTTCACAGAAAAGTAAAGTCACTTTTATCCCTCCCAAGTCTCTACAAAGTCTCTGGGCTCCAGAAGCCAATGCAGGTGCTACCAATCCTGGGAAACAATGCAAAACCTGTTTTCTCCACTCATAACAGACATCCCAGAGCCCCCAGCCTGCATAAGTAAGAACCCAAGATGACATCAAACCCTTCTGACACCATGACAGGGCTCACTAATGTGACAAGGCGTGTCACTGTCACTGTAGACATCAGTGGGAGCTACAACATCACAGAAAAGTAAAGTCATCTTTATCCCTCCCAAACCTCTACAAAGTCTCTGGGCTCCGGAACCCAACGCAGGTGCTACCAATCCTGGGGAAAAAAAGCAACACCTGTTTTCTCCACTCAGAACAGATATCCCTGAGCCCCCCAGACTGCATAAGTAAGAACCCTAGGTGACATCAAACCCTTCTGACATTGTGACAAAACTCACCAATATGACAAGGCATAGCACTGTCACAGTAGACATCACCGGGAGCTACAACATCACAGAAAAGTAAAGACAACCGACATTTATATAAAAAAGTGTAGACAAAGACAAACAATATATAACAGTCTGGATCAATGCCACTACATAGTCTCTGCTGTGAGTTGACTGCCACTTTCGGCATCTTAATTGGGCTCTGCTCAAATGTAGTTTCATCCGTGTGAAATGCAAATGCACAAATCTAAATAAAGCATGTCCATTTTGTTTGGTAACATGGCAATTATTATCAGCTTAAGCAAGATCATACTGCTGCACAGCATGTGTTTACAGTAAAGAATACTGCATGCTGATGACTGCATGTATTAGATGGTTGTTTTATTCTTTATGAGTATTTGGAAAGACAATGCTGCTCGCTTGTTTACTCAGAAAAATTTCTCCTTAAAAAATTACCGTTTTATTCTTTTTCCCCCCCCGGCTTCCGGGTTCTGATTCCCGCGGGACTGGGCGTTCCTATTGAGAGGTTAGATGATTGACGTCTGATGAAAAACTTCACCTGGCGCACCGCCCCCTCTGGCTCTCGCACAGCCACTAAAATATATAGATTCATGCATTGCAATCTATATATTTTCGCCGCTGCCGCCCACTATTCAGCTGGCCGGATGTTGAGCGCCAGCCAGTTGAATAACGGCAGCTGGTTGGCTGTGTGGAAGTGCCTATCAGAGCCAGTGGCTCAGGACATACCGGCGGTGCGTTCCTTGGATAAGACTGACAGGCGTCTCAGCCAATCAGGTAATCTGATTATGGTAATCGGTAACCTGATTGGCTGAAGCGTCATCAAGGGCGGGACGAGGGACTGGACGAGGGACATCGAGGGATGGTAGAAGCACGACTAACCCCAGAAAGGTAAGTGCCAAGGGGGGGCATTTTACAGGTCATAGTGGCAGCATGGGCACAGTGGTGACAATTGCGGGGCACAGTGGCTACAATTGCGGGGCACAGTGGCTTCAATTGCGGGGCACAGTGGCTTCAATTCCGGGGCAAAGTGGCTACAATTGCGGGGCACAGTGGCTACAATTGCGGGGCACAGTGGCGACAATTGCGGGGCACAGTGGCGACAATTGCGGGGCACAGTGGCGACAATTGCGGGGCACAGTGGTGACAATTGATGGGCACAGTGGTGACAATTGATGGGCACAGTGGTGACAATTGATGAGCACAGTGGTGACAATTGATGGCATGGCATAGTGGTGGCAAAGTGGTGACAATTGATGGCATGGCACAGTGGTGACAATTGATGGCAAAGTGGATGTGTTTGATGGCATGGCACAGTGACTGCGTTTGATGGCATAGTGGTGACAATTGATGGCACAGTGGCTGCGTTTGATGGCATGGCACAGTGGCTGCGTTTGATGGCATAGTGAGGCTGCAATTGTTTTTTTTTGTTTGCGCCCCCCCAAAAAAAAAAAATTGAGCACCAGCCGCCACTGCTCTCCAATCACCTACCAAGCACACCTCCACATGGATTGGCTGGAGTCCCATAAACATTCACATTGCTTACTCTGTTCTTCATTCCACTATAATTCAAAAAATAACTCGAGATTACAAAGGAAAGCAATCAAAGCAGAAGCCTGTGAGGCACTGAGCAGGCCTGAATAATCAACCGCCGCTTCAATGACTACAGGGGAGCCAACTAAATTTGCCTAACAATCTACACTACTGTAGGAGGGTGCCACCCTTATAACACAAAACATTATCCCTTTGATTTCTTAACAAATTGTTATTTAGGCACCACGCATTTGTGTGTTATTTATATGGCGACATGCTCCCTGGGATTAAAGTGGAGTTCCACCCATTTTTTTATGTTTGTCTGTGCTGCATGCCCTAATCTCATATAGGTAGATTCAGAAAGAGTTAGGCCAGCTTATCAGTAGATAAGCCGACCTAACTCAGAGTCTACGCCGACTTATGTTTAAGCGTATGCTCAAACAGAGATACACTTAAACATATCTAAGATACGACGGCTTGCGCCATCCTATCTTAGATTGCAATATTTTGGATGGCCGCTAGGTGGCGCTTCCATTGCCGTCGGCGTAGAATATGTAAATGAGGAGATACGCCGATTCACGAACGTACTCCCGGCCGACGCAGTACTTTTACGCCTTTAACGTAAGAGATAGGCCGCGTAAAGTTAGAGCTAGGCCCTAGTGGAATAGTAATGTCAAGTATGGCTGCCGTTCCCGCGTCGAAATGCGAATTTTTTACGTGGTTTGCGTAAGTCGTCCGTGAATCTGGATTTACGTCGTCCACGTCGAAATCAATAGGCCCGTACGGCGTACTTAGCCGCAATGCACACTGGGAAATGAAGGCGCCCGGCGCATGCGCAGTTAAAAAAGAACGTAAAAAACGTGAGGTCAAGCGCTATTAACATAAAACACGCCCCCCTCAAACACATTTGAATTAGGCGCCCTTACGCCCGCCAATTTAGGCTACGCCGACGTAACTTAGCAGGCAAGTACATTGTGAATCATGTACTTGCCTCGCTAACTTACGGCGGCGTAGCTTAAATTCCTTAAGCTACGCTGGCGCAAAGTTACGCGAACGTACCTGAATCTACCTAATTTTTATTTATTTTGTTGCTTGTAAATACCTTTATTTTGTAGTCCTTCATTACTTCCTCCTCCTTATTAGCCTAGGCTATTAAGTCACAAGGCTATTCGCAAGGGTTTCTGGGATAGGCATCATGTATCCCAGTAGTCCTTGCAAATAGCCTATTTGCATAGAGAAGGGGCGGCAACTTCCTCTGACACTCCAGTTGCTATGGAAACCTGACTGAAACCTATTACATTGCTTGCGCAGCACTGAGCATGTGCGAGATCTGCAAGGCTGAAATCCAGGAAGTCATACAGTCTGGCTTCATGATGCCCACACTTAAGATGGCCACGGTCTATTTCTAGATTATAAACTAACTAAATGCTCTAATAACCTAACAAAACGGACCTTAGTTTACAGACTAACTTTACTAGACTACATTAAGCTTGTGTATTACAGGGATATTTATATTTAAAAAGTGAAATTGTGGGTGGAACTCCGCTTTAACGTAGTTATAGTACCTAGTTAGGTGTATAATATTTATTTTTTCGACATAATACATGGTTTCATCATTAGCAGTGCAGATAGTTCTTGTATTGAAGAAAAAGTTTTCTTTTGTTGATGCCTGTGCCGTTGCTCCCTTTTCTTCGGCACGCTCAGTGGCGCGGGTTCTCTCGAGTATTGACAGAAATTAACTGGCTGTTGGCCAGCTCTAGGCTTAAACCAGATAAGAATAACTACCTATCCCAACTCCTACGGCTGGGGGAACACATTGAGAAAGTGTTTATTTAAGCGTCCTGATATCTCGAGCCTTCTTCCAAAATGTTTGTCTCCAGATTTTTAGCAGGGGAGGGCAGGTTGGCATCCACTCAGGCGGTGTTAGACCGCTCTCCTATTTAACTACTTGCTGACCGCAATCCGTTTTTTTTTTCAGCTGGCTGTCACTTAAAGCGTTCTGAGTGGCTCATGAGCCGCTGGAATGATTGTAGAAGCTGTGGAAACCCACTCCCCTTCTTCCACCGCTCGCCGGTGTCTCTCGGGATTACTGCCTGAAAAACGACCCGACGATGTGGCCGGCTGGTCACACGGGCGATCAAAGAATAGATCCTCTTTGATCGCCTCTATGGCTCTGGAGGGCCGTAGCGACGTCATGATGTCACGTCCAGTCCAGGGTGGATGTAAACTATATATATATATATATATATATATATATATATTTGATCATTTGCTTTTAAATGTCTTTTTGACCCCAGATCTCTTCATAAAGAGGACGTGTCATCCTTATTTCTATTACAAGGGACAGTGCTGGGACAAGGTCATCTAGAGCCCAGGGCGAACGTGCAAAAAACACTGAGCACTATTTAGCATGCTTACCCCCTAAGCTTACATTTCCCCCTCCCCCAAGTACAAATCCGCCCCCCCCCCCGCACATTTATGGTGGGCTGCTCATCACAGGCGCCATTCAGAGATTGCTTTGCATTTTCTAAATGAATGCAAAGTGTTCCCTGCTTATGCCAAGTTGGAAAGGCGGTGTGGTGACGTCACCCTCCCCACCTTGTCCAATTAGAGCAGGGGTCTCCAAACTTTTCAAACAAAGGGCCAATTTTTTGTCCTTAAGACTTTAGGGGGGCCGAATTGTGGCCAGCGGAGACAGCAAATGTCTCAGGCCCAGCATCGGTGACAATAAATATGACCTCAAGGTTGGACTCAGTAGGAGGAGGAGTAGTGTCCCTATTAGTAGGAGGAATAGTATCCCATCATTGGTATCAGAGGAAGAAACCCCCTTGTTGGTGTCAGTGGGAGGAACAGTGCCCCAAGGGCCGGATAAAGGCTAGTAAAGGGCCACATCTGGCCCTCGGGTCGCAGTTTGGAGACCCCTGAATTAGAGAATGCTTTGCATTCATTGAGAAAATCAAAGCAAAACATTCTCTAAATGGTGCCCATGCCAAACAGCCAACCATATGTCACAATGCAGCAGGGAAGGCACAGAACCCATAAGCAGAACCCACAGGTATGGTACAGTAGTTGGTCCATGCTGGACCAAGATAAATATGACAAAAATGGTATACCCAGAATTCTTCTTTTAGCCATGATATGCTTTGCCCAAGTGAGGAAGAGCAACAGGTTTGCTTATATCCCTCCATCTCCAGCAGTACAAACTCACCTTTCCTGTTCTGCTGCCGGTAGTGAAAATACCCGGTACTGCTGGGTATGAAGGAGCATGTGACTCATTCCATGTTCCAGTGCTATGCCAATCATTACGCACCAATGCTCCCACATGCAGAGAGTCCATAGCCCAGTGGCGGCTGGTGCTCAACATTTTTTGGGGGGGCACAAACAAACTGAAAAAAAAAAAAACTTCAATTGCCCCAAACGTTGCCACTGTGCCCCAAACGTTGCCACTGTGCCCATTAAATGTTGCCACTGTGCCCATTAAATGTTGCCACTGTGCCCCAAGTGCTGTCACTGTGCCCCCCGCCTGCCCGGCACTTACCTTGTCTCATCCTCTGCTATGATTGGATGCCTTAGGCGTCCAATCACAGCTCCTGTCGTTTCAGCCAATCAGGTGACAGGTAACACAGACCCGCCGAGCACCTGATTGGCTGAGAGGCGGTTCAATGTTAGCAAAGCGAATTCCTTCATTTTGCTAACATACAGCTGAGTGAGAAGCGAACGCACAGCGTTGCGCCCGCTTCTCACATTTTTGGGCGCCTATTAGAGCCAATAACTCTAATCGGGGTGCTTCCAAAAAACACCCTCGCCGCTGTAATTCTGGTGCCCGGTGTCCGAAAAAGGAACAGACATCTGAATAGGGGGTGTCAGCAGTGACCATAGATAGATTCATGCATTAAATAAATCTATCTATGGTGATTAGAGCGGTGCCATCAGAGAGGGGGTAGCGCTCCTGCGCCCTTTATGGTCGCACCGCCATTGCCATAGCCCTGTGTAAGCTATGACTTGGCTTCTTCTGTTTTTGGCAAATGAATAGAGCAGCAGGTGAGGATAAGAAAGGTGTGTATGTGCAGTTGAGGACCCCCTTTCCACAATTGCACCTCTGGATCCCTTTACATTACACTGCACCATGCACCTCTGGACCCCTTTACATTACACAGCACCATGCACCTCTGGACCCCTTTACATTACACAGCCCTTGTACCTCTGGACCCTTTTACATTACACAGCACCCTGCACCTCTGGACCCCTTTACATTACACCCCCCCAGTGTGTGGCACCCGGGGCGGCCTGCCCCCCACCCCCACTTAGTATGCCACTGCCTTCTCCCAATCCCCACCATTGTAAGTGGACCCTTCTCCAATTAACCACCCTTCTCCCAATGACCAATGAAAGAGGGTCCTTCTCCCATTGGCCACCAATATAAGTGGGTCCTTCTACCAATTACCACAAATATATAAGAGACCTTCTTCTATTGACCACCAATATAAGTGGGTACCTTTCTGCCACTGACCACTATAATAAGTTCGTCCTTCTCCCAATTACCACAAATATGAGACCTTCTTCCATTGACCACCCTTCTCCCACTTACCACCAATGTTAGTGGGTCCTTGTCCCAGTGGCCACCAGTGTAAGCATATGCTTCTACCAATGACTATCAGTGTAAGTGGGTCCTTCTTCCTATCTCCACCATTGTAAGAGGGCCTTTCTCCTATTGACCACTCTTCCCCCAATGACCACCAGTGTATGCAGGACCTTCTCTCAATCTCCACCATTGTAAGTGGACCCTTCTCCAATTGACCACCCTTCTCCCAATGAGCACAATGTAAGAGGGCCTTCTCCCAATGGCCACTCTTCTCCTACTGGCCACCAATATAAGTGGGTCCTTCTCCCAATTACCACAAATATGTAAGATACCTTCATTGACCACCCTTCTCCCACTTACTACCAATGTAAATGGGTCCTTACCCCAGTGGCCACCAGTGTATGTATATCCTTCTCCCAATGAATATCCGTGTAAGTGGGTCATTTTCCCTATCTCCACCATTGTAAGAGGCCCCTTTTGCCTTTGACCACCCTTCTCCCAATTGCCACCCATCTCCCAATGACCACCACCAGTGTAAATGGGTTCTTCTCCCAATGACCACTAGTGTAGGTGGGTCTTTCCCCCAAATACCACAATTGTAGGAGGGCCTTTCTTCCATTGACCACTCTTCCCCCAATGACCACCGGTGTATGCAGGACCTCCTCCCAATGGCCACCTGTGTAAGTGGGTCCTTCTCTCAATCTCCACCATTGTAAGTGGACCCTTCTCCAACTGTAAACCCTTCTCCCAATGACCACAATGTAAGAGGGGCTTCTCCCAATGGCCACCCTTCTCCCACTGACCACCAATATAAGTGGGTCCTACTCCCAATGGCCACCAGTGTAAGTAGGTCCTTCCCCAATGACGACTAGTGTAGGTGTGTATTTCTCCCAGTGAACACCAGTGTAGGCAGGTCCTTCTCCCAATGACTACTAGTGTAAGCGAATCGTTTTAATAATGGCCACCAGTGTAAGTGGGTCCTTCTCCTAATGACCACCAATGTAAGATGGACATTTTCCCACTGACCACCTATGTAATGGAGCATTTCACTTACCACAGGTGTAATGCCCTGTACACGCGGTCAGGATTCCCGATTGGGTCAAGGTCCGTCGGAAATTCCGATGGGAAAAATCAAGAACCTGCTCTCCCGTACACATGAGCGCGTTTTCCAATGGGAAAACTCAGATGAGAGCTTTTGGCCCGAAATCCGACTGGAAAACTGCCAAAATCGACCGGTTTTCTCGTACACATGGCCGGGTTTTCCGGTAGGAAAAAGTCCGGCGGGAAAAAATAAGTTCTCTTTTTTTTGACGGCAGTCTTCCTGTCGGAAAAACTGCGAGGAGCATACACATGGCTGGGACTCCCGGCCAAAAGCTCTCCTCGCAGTTTTCCCATCGGGAAACCCGGTCGTGTGTACTAGGCTTTAAGGGGACACTTTACTGTATACAATATTAACTATAAAGCCCTGTACACACGATCGGTTTGTCTGATGAAAACAGACCGATGGACTGTTTTCATCGGACAAACCGATCGTGTGTGGGCCCCATCGGTTTGTTTTCCAGTGGTGAAAAAAAATAGAACATGTTTTAAATTTTTCCTATGGATAAAAAAACGATCGTCTGTGTGGAAGTCCATCGGTCAAAAATCCACGCATGCTCAAAATCAAGTCGACGCATGCTCCGAAGCATTGAACTTCATTTTTTCCGGCTCGTCGTAGTGTTTTACGTCACCGCGTTATGGCACGGTCGGAATTTAGTCTGATAGTGTGTCCAGTATGCAAGACTGGTGAAAGTCGGCTTCAGCGGAATTCAGACGAAAAAATCCATCGGATTATATTCCATCAGAAATTCAATGGTGTGTACGCGCCATTAGTGTTTCTTTTCTAGCTATTATTATTATTATTATTATTAATTGTATTCACAATTAGAGCCGCTTCACACTGGGGCGACTCGTCAGGCGACTCAACCGCCTGACAAGTCGCGTCCCATTGTATTCAATAGAACCGTTCTAATAGGAGCGACGCAAGTCGCTCCGACTTAGAAAAAGGTTCTTGTACGACTTTGGGGGCGACTTGCATTGACTTCTATACAGAAGTCCTTTTGCAAGTCGCCACTGAAGTCCTCTTCAGAATGTCTTGCCTAGTCGCCCCTGAAGTCGTGCCGCCCCAGTGTGAACCGGCTCTTACTGAAACTAAATTAAATAAGTGTCAAATACACAAAGCCTGTCATATGCCTTATCCTTTTACTTATTCTTATTTTACAACTTACTGTTCCATGCTATTATACGGTGAGCTGTAGATATATAATTATCGTCAGGGTCCCCGAGACCTAAAAGTTATTTTCAAGGGTTCGCCAATGTCAGAAAAATTGAGCAAAGCTAGCCTAGCAACATCTACTGCATTTTTACATTAGAGGGCTGGAAAAGAGCTCAGATTTTAGTGCCTGCCTCATGAACTTTGAAGAT
This sequence comes from Rana temporaria, assembly GCF_905171775.1. Classification (NCBI taxonomy): domain Eukaryota; kingdom Metazoa; phylum Chordata; class Amphibia; order Anura; family Ranidae; genus Rana; species Rana temporaria. The sequence goes on from NC_053496.1 coordinate 8,956,470, forward strand.
GAATTTCTCCAAAATGCCTAAAGCTACGGAGGAGACGGAAAGGGTTGCTTTAAATTACTTTTGCTACACGTTCAGAATATGTAAATACTTTAGCGTGCATAGCCAGGAACACAGGGCCAGATTCACAAATGAGATACGACGGCGTTTCTCCTGATACTCCGTCGTATCTCTGTTTCTATCTATGCGACTGGTTCATAGAATCAGTTACGCATAGATAGCCCTTAGATCCGACAGGTGTAATTGTTTTAATCTTAGGATGCAATACCACGGCCGCCGCTGGGGGGAGTTCGTGTCGTAAACCAGCGTCGGATATGCAAATTAGGAGTTACGGCGGATCCACGACGGATTTTCGCGTTCGCTACGTCGCCGCTAGTCTAGTTTCCCGTCGCAAAGTTAGTCGTTTTTTTTTTGGTGCCCTAACTTTAGTCAGCAAGTGTATTGCTGTCTAAAGTATGGCCGTCGTTCCCGCGTCGAAATTCTAAATTTAACGTTGTTTGCGTAAGCCGTCCGGGAATACGGAAGTACGCTACGCGCGTCGCCGTTCCAAAAAATGACGTCACGGCGCACAAAGCACGGCGGGAGTTAAGAAACAGAGCATGCGCAGTAGGTCCGGCGCGGGAGCGCGCCTAATTTAAATGGTACACGCCCCATTTGAAATAGGCGGGCTTGCGCCGGACGCCTTTACGTTACACCGCCGTAAGTTTACACGCAAGTGCTTGGTGAATCAGGCACTTGCGCTGAAAACTTGCAGCAGTGTAACGTACAGACGATACGTTACGCCGCCGGAGTTTTCTATGAATCTGGCCCTCAGATTTTAGTGCCTGCCTCATGAACTTTGAAGATGAATTTCTCCAAAATGCCTAAAGCTACGGAGGAGACGGAAAGGGTTGCTTTAAAATTACTTTTGCTACACGTTCAGAATATGTAAATACTTTAGCGTGCATAGCCAGGAACACAGAGCTAGATTGTTGTTACACTTTTTCCAAAAACTCTCCGTCCCCTTTTTCCAATAATCGTCAATAATTAATAAATAATCAATAATAAACAACTTAAAACAAAGTCCGCTTCAGAGTTTAAACCAGACATCCATTTTTTTTTTTGCTGCTTACATGGCCTGGCAGCTGAGATAAATTGTGAAAGCATTGCTCGCGGAACATCTATATCGTTCCTTAATCTCTGCAGTGCAGCATTTCTAATAAATCCAATGTACAGCTTTACCGAAACACTTTATTTTAACCTGGAGTGAACCCTCGAGCTTCTACAGACCTCAGAGAACAAAATTGTCTCCGGACGGCAGTTCAAAAGGGTAATTACGGCATTTAGCACTTTGCAGAAAGTGATAACGAACTGCTGCTTTTTACGCATTATTATGTGGCCCGTCTCTTTTTTTTTTTTTTCGGTTTAATGGACCCTCAGATCTCTTTGTATTTGTGTGAAGCATGGCAAACCCATACTCACACTGCAGGGAGGCATCAATCCAGAATGCTGTAAAAGGTTTTTCCCCCCATTCACCGTCGCATAAACCGGCCAAGATCAATGTTAGCTACCCGCAAGTCCAAGCCCTGCACGCCATTCTTTGGCCAATTTCTTTTTTCTGAAACATGAGACGTTGTTATTAAGTCTTTTCACCGGCTGGGAACATGTATTTAACCCCTTAACGCCCGCCGCACGACTATTTACGTCCGCAGAATGGCACGGACAGGCAGAAGGACGTATATATACGTCCTTGCCTTCTAGCGGGTGGGGGGTCCGATCGGGACCCCCTCCGCTGCGTGCGGCGGGCGGGTTCCCTCGGGGAGCGATCCGGGACGACGGCGCGGCTATTCGTTTATAGCCGCTCCGTCGCGATCGCTCCCCGGAGATGAAGCACGGGGAGAGCCGTATGTAAACACGGCTTCCCCGTGCTTCACTGTGGCGGCTGCATCGATCGAGTGATCCCTTTTATAAGGGAGACTCGATCGATGTCGTCATTCCTACAGCCACACCCCCCTACAGTTGTAAACACACACTAGGTGAACCCTAACCCCTACAGCGCCCCCTGTGTTTAACTCCCAAACTGCAACTGTCATTTTCACAATAAACAATGCAATTTAAATGCATTTTTTGCTGTGAAAATGACAATGGTCCCAAAAATGTGTCAAAATTGTCCGAAGTGTCCGCCATAATGTCGCAGTCACGAAAAAAATCGCTGATCGCCGCCAATAGTAGTAAAAAAAAAAGAATTAATAAAAATGCAATAAAACTATCCCCTATTTTGTAAACGCTATAAATTTTGCGCAAACCAATCGATAAACGCTTATTGCGATTTTTTTTTACCAAAAATAGGTAGAAGAATACGTATCGGCCTAAACTGAGGAAAAAATTTTTTTGATATGTTTTTGGGGGATATTTATTATAGCAAAAAGTAAAAAATATTGCATTTTTTTCAAAATTGTCGCTCTATTTTTGTTTATAGCGCAAAAAATAAAAACCGCAGAGGTGATCAAATACCACCAAAAGAAAGCTCTATTTGTGGGGAAAAAAGGACGCCAGTTTTGTTTGGAAGCCACGTCGCACGACCGCGCAATTGTCTGTTAAAGCGACGCAGTGCCGAATCGCAAAACCTGGCCTGGGCATTTAGCTGCAAAATGGTCCGGGGCTTAAGTGGTTAAAGAAAACGTTTTTTTCCTCTTTTTTCTTTTAGATATCTCCTTGCAGCTCGTTTTTTGTTCAGATTTTTGGGTTCTTTGATTTGCTTGACCATTATTTTAGGTGCAAAAAGGCAAAAAAAAAAAAAACTTAAAATAAAAAAAAAGAGACAAGGAGAAGATGGCTGTGGCTTTTCTGTATCCAAATGTTTATTTCTAGGTGATATCAATGCCATTGGTAGAAGATTGATATTTAAAAACAACAGATCAAACCACAATGAATCAAAAAGGTGAAATGATCAGAAGGAAAAGTGAGAATCTTCTTGCCGACCTGTCTGAGATGTATTTACCGTACAGTGCGGCGCTATTGTGTGACGCCAGGCGGGGGCCAGATAGAGATCCTGCATAGACAAGAGATCTGACGGCCTTAGATGGATCAATCTCTATTCGTTGCTTTAGTGTTGGGAAAAAAAGGAATACAATAAGGGAAGAGAAGAACATGTTTCCGCTGTAAGAACTTAAATCAGTCCAGCAGCTAAGAATAACCAGGACAAAACAGAAAAGGAAATTCGGAGGAAGGCGTTGTCGCCAAGCTTGCCTTTGTCTTGTGAGGTCAATATATACCGAGGTGTAAAAATTCACGGTGCAATGCATGTACGAAGGCCAACCAATTAATTCAGATGAATAAGACATAAGCTGTTAGTTGTTTTTAATAAATTAGTGTAGCGCCCCCCCTTTTTTAGTTAGTGGGGCGCTACGCTAAAGTTAGTGGAGTGGGAGATTTAAGTTGCTCCCACTCAGATGTTTAGTTTGTGCTTTTGCCAGTTCGGCACTGCCTCCTAGGTCAGTCTGCATGTCAGGGGTGTGTTGTCACCCCTGGACGACAGTTGGCGCTAGAGGGGTTCTGATGGACCTATCTTTCCCAGCAGCCAATCAGAAGAGTTTTTCACTCTTTTGGGCATGCTGGCGGGGGGTATATCTGTGGCAGCCGCCATGAGTAGATGTGCTATGCGGGGCCCGAGTCCAGGTGCGGCATCCACCTTCAGGGTGCGCACACCCATGGGCCCCGCCATCGAGGCTCGCCTGACCGGAGCTGCATACCAGGCAGAGTCTCGCCTTGATGCTGAGAGGGACCCCAGCGGCTTGCTGGGTTCCAGATCCTAAGCTGGGAGCTGTACGATGAGGAGTCTGCTCGGGAAAACCTAGATACAGAGGTTGTCTGCGAGGTTGGGACGTACCATCGGGGATCCGGTCACCACGCCACATGACAGGTACAGTACAGACCAAAAGTTTGGACACACCTTCTCATTCATAGAGTTTTCTTTATTTTCATGACTATGAAAATTGTAGATTCACACTGAAGGCATGAAAACTATGAATGAACACATGTGGAATTATACAGAACAAAAAAGTGTGAAACAACTGAAAATATATTTCATATTCTAGGTTCTTCAAAGTAGCCACCCTTTGCTTTGATTACTGCTTGGCACACTCTTGGCATTCTCTTGATGAGCTTCAAGAGGTAGTCACCTGGCGCAGCACCCCATCACTCTCCTTCTTGGTCACACAGCCCTTCCCCCGCCTGGAGGTGTGTTTGGGATCATTGTCCTGTTGAAAAATAAATGATGGTCCAACTAAACGCAAACCGGATGGAATAGCATGCCGCTGCAAGATGCTGTGGTAGCCATGCTGGTTCAGTATGCCTTCAATTTTGAATAAATCCCCAACAGTGTCACCAGCAAAGCACCCCCACACCATCACACCTCCTCCTCCATGCTTCACGGTGGGAACCAGGCATGTAGAGTCCATCCGTTCACCTTTTCTGCGTCGCACAAAGACACAGGGGGTTGGAACCAAAGATCTCAAGTTTGGACTCATCAGACCAAAGCACAGATTTCCATTGGTCTAATGTCCATTGCTTGTGTTCTTTATCCAAACAAGTCTCTTGTGCTTGTTGCCTTTCTTTAGCAGTGGTTTCCTAGCAGATATTCTACCATGAAGGCCTGATTCACACAGTCTCCTCTTACCAGTCGTAGAGATGTGTCTGCTGCAAAAGGTGGAAGAACCTAGAATATGAAATAGATTTTCAGTTGTTTCACACTTTTTTGTTCTGTATAATTCCACATGTGTTACTTCATAGTTTTGATGCCTTCAGTGTGAATCTACAATTTTCATAGTCATGAAAATAAAGAAAACTCTTTGAATGAGAAGGTGTGTCCAAACTTTTAGTCTGTACTGTACATTGCAACTGTCCATGGGTGACCCTAAATTGTGCTTACTGGGAGGATTCGCCAGTCCTAATCTTTAACCATTTCCAAATACCTATCAGGCCTGTCCAGAGGCCCTGTTTCCTCCCAGTGACTTTATTTGCAAGTGACCCACCGGCTGCCAGGCTAAAGTTAACTACCTGTCCGGGGACACTTTACCCACTCCGGCGGGAGTGGCGACGTTTGAGCTATCTGTACTGAGAGCAGGCTTGCTCTCCATGCTTTGATATCCAAGGCCTGATACCACAGTTCCCTCTTGCTCATCAACCTTTTCTCTACTGTGTGCTATGTTGATGTTGGCTATGTTAGCCTTGGAATAAAGCATTGGAAAATCTACGCTGTTGTCTGGACATTTGCTCCTTATCCACACTCACAAGTTCTACCCCTAGACAAGAGAACTTGGTAGCTTAATACGCCGATCCCCAAATTATCAAGCGGCTCGTTCGGGGGTGAGCGCTACATTGAGAACAAATGTCTTAATGTCTAGCTTAAGTCCAATACAGATAAAGTACAACCAAAGGCTCCTGGATGAAGGTCTAAACAGGCCCCAAATCATATTACTGTGCGATATACAAGCATCATAAAGTAAACCAATTGGTGGTCAGTGAGAAGAATGTTACTTACACTGGTGGTCAGAGGGAAGAATGCTCCTTACATTGGTGATCATTGGGAAGAATGCTCCTTACATTGGTGATCAGTGGGAAGAATGCTCCTTACATTGGTGATCAGTGAGAAGAATGTCCCTTACATTGGTGATCAGTGGGAAGAATGTCCCTTACATTGGTGATCAGTGAGAAGAATGTTCCTTACATTGGTGATCAGTGAGAAGAATGTTCCTTACATTGGTGATCAGTGAGAAGAATGTCCCTTACATTGGTGATCAGTGGGAAGGATGTCCCTTACATTGGTGATCAGTGAGAAGAATGTTCCTTACATTGGTGATCAGTGAGAAGAATGTCCCTTACATTGGAGATCAGTGGGAAGAATGTTCCTTACATTGGTGATCAGTGGGAAGAATGTTCCTTACATTGGTGATCAGTGAGAAGAATGTTCCTTACATTGGTGATCAGTGAGAAGAATGTTCCTTACATTGGTGATCAGTGAGAAGAATGTTCCTTACATTGGTGATCAGTGAGAAGAATGTCCCTTACATTGGTGATCAGTGGGAAGAATGTCCCTTACATTGGTGATCAGTGAGAAGAATGTTCCTTACATTGGTGATCAGTGGGAAGAATGCTCCTTACATTGGTGATCAGTGAGAAGAATGTCCCTTACATTGGTGATCAGTGGGAAGAATGTTCCTTACATTGGTGATCAGTGGGAAGAATGTCCCTTACATTGGTGATCAGTGAGAAGAATGTTCCTTACATTGGTGATCAGAGGGAAGAATGGGCACAGTGAGGCTACTTATGGGCACAGTGAGGCTGCAAATGGGCACAGTGTGGCTGAAAATGGGCATTGTTGATCCTCTTTCCCACTTACAGTAACTGCTGCATTTCCCACCCTAGGCTTATACTCGAGTCAATACGGTTTCCCAGTTTTTTTGTGGTAAAATTAAAGTGCCTCGGCTTATATTCGGGTCGGCTTATACACGCGTATATACGGTAATTATTATTATTATGGCTAAAAATTTTAGAGAAGCCGTGGGTGTCAAATACCTTAAAATTGCCACATTCCTTATCATAGTTACATAGTTAGTCAGGTTGAAAAAAGACACAAGTCCATCCAGTTCAACCACAAAAAACAAAAAAAACTAAATAAAGAAACACAGTACAATCCCATACACCCAACTCCATACCCACAGTTGATCCAGAGGAAGGCAAAAAACCCCAGCAGAGCATGATCCAATTTGCTACAGCAGGGGAAAAAATTCCTTCCTGATCCCCCGAGAGGCAATCGGATTTACCCTGGATCAACTTTACCTACAAATCTTAGTACTCAGTTATATTCTGTACATTTAGGAAAGAATCCAGGCCTCTCTTAAAGCAATCTACAGAGCTGGCCAGAACCACCTCTGGAGGGAGTCTGTTCCACATTTTCACAGCCCTTTCCGGATTTGGAGGTGAAATCTCTTTTCCTCTAGATGTAAAGAGTGCCCCCATGTCCTCAGTGTTGACCGTAAAGTGAATAACTCAACACCAAGTTCACTGTATGGACCTCTTATATATTTGTACATGTTGATCATATCCCCCCCCCTTAATCTCCTCTTCTCAAGAGTGAATAAATTCAGTTCCTCTAATCTTTCCTCATAGCTGAGCTCCTCCATGCCTCTTATCAGTTTGGTTGCCCTTCTCTGCACTTTCTCCAGTTCTCCTCTTATTTATTCTTGTATGCACAGCTGTGCACATGTCCCGTGAGTTATAGATATAATTATAAATTATAGACAGGGGTTCCCTGAGACCTGAAAATAAATTTAAGGTTTCCTCCGTGTTAAAAAGGGTTGTCATAGGCGGCAGGGCCGTCTTAAAAGCATCATGGGCCCCTGGGCAAAGTAATGCACTGGGGCCCCTACCAGCTTGCCCCAATTTACACACCTGCTTTCAAGAAATAAAGTATAAATAGTTGATATAATTAAACATATATTCATTAGTAAATTTAATAAAACCTATTTTACAAAAGGAAAACGTTCCATAAATCAATGACTAGTTAACAGAAAGGGCACGGTAGAGGGCAGGGGGTCAGGAGGACACAATACCGGGCTCAGAAGGGCACAATACTGGGCTCAGAAGGGCACAATACCGGGCTCAGGAGGGCACAATACTGGGCTCAGGAGGGCACAATACCGGGCTCAGAAGGGCACCATACTGGACTCAGAAGGGCACAATACTGGGCTCAGAAGGGCACAATACTGGGCTCAGAAGGGCACAATACTGGGCTCAGGAGGGCACAATACTGGGCTCAGGAGGGCACTATACTGGGCTCAGGAGGGCACAATACTGGGCTCAGGAGGGCACAATACTGGGCTCAGGAGGGCACAATACCGGGCTCAGAAGGGCACAATACTGGGCTCAGAAGGGCACAATACTGGGCTCAGAAGGGCACAATACTGGGCTCAGGAGGGCATGACCATATCGGGACAGTTTAGTAAAAAGCATGACTATCCTAGCAAATTCTTGACACTTGGCAAGTTTGATGTAATGCAAGATTATTGTGGGGGCCCCCATGTGCCTGGGGCCCCTGGGCAGTGCCCAGTAGTGCCCTTGCATTAAGATGGCCCTGATAATTGTCTTACACTGTCGGATCTCATAGACTTTGTGACAACAGCATCTTCTGAACCTCCTATAGTCATACCCTGCTATCTTCCTAAACCTAATACTACCCTGCGATCGTTCTACAAGCCTGGATACATTGGTATTCAGCCATGATTAATTTTGCTGCATGACCCTGGCACACAACATTACATAACAATACTTCATAGCAGTGATACTGTATTTACCATGTAACGCAAGGCCAGCACAGTCAAGGTTACTGATGCACTTAGGAAGAGCTATTTAATCATGAGCGCTTGGAATTAGAGGGCGAGGGTCAAATGATTTAATAACTCCCCGGAAAGGACTGATCTCGTAACGCAGAGTAATACGCGCATCATACAGGACAATGGGATACAATTGATCAGTTTTGCCGATCTGCAGATACTGGGTTACGGTAAATCAAGAAAACAATCTGACAGGCGTGCCGGCAATGCAGGTGCATCAATACACAAAGCGCAAAAGCCTCTCATTAAAAACAAAGGAGAGCGAGACGCCGCGGACGGCCAGCAGAGGGCAGCGACGAGGTTCGGAAACGCAAGAGTCGTTTTTTTTTTTCCCGTAGACTTTCGCAGCGCTGCGGATGAAAAAGTGTAAAAAGATGAAGTTAACATATGCTTCTCATGGCATATTTCCCCCGAGACGGCACAACCATTTATTCTATACAATTAATGTTTCTTCACCGTACTCTTAGATGAACGTAATGTGCAACACGCTAAGGGAAAACATCATTAGAATTAATTATTCACACCATGGATAGATTTTTTTTTTTTACACCAACTAATGTAGACGCGTAGCAATGACTCTTGCATTGGGGATTAAACACAGTTCTATCACAAACATTCAGAAGGAATCACATCATGATTTAATGTGCATGTGGAGCTTGGAGAAGGATGACGGATACAACAAAATGCAGCAATTCTGTCACCGAGATCATACGAAGGCATCACAGGAGATGGATAATGTGTGTGTTGATATCTTAGCTGGATAGGAAAGAAAATTTCATCGTAAGAACTCAACGAGTTAAAATAATCAATGTGGAGCCACGCTGAAGTATTGCCAGAGTAATCAGGACCACTAATGCAACCAACCAATGTTACAGCCCCAACATACCCAAGGTCTTCTTAATGTAGCGCCTGACTATTTTCATGGAAGGTGCTGCTGTAATTTTAGAGGGGGTCAGAGGGTTAGTTGCCTCTGACCCAGGGCCGATCCTAGGCAGGGTGCACGGGGTGCTCTGCACCCATGCGCGGCAGAGGTGGGGGCGCCGAAGCTCCAAAGTGCTCCCCTCTCTCCTCCTTGTCTGTGTCCAGAGTCGGAGCGCATGTAGTGGGTGCTGCGGTTCCCCATCCCGATTGCTCTCTCCGCTGGCAACTGACAAGAGCGCATACCTCCCGCTGTCCCCGGAGTCCGGACTGGGTACCACAGCGGAGCCTAGTACCGGAAACACGTTCCGGCACTAGGCTCCACTAATTAATTCTGTCCGGTGTGCATGGAGCAGTCTCCGTGCACTCCCAGAAATGCTCTCCGAGTGCCACCCTCCAAGTAACCAAAGATGCCACGTATGCCCCGCCCCCTGTAATGTGCTGCTGCTCCCAGGCCGCCCGAGCTACAGGGATCTATTGGACAAGTACTGATCTATGGGGACACCTGATGTGGGGGGCTCTGATGGGGACACCTGCTGTGGGGGGCTCTGATGGAGGGCAACTGCTGGGGGGGCACTGATGGGGGACACCTGCTGGGAGGCTCTGATAGAGGAAACCTGCTGGGGGAGGACTCTGATGGAGGACACCTGCTGGGGGGACTCTGATGGGGGACACTAATGAAGACTTCTAAGGGGAGCATCTCTGTGTTTGAGTCGTAGCCATAGAAACATGTGTAAAGGGGAGGGGTTAGTAAGATAACCACGCCCACGTGGGGGCGCCAGAAATATTTCTGCACCCAGGCGTCTGTGACCCTAGGATCGGCCCTGCTCTGACCATGTATATTTGGCTAAATTTAAGGCCTCTGTTCCAGCTTTGGCTGCACTGTGTGGACTTGGTCTCACCCCAGACCGACAGGTGGCAGCAGTGGAGTCGGAGTAGTGTGGATACTTCTCCTCAGCAGCCAATCAGGAGGGTTGATCGTCTCGCTGTGCATGCTGGGAGGGGTATTTAGGGGGCAGACGCCATTGGTTTGGGGTTGTCTTTGCTGCCATTCCACCTGGGCAGTCGTCCCACCACCCCCGTGTTTGTCCCTCCTGGCCCGGGGTGTGTGTGTGTGTGTTGCAGTGTTCCTGCGGCTCCGGGGCCACGTTGGTCCGGAGCATTGATCTACCTTGCAGGCTTAGTGTGTAGACTGAGTCTGCAATTCGCAAGTGGTCCTGGGCTGTCCGTTTGGTGGGGGAAGCTAATCGATGGAGAACCTGTCTGGGGGATACCGAGCACGAGGCTGGTGTCCCAGGAGAGGCCTACTGCTCATCGAAGGACACTATATAACAGAGGCTGGACGATGGTTGCCTATCAGTTCCAGATCCTGACATAACCAAAGCTGTTTGAAGGAGATCCGGGTGCTGAATCCAGTTGAGAAGGATTTTAGACCAAAGCTATCTCCACCTTTAGGAGGGTCTGTGGCAGAGACTTCATCCTAAAGTGTCTGAGTGACACTCTGGCTGCTAGGCTGGTGAGAGAGGCCTATCCAGATGCACTATACCCACTCTGGCTAGAGTGGCGACGAATTCGTCGTTGGAAGCAGGACTGTTTCTGGAACCAGTTACACCTGAATCCGTCACCTTCCATTTCTTCTATCCCTTCACCTTTCTACTTTTTACCATTTTACCCCATAGGGTAATAAAAGCACAGAAAAGACATTGACTTTATTGCAGCTCTCATCCAGTACCCTAGACAGTGGGGATACAGAGGTAACATGCCACCCAAATCAAACTAGCAGCTCCTTCGGGGGTAAGTGCTACTGTACATTAACAAGGAAGAGCCCCAAGGCACCTAGGGAGTGTCTGGTCTAGGATCCCTCAGGGCCAAGTGGGTTTTCCCAGAGTACCCCCCATACACCACAACCAAGGGCCTTATACCATTAACAGCTCTTGGAGCTCTTGGGTGACGACAGCGCGCCGCTCCGCCCTACGTCCGTTTTGAAAAATATTACTTCTTCCAGGGGATAAAACAGACGAAGGGCGGAGCGGTGCGCTGTCGTCACCCAAGAGCTCCAAACGATCCCCCAGTAGGACGGTGGTCTGGAAATTTGTGTACCGACCGGCACACCAGATTTGAGGCATTATTTTACTGCAAACTTGTTAGTGCAATACAACTTTATTAATACATTTTCTACTCATTTATTGCGCTATGTGGAGCTGTTATTGTTTTTTGCATGGTGGGCATTTATGCTGGTGATCTGCAATCATTATTGGATGAGACCCATTGTTTTAAAGATCAAATCTGTTTGAACTGCGTGGCTGGAAGTGACAACGTTTTATGCGCTGTTCATGATCCCCTGTTATAAGGGATCATGGCAATTTGATAAGGAGCCAATTCATTGTTTGGTGGAGGATACATCACTTTTCTTTGGATACGTTTATCAACATATTCTGGAATTTGGCACAGAGCACGGGTGTTTAACATTCCACTTGTCAAGCATTTATGGACTTTATTTGTTACAACATTTTATCATTTTCAATTTTTTGTTTTGTTCTGAGTGGTTAATTTGAAAGTTTAATTTGATTTTATTAATATTTTTGATGTTTAAACTCTCACACTTAGTGTTATCACTGACTCACGTTTATTGATTGGTATGAGATTGTTTTAACCACTTAAGCCCCGGACCAAAATGCTGCCTAAAGACCCAAGGGGTTTTTACAGTTCGGGACTGCGTCGCTTTAACAGACAATTGCGCGGTCGTGCGACGTGGCTCCCAAACAAAATTGGCGTCTTTTTTTCCCCACAAATAGAGCTTTCTTTTGGTGGTATTTCATCACCTCTGCGGTTTTTATTTTTTGCGCTATAAACAAAAATAGAGCCACAATTTTGAAAAAAATGCAATATTTTTTACTTTTTGCTGTAATAAATATCACCCAAAAACATATATAACATTTTTTTTCCTCAGTTTAGGACGATACGTATTCTTCTACCTATTTTTGGTAAAAAAAATCGCAATAATCGTTTATCGGTTGGTATGCGCAAAATTTATAGCGTTTACAAAATAGGGTATAGTTTTTTTGCATTTTTATTTATTATTTTTTTTTACTACTAATGGCGGCGATCAGCGATTTTTTTCGTGACTGCGACATTATGGCGGACACTTCGAACAATTTTGACACATTTTTGGGACAATTGTCATTTTCACAGCAAAAAATGCATTTAAATTGCATTGTTTATTGTGAAAATGACAGTTGCAGTTTGGGAGTTAAACACAGGGGGCGCTGTAGGAGTTAGGGATCACTGTGTATGTGTTTACTAGTGTAGGGGGGTGTGGCTGTAGGAATGACGTCATCGATCGTGTCTCCCCTATAAAGGGGATGAAGCGATCGATGCGCCGCCACAGTGAAGTACGGGGAAGCCGTGTTTACATACGGCTCTTCCCGTTCTTCAGCTCCGGGGAGCGATCGCGACGGAGCGGCTATAAACAAATAGCCGCGCCGTCGTCCCGGATCGCTCCCCGAGCAGACCCGACCTCCGCATGTACCGGGCCCCCCACCCACGTCTAGCAGAGGACGTACAGGTACGTGATTGTGCCTGTCCGTGCCATTCTGCCGACGTAAATGTACATGAGGAGGTCGGGAAGTGGTTAAAGTGGCAATTAATCTCTCTTCTTTGTGGCATATTAGTGACATACAGCATATGCCATCACGCACTATTTATGTCAATTTGTTGGTATATTTAATGTTTTGTGATTTTTAATTACGTTTTTCACATGGTCAAGAGGTAGCGCGATTTACATATTTTTTTTCATCTCTATGACTGTCGGAGGCCCGGGCACGACAAAGCTGCGATCACGGCTGGCAGCATGAGATCGGTGAATTTTTTTTCCTGATCTCATGCTTTCCAGCCTGGAGGAGAGATGTGGGGTCTTATTGACCCTGAAAATCTCTCCATAAAGAGTACCTGTCATTTACAATTCCTATTGCAAGGGATGTTTACATTTGCCTGCCCGTGCCATTCTGCCAACGTAAATGTTTGTGCGGCGGTCGGCAAGTGGTTAATACTCAACGCAAACCCCTACCCATCCATGTCTTAATTTTTTTTTTTGCAGATGAATCACTTTAATCCCCACCCCCCTAGCATTTCTAGAATGAGGGAAGATGATTCATGTAGCATTTACCTCCTGGAACCCATCTGCCCTTAGCTCAGGCATGCAGGTAGGAGGGCACATGCTTAGGTGAGAAAGCCCCTCCTCCCATGTAGACTCCTGGGATGCATGTCATTATTTTGGCCTAGGCCAGAAACCAGGAAGCAACTGGAAAAAAAAGTTAATAACTATTGCTAGCAGCATAAGGATTACACAGAGTTCATGTTGATTGAAAGAGTTTAGTTCCGCTTCTAGAAGCAGCTAGGGGGCTTTAGAATAAACCTTTACTGACCTCTGTTGCTGCAGGAACTATGATGCAATTCAGTCTAAAATGTTCACAGCAGAAGCATGAAATCTTCTAATTTATTCTCTCTGTAGCTCAGACCCCCTGCTTCAAATTTCAGCGGACGCCCATGCTGGCCACACTTCTACTTTAGATAGTGTAAGCAAGATGTTTGTCAAACAAAAAAAATGGCCTGATGGTAAACAAATGACCAACCATGTCTGTTTATGGCAAGTTATGAAAAGGTCTGGATTAAACTAAAGCCTCGTACACACGACCGTTTTTTTCGACAAGAACCAGCAAGAAAACTGCTGGCAGAGCTTTCTTGCCGAGTAAAGCGAGCGTGAGTACGAGGGTTTCAGGTTTCTCGTCAAGAAAACTGCCCAGAATTTCGACGAGAAAAATAGAGAACCTGCGCTCTATTTTCTCGTCGTAAGATTCTCAGCAGTGTTTTCCTGCCGAGAAACTCGAGCGTGTGTGTACTTACCTGTCGCTAGGGGTGCAACGGATCAAAAAACTCACGGTTCGGATCGTTCCTCGGATCATTTTTTGGATCAGCAAAAAAAAAAAAAATATCCCCCACTGCAATATCAACATCTCCCCCCCCCCCCACTGTAATATCCACATCTCCTCCCCCCACTGTAATATCCAAATCTCCTCCCCCCCCACTGAAATATCCACATCTCCCCCCCCCCCCCCACTGTAATATCCACATCTCCCACCCCACTGTAATATCCACTTCTCCCACCCCACTGTAAAATCCACACCCCCCCCACTGTAAAATCCACACCCCAACTGTAATATCCACATCCCCCCCACTGTAATATTCACATATCCCCCACTGCAGTGGCGTCACTAGGGTTGGTATCACCCGGTGCGAAAAAAAAATGGTGTCACCCCCCCACCCACTGTGGTCCCCCCCTCAGTACCCCCCCCCCCTCAGTACAGACACCCCACAGTAGTGCAGACCTCAGACAGTAACCCCCCAGTAGTTCAGACCTCAGACAGTAACCCCCCCAATAGTGCAGACCTCAGACAGTAACCCCCCCAGTAGTGCAGACCTCAGACAGTAACCCCCCCCCCCCCCCCCAGTAGTGCAGACCTAAGACAGTAACCCCCCCAGTAGTGCAGACCTCAGACAGTAACCCCCCCAGTAGTGCAGACCTCAGACAGTAACCCCCCAGTAGTGCAGACCTCAGACAGTAACCCCCCCAGTAGTGCAGACCTCAGACAGTAACCCCCCCCCAGTAGTGCAGACCTAAGACAGTAACCCCCCCAGTAGTGCAGACCTCAGACAGCAACCCCCCAGTAGTGCAGACCTCAGACAGTAACCCCCGCCCCAGTAGTGCAGACCTCAGACAGTAACCCCCCCAGTAGTGCAGACCTCAGATAGTAACCCCCCCCAGTAGTGCAGACCTCAGACAGTAACCCCCCCCCAGTAGTGCAGACCTCAGACAGTAACCCCCCCAGTAGTGCAGACCTCAGACAGTAACCCCCCCAGTAGTGCAGACCTCAGACAGTAACCCCCACAGTAGTGCAGACCTCAGACAGTAACCCCCCCCCCCAGTAGTGCAGACCTCAGACAGTAACCCCCCCCCCAGTAGTGCAGACCTCAGACAGTAACCCCCCCAGTAGTGCAGACCTCAGACAGTAACCCCCTCAGTAGTGCAGACCTCAGACAGTAACCCCCCCAGTAGTGCAGACCTCAGACAGTAACCCCCTCAGTAGTGCAGACCTCAGACAGTAACCCCCCAGTAGTGCAGACCTCAGACAGTAACCCCCCCAGTAGTGCAGACCTCAGACAGTAACCCCCCAGTAGTGCAGACCTCAGACAGTAACCCCCTCAGTAGTGCAGACCTCAGACAGTAACCCCCCAGTAGTGCAGAGCTCAGACAGTAACCCCCCCAGTAGTGCAGACCTCAGACAGCAACCCCCCCAGTAGTGCAGACCTCAGACAGTAACCCCCCCAGTAGTGCAGACCTCAGACAGTAACCCCCCCAGTAGTGCAGACCTCAGACAGTAACCCCCCCCAGTAGTGCAGACCTCAGACAGTAACCCCCCCAGTAGTGCAGACCTCAGACAGTAACCCCCCAGAAGTGCAGACCTCAGACAGTAACCCCCCCAGTAGTGCAGACCTCAGACAGTAACCCCCCAGAAGTGCAGACCTCAGACAGTAACCCCTCAGTGCAGACCTCAGACAACGGCGTGTGTGTCCCTCGAGCGCGGGCTCCTCCTCCTCTGTGGGTGTAAACAGAGAGGAGGGCCGCCGCCGGGTGTACCAAGATGGCCATGGCTTCAGGGCTAGGCTGAAGCCGCGGCCTTTCCTAATTCTATGGCCGCGACGGGAGTCCACGGATCGCATAGCGTGCCGATCCAAAAGGGGGTGACCCGTTTGGATCACGGATCAACAGTGATCCGTTGCACCACTACCTGTCGCCGTGGAAACCCATGCATGCTCGAAATGACTTTGACGCATGCGCGGTAGCTTCCATGGCATAGGTAGGGTGAAGCAAGATGGCGGCGACGGCATCGAATGTGACGAGCGCATGCTCATCGTAGTCAATGACGCCACCGCGTTTGTGCCATTCAAAAGAACGGCGGTTCTTTTGAATGGAGTGTCTGTAGACTCGGGCGGCAAGAGATTTTTGCCAAGAATCTCGCCAGGAAAAACAACGTTTTTTTTTCCTGACGAGATTCTGGCCCGTGTGTACAGGGCTTGAAACAAGAATATGAATATATTCCGCACTAGAGAAAGATGGTCCTTATTCATCAGACTGAAGACTTCTGGCCGGGATGATCCTCTCTCAAGCTACAAGACTTAGCCATGGAGACATATGTGACAATATTAAAAAAAAATCTTTTATATTCACAAACTAAATTATGGAAGAGATTGGAAGACGGCCTCTGGGGCACGAAGGAGCGATGTGCGTGTCTCTTCCCAATAAATGAGAAACAAACCTTGATTATTATTCTTCCCTGATGGAAGTCACAATGACGTTGGATGGAGCCTTCTATTTCAGATACAAATGTTCTACAGTATTTTAGTGGCGAGGTTTGCGGTTTTCATTTCTTCCTCACCACGACCCACAGCATTTATAATGTCTCTTGTATGGATCCAATGGACATGTGATACGTCATGGAGATTTTATAGATAGGAATCTCCAAAAGTAATAATACTGCATTAGGGAATAGACACAAAAAGATACACTCGGCACTCTTCTACAGAACTCTTCTCACTTTATTTGGTGCATTTGAGTTTTTTCTATAAATATGTGTCATGGATATGCAGTAATGTCTGGCAGCTTACCTTCCTCTCCATGTGTTCACCTTAGAGACCGGATGTCACGTCACCTGTGGCCAGGTGACAAGTGCACCCCGTAGGGGGTCAGGGATGCACCTCAGGGTAGTGAACCCTATAGTCGACTGCTGCTATCTGAGAGGAAGCGTGAACCCAAGATCGCCCAGGGCGCGGAGTCTAAGACCCAGCTTTGTGTTCACCAGAGCCTCTAGTGGTGATGATGGCCTTCGCCGCAGCTGGGCCCAGGTCGCGACCCCTGGGATCCCCTAGGTCGCGCTCCACAGAGAGAGAGGGGAAGCAGCAAGCAGAACAAACGGAAGTGATAGGTAAGCCAAGGTCAGGGCAACAGGCAGACAAGGGTAACCGAGGGACAGGCAAAAGGTCAAGGGCACAGGCAAACAGGAGAAGTCAGGGACGAGCCAAAAACGGTACACAGGAAGGTAAACGTAGCACACTGCAGACAGGAACTTAAACAAACAACACTGTTGAACAGCACTGCAGGCCTGTAGTGCAACAGTTAATATAGACTTCCTGGGATGGCCCGGGTGGGGCCATACAGAAAGTAGAGCAGATAAGAAGGTAACCAGAACAGTGTCAGGCCTCTTAATGGACAGATGGAAACAGGTAAGCTGCCAGACTATTGCATATCCATGACACCGGACACTCTCACCTGGCTGATTTTATCATCTCTCCTCCCTGTATGGCTCCACCCCAGGCCATATCAGGAACTCTATATTGACCAGTGCACTGCAGATCTGCCTTGCTGATCAACGTTGTTTGTTAAGCATTGTGTTCCTGCTTGCCGCGTGCTACGTTTATCTCTGTGTATCGATCTTGGCTTGTCCCCGACTATTCCTGTTTGCTTGTGACCCTGACCTTTGGCCTGTCCTTTGTTTATCCTTGTCTGCTTGTCGCCCTGACCTTGGCCTACCCCTCACTATCTCTTGTATCCTGAGTCGCTGCTTCCCCATTCTCCTCTATGCCCTACGGTGCTTGAGCTGGGGGACTCTAGGGGCCGCGACCTGGATTCAGTTGCAGCTAAGGCCATCCTCACCACTAGAGGCTCTGGTGAATACCTGCTGAATCTAATGCTGCATACACACGATAGGTTAAACCGATGAGAATGGTCTGATGGACCGTTTTCATCGGTCAAAACTGATCGTGTGTGGGCACCATCGGTTATTTAACCATCCGTTAAAAAAAAGCAAACTTGCTTTAAATTTAACTGATGGATTCCTAACCGATAGATCAAAACCGATCGCTAGTAGGCACAACCATCGGTTAAAAATCCACGCATGCTCAGAATCAAGTCGACGCATGCTTGGAAGCATTGAACTTCGTTTTTTTTCAGCACGTCGTTGTGTTTTACGTCACCGCGTTCTGACACGATCGTTTTTTTTAACCGATGGTGTGTAGGCGCGACGGACCATCGGTCAGCTTAATCGGTTAACCGATGAAATCGGTCCGTTCTCATCGGATGGACTGATCGTGTGTACGCGGCATTAGACTCCGCGCCCTGGGGAATCTTGGGCTCAGGCTTCCTCTGGGATCCCTGTTGTGCTCCAGTGGACCTGCCTTCCATATGCACTCTGTTCCATTCGCAGCAGTCTGCCATAGGGTTCACTACCTTGTGGTGCACTCCTGACTCCAACGGGGTGCATCTGTCACCTGACCACAGGTGACCTGACAATATGCTTACATAGGTATCACATTAATAAAAGTGGTGAAGGAGTACATGGGCAAGCTAGTTTCTTATCAGGGTCTAAGGCAGGGGTGCCCAACCTTTTGAAGAGAGGGGGCTACTTAAGCCACATGGTAACCGGTCGCGGGCCACAATGAGTGGAGCGGGTGGATGGCAGGTCCGTCTCCGCTCTGTATATGCAGAGCAGACACAGAAACAGCCTACTATACTCTTTTTTTTTTGCGGATTGGATGCAAGACACAAGTCTGTTTACATCTGCCACTCCTTAGAGGTGAATGGAGGGTCCAGTTGGGTTGGACTGACTGTGTGAAAGGGGCCCAAGGCTGCTTTCACACAGATGCGCTGCAGTTTGCGCTCACCAATCTCGCAGGTAATAACAGTAGTCTATGGGCCAGATTCTCGTACCTCCACACAATTTTGGGCAGGCGTAACGTATCTGATTTATGTTACGCCTCCGCAACTTACACGGGCAAGTGCTGTATTCTCAAAGCACTTGCTCCGTAAATCGGCCGGCGTAAGCCCGCCTAATTCAAATTTGGATCAGGGGGGCGTGTTTTATGTTAAACTACTGTGACCCGACGTGATTGACGTTTTTGCGGAACGGCGCATGCGCCGTCCGTGGAATTTCCCAGTGTGCATTGCTCCAAAGTACGGCGCCTCAAATTGAGAAGTGGGGGGTGCCATAAATTGGAGGGTTGCCCTGGGGATATATATATATATATATATAAAATTATAAAAAAAGGGGGGGTAGCCATCCGGGCCCCTCTGGGCCATTTAATAAAAATAAATAAAATATATATATATATATAAAAGAAAATGATGTAAGGGGCCCGGAGGTCCCCAGGGGCCTGGATGGCAACCCCCCTTTTTTTTTAATAAAATATTTTATTTTTTATTTATTTTTTTATATTTTTTTCCTTTTAATTAAAGAGCCCAGAGGTCCCCAGGGCCCCCGGATTGCAACCCCCTTTTTTTAAATGTTTTTTTTTATAAAAAAAAAAATGTCATTTTTGTATATATTATTTTTTCAATTTTTTGGGGTTTTTATCTGAGGTCCCCAGGGGCCCAGATGTCCCCAGGGCCCCGGATGGCAATCCCCCTTTTTTTTTTTATAATTTTTTATTATATATATATTTTTTTAATTATTTTTATTAAATGGCCCAGAGGGGCCCGGATGGCTACCCCCCCCTTTTTTTATAATTTTATATATATATATATATATCCCCAGGGCAACCTCCCCTTCTCAATTTGAGGCGGCAGCACCCCCAGATGTTCCCAGGGCCCCAGGTGGCAATCCCCCCCTTTTTTTTTATAATTTTTTTTATATATTTTTATTTATTTTTATTAAATGGCCCAGAGGGGCCCGGATGGCTAGCCCCCCCTTTTTTATAATTCCATATATATATATATATATATATATATATATATATATATATCCCCAGGGCAACCCCCCAAATTCATGGCACCCCCCTCTTCTCAATTCTCAATTCCATATATATATATATAAATCCCCAGGGCAACCCCCCAAATTCATGGCACCCCACGCTGCCGCCTCAAATTGAGAAGCGGGGGGGGGGTGCCATGAATTGGGGGGGTTGCCCTGGGGATATATATATAAAATTATAAAAAAAGGGGGGGGGGTAGCCATCTGGGCCCCTCTAGGCTATTTAATAAAAATAAATAAAAATATATATATAAAAAAAAATTATGTAAGGGGCCCGGAGGTCCCCAGGGGCCTGGATGGCAACCCCCCTTTTTTTTAATAAAATATTTTTTTTTTTATTTATTTTTTTTTCCTTTTAATTAAAGAGCCCAGAGGTCCCCAGGACCCCCGGATTGCAACCCCCTTTTTTTAAATGTTTTTTTTATAAAAAAAAAAAAATATTTTATATATTATTTTTTTGGTTTTTATCAGAGGTCCCCAGGGCCCTCCTTTTTATATATATATATATGTATGTATGTATGTGTATATATATATATACAGTATATATATATATTTTATTAAATGGCCCAGAGGGGCCCGGGTGGCTACCCCCCCCCCCCCTTTTTTTATAATTTGATATATATATATATATCCCCAGGGCAACCCCCCCAATTCATGGCACCCCCCACTTCTCAATTTGAGGCGGCAGCACCCCCAGATGTCCTCAGGGCCCTGGATGGCAATCCCCCCCTTTTTTTATAATTTTTTTAATTTATATATATATATATATCTTTATTTATTTTTATTAAATGGCCCAGAGGGGCCCGGATGGCTACCCCCCCTTTTTTTTTATAATTTGATATATATATATCCCCAGGGCAACCCCCCCAATTCATGGCACCCCCTGCTTCTCAATTTGAGGCGGCAGCAACCCCCCCCCCCCCTTGGTTCTCTGCTCCAGGGGGCCCATGCCTGAAGCTGTGTGTGGGGCCCCATAATCCCTGATGGCGGCCGAGGGCCAATGTCTGGTTTTAGGAGTGAAGTTCCTCTTTAAGGATAAAGAACGTCAAGCTTCATTTCTCTTTAGTACAAGGAGGATACATAAGATCATTTTCATATGCGGGTTGCCTCTGCCACATCTTACACTACAAGACTCACAAAAATAAAATTCCGTCTGAACGGACCTCGTTTATTGCACTTACTGGTAGAAGATAATTACAAAATGTTTTGCAAGACTGTCTGAAGCCGAGCTTCGGGTACTTAAAATGCAATCTGCGTCCCGGAGTGTAAATTATTTACAGGCTGCACCGGCTACCTTAACGCAATATGTTTTTTTAATGTTTAATTTCTTGTTGAAAGGCACAAACAGCAAACTGAGGAAGAAGACCGCGCTCATCAACCCGGCAATGGGGCCGAGAGAGAGAGAGAGAGACGCTTTTTATGACTGGAAATGGAGCGCCGGCGTCCCAAAAAATCAAAGATTTCTAAAAAAAAAAAAAAACTTTCAACTTATGGAAAAGTTCTTTAAGGGCTAAAGCGGGTCATTTTAGTAAAAGTTTTATGACGGGAGACCAATGGACGGAAAATTATTATTATTTTTTGCTTAAACAAAAAAAAATATCTGATCCAAGAAAAAAAAATGCAATATATTGCGCCCAGGGCGAAGATGCCAAACTGCATTCAAACTGCAGATGTATGAGCAATAGGCATGTGCACAGGGTGTGCCAGGTGTGCACATCCTAATCACCCCGTGTGGCACAGATTAGACCCTTCATCTTTCACCGAAGCCCCCTAAAGGGGCCCCTAAAAATATTGTAAAAAAGAAATAATAAAAAAAGAAATAAAATTGTAACGAATAATAAAAAACAAAATAATAAAAATAACAACTACAGACATTGTCCACTGCCCTACTGACACCGCCCACTGCTCTACTGACACCGTCCACTGCTCTACTGACACCGTCCACTGCTCTACTGACACCATCCACTGCTCTACTGACACCATCCACTGCTCTACTGACACCATCCACTGCCCTACTGACACCGTCCACTGCTCTACTGACACTGTCCACTGCCCTACTGACACCCTCCACTGCCCTACTGACACCGTCCACTGCTCTACTGACACTGTCCACTGCCCTACTGACACCATCCACTGCTCTACTGACACCGTCCACTGCCCTACTGACACCGTCCACTGCTCTACTGACACCGTCCACTGCTCTACTGACACTGTCCTCTGCTCTACTGACACCATCCTCTGCCCTACTGACACCGTCCTCAAATTTCCGAAATTTTGAATTTTCAACTTTCGCATTTCCGAATTTCCAAAATGTTTACATTTTTGAAAATTCGAAATTCGGAGGTTCGGATATTTCCGAATTAACGAATTTGTTGAAATTCGTAAAAAAAAAAAAAAACGAATTTGGAACTAAACAAATAGCACCTGTCTAGCAAGCCAGCTGCAGCTGGTGGCAGCCAGGTAGGCTAGTGTTTTCTGCATGCAGTGGAACTGGGATCAGTGGACACAGGCAGGGCCGCCTTCAGGGGGGGGGGTACAGGCAGTACACCTGTAAGGGGCCCGGGTGGCAACCCCCCTTTTTTTTTGTAAGGGGCCCGGAGGTCCCCAGATGGCAACCCCCCCTTTTTATTTTTTATAAAAACAAATTTATAACATTTATATATATATATATATTTTTTTTTGTATTAAATTTGATTAAAAAAAATTAAATGTTTTTTTTTATAATATATTTTTTTATAATTTTTTTTATTACAGGGCCCAGAGGTCCTCATAGGCCTGGAGGACCCCAGGGCCCCCGGATGGCAACCTCCCCTTTTTTAATATATATATATATATATATATATATATATATATATATATATATATAATTTGTTTTTATTAAAGGGCCCAGAGGTCCCCAGGGCCCGGATGGCTACCCCCCTTTTTTTTATAATTTTATTTTTAATATATATATATTTTTTTGTAAGGGGCCTGAAGCTGTGTAAGGGGCCCCATAATTCCTGATGGCGGCCCTGGACACAGGGAAGCAGAAGGAGATGTGATATTGCTGCTTCACTCCATATGCGCTACTTTTCAAAGGGACTGAGGGTTCCTGCCTGTAATGGGTTGTTGCTGAACTGGCAAAAAGCCTTTTAGATCCCTCAGAAGTGAGCCGGGTGGAAGGAAGTAGAGGAGTCTGTGAATAGGGAGGACGTTTTCCTGAAGTTGAATTGTTGTCACACCGGGCATCCCATAGTCGCTCACCCCATCCAAGTTATGATCCCTTAATAACCGTTTCACTTGCAGCCGCTACAGGGGTAGTGCAACAAATAAAAGTCCAGATTCTTTAACCACTAGCCGCCCGCCAATGACAGATTGACGGCGGCAAAGTGGTTGTAGAATCCTGACTGGACGTCATATGACGTCCTCAGGATTCTGAGCCGCTGCGCGCCCCCGGGGGCGCGCATCGCGGCGATCGTTGTTGCAGGGTGTCAGTCTGACACCCCGCAACACCGATCTTGGTAAAGAATCTCTCACGGAGACACTTTACCACCTGATCAGACGTGTCCAATCACGGCTGATCACGATGTAAACAGCAAAAGCCGGTAATCGGCTTTTCCTCACTCGCGTCTGTCAGACGCGAGTAGAGGAGAGCCGATCAGCTGCACCTCTGACAGGGGGGGTTTGTGCTGATCGATTATCAGCACAGCCCCCCCTGAGGATGCCCACTGGACCACCAGGGATGCCCACTGGACCACCAGGGATTCCACTAGATCACCAGGGATTTAAATCAAAGGTATGCCATCCTAGACCACCAGGGATGACACATAATCAATGCCAATCAGTGCCACAATGGATGCCAATCAGTGCTTACAATGGGCATCACTGATTGGCAGGCATTGTTTGGCACTGATTGGCATCCATTAGTACAACACATTAGTTAGTGCCCATCTATGCCCATCCATGCCGCCTATCAGTGCCCATCCATGCCGCCTATCAGTGCCCATCCATGCCACCTATCAGTGCCCATACGTGTCGCCTATCCCTGCCCATCCGTGCCGCCTATCCCTGCCCATCCGTGCCACCTATCGCTGCCCATCCGTGCCGCCTATCCCTGCCCATCCGTGCCGCCTATCCCTGCCCATCCGTGCCACCTATCCCTGCCCATATGTGCCACCTATCCGTGCCGCCCATCCGTGCCACCCATCAGTGCCGCATATTGGTGCCCATCATCAATGCCACCACATCAGTGCCACCTCATCGGTGCCCATCAGTGCCACCTTATCAGTGCCAGTCAGTGCAGTACCATCAGTGCCCATCAGTGAAGGAGAAAACATACTTATTTACAATGTTTTATAACGGAAACAAAAAAAATGTTTTTTTTTTCAAAATTTTCGGTCATTATTCTTTTTGCAGAAAATAAAAATCCCAGAGGTGATCAAATACCACCAAAAGAAAGCTCTATTTGTGGGTACAAAATGATAAAAATTTAGTTTGGGTACAGCGTAGCACGACCGCGCAATTGTAATTTAAAGTGCAACAGCGCTGAAAGCTGAAAATTGGTCTGGGCGGGAAGGTGTATAAGTGCCCCCCGGTATGGAAGTGGTTAATTAATACTTTAATCGGATTAAATGCTATTTTTTTATATCTCCCCGGAGCTCATCCTAAATCCCTGGAATTTTTTTAGCACAAGCACTTGATTTCTCAAACTCCATCTAACGTACTTAAGGTTCCTTTTCTTCTAATGATGCCGGCGGGCTCCTCCGCTCCTCATTAATATTTGCCGCCATATTGATTCTACAGGAGGGATGAAAATTACACCAAAAAAAAAAAGTTATTATTCTGCAAACTGAAAAAAAAAAAGACGAATGCAATGCGATGCGAGACGTGGGTCCGTCCGGCTCCGGCACACATCAGTCTGTAATCCGATGATGGCCGCCGCCTCGCACCGCTCCACGTAAAATATTGTATCTGGAGAATCTAATTAACTACCGAGAAATATCCAATTGCCTATCGATCCCGGCGAGAAGAGAAAAAAAAAAGCAGTTTATAACAAGGGATGCAAATTGATGTTCTTTTCTCATAGGAAATGAATGTATTGACCTTTAAATGTTTACCCAATCAGAATCCCATCATTCCACCTTCGTGCCAAGCCCCCTCTATTGTGCCGCAATAAACTGCAATAAATTCTTTCGCAATGGAGCCACGCCTATTAGACCTAACTGAGACGCACATGGACCATATCTTCTAGATTTATAATCGCATATTTTGGATAAACTAACCGTATTTATCGGCGTATACCGCGCACTTTTTTGCCCTGAAAATCAGGGCAAAATCGTGGGTGCGCGGTATACGCCGATACCCGCTTTCCCGCGCCGAGTTTGAATACTGCGCAGACATATACTGAGCGCAGTACGTATTGTCGGGCAGTCTCGGCTCCTCCCGTGCTGACGTCCTGGACGTACAGGACGTCAGCGCGGGTAGCCGAGCATTGCCGACAATACACGAGTGTACTGCGCTCTGTATATGTCGGCGCAGTATTCAAACTCGGTGCGGGAAACAAGCGGGGAGGACGCAAGGATGCCGCAGAAGGACGCCGGACCCGACGAAGAGGACACCCGAAGCCGCAGACGGACGCCGGACCCGACGAAGAGGACACCCGAAGCCGCAGAAGGACGCCGGACCCGATGAAGAGCACACCCGAAGCCGCAGACGGACGCCGCGCAAGACACCAAAACTGTAAGTACAAAAAAACTTTTTTTCCACAGGATTCGGGGCAACTTTAGGGGTGCGCGGTATACACGGGAGCGCGCTATACCCCGATAAATACGGTATATTTACAAGCACATTACACTAAATGGTCAAAAGTATTGGGACGCCTGCCTTTACAAGTACGTGAAAACTTTAACCACTTAAGACCCGGACCTTTAGGCAGCTAAAGTACCCGGCCAGTTTTTGCGATTCGGCAACGCGTCGCTTTAACTGACAATTGCGCGGTCGCGCGACGTGGCTCCCAAACAAAATTGGAGTCTTTTTTTTCCCCCACAAATAGCGCTTTCTTTTGGTGGTATTTGCTCACCTCTGCGGGTTTTATTTTTTGCGCTATAAAAAATAGAGCGAAAATTTTGAAAAAAATGCAATATTTTTTACTTTTTGCTATAATAAATATCCCCCAAAAACATATACTGTATTTATTGGCGTATAACACTCACTTTTTTACCCTGAAAATAGAGGGTAAACTGTGCCTGCATGTTATACGCAGGGGGCTGTGGAAAGTTTTTTTCCTGAAACTTCCCTCTTAAAGTTAGGGTGCGTGTTATACCCCTCTGCGTGTTATACGCCGATAAATACGGTATATAAAAAAAAAATTCCTCAGTTTAGGCCGATCCGTATTCTTCTACCTATTTTTGGTAAAAAAATCGCAATAAGCGTTTATCGATTGGTTTTGCGCAAAATTTATTGCGTTTACAAAATAGGGGATAGTTTTATTGCATTTTTATAAAAAAAAAAAATTTTTTTACTAGTAATGGCTGCGATCAGCGATTTTTTTCGTGACTGCGACATTATGGCGGACACATCGTACAATTTTGACACATTTTTGGGACCATTGTCATTTTCACAGCGAAAAGTGCTATAAAAATGCACTGATTACTGTGAAAATGACAATTGCAGTTTGGGAGTTAACCACAAGGGGGCGCTGAAGGGGTTATGTATGACCTCATCTGTGTTTCTAACTGCAGGGGGGTGTGGCTGTAGGTGTGACGTCATTGATTGTGGTTCCCTATAATCGGGAACACACGATCAATGACGGCGCCACAGTGAAGAACGGGGAAGCTGTGTTTACACACACCTCTCCCTTCAGCTCCGGGGACCGATCGCGGTACTCCAGCGGCGATCGGGTCCCGCGACCCACGGCTGGGCACTTAAAGAGGACGTACCTGTACGTGCTTGTGCCCAGCCGTGCCATTCTGCCGACGTATATGTGCAGAAGGCGGTCCTTAAGTGGTTAAAAGGGTTGTAAAGGTACAAAAATGTTTTCTGTTCGAATTTGAGTTCATTCTATATGAATTTCAAATTTCAGAAAATGGAAGATAGATAGAAGATTATTATTATTATTATACAGGATTTATATAGCGCCAACAGTTTGCTAGATAGAAGAAGCCAGGTCATATTCTATTGTATTTGATTACATTCTATTAAATTCCATTCTGTTCTTTACTATTCTTTGATTTTCATTCTATTGTTTTATTATTTTATATTCTATTTTATTGTATTCTTTTTTAGAAATCGATTTATATTTTTTAGATTTTGATGCACATTTGCTTTCAATTTACATTCGAATTTGTTTTCGAATTGAATTGTTTTCGAATTCGATTCGAATAGAATTTGTTTTCGCCTTCGATCGGATTTCGTCCGCGGGTTTTCGATCCGATTCGTTCGGATTCGGTTAAATTCGTCATATTACAATTCGGGAATTCGTATGCATCCGAATGTCCGAATAATGAAAAACTCGTCCGAATTTAGATTCAAAACGAAATGCACATGCCTAGGGAGCATGCGCAGTACGTCCGGCGCGGGAGCGCGCCTAATTTAAATGGGACTCGCCCCATTAGATTGGGCACGCCTTGCGCCGGACAGATTTAAGTTACACAGCCAAAAATTTCTAGGTAAGTGCTTTGTGGATCGGGCACTTAGGTAGAAATTTTGCGGCGGTGTAACTTAAATAGGAAGATTTAAGTTAAGCACGCTGGCTGTGGATCAGGCCATATGTGTGGGAACAAAGTGATAACAATTTCATTTGGGTTCAGTGTTGTATGACCGCGCAATTGTCATTCAAAGTGCGACACCGCTGAAAATTGGCTTGGGCAGGAAGGTGCGTAAGTGCCTGGTATGGAAGTGGTTAATTGGTAGCAAAGCTTTTTAATTACGATTTCTACTCCTGCATATAATGTTCAGTTTTCCGGGAGGGGAAAATCTCTTACAAGCGCTGACATGGAAATCTCGCAATTCTTTGTGTCGGAGTGAGGAAATAACCTCTCTCGGTGCATTAAGCCCGTCTTATAAGTTAACACATGCAAGTCATACAACACTATAGAAAACAAACATGATGGAATGTAAGCGAGTGTGTAATACGGATGCTTTGATCAATATTTTATCCGCTGGCCTTCAATAAAAGCAACCATTACATTCAAATGCTGCTAAAGAGATTTATTTGCAGCGCTCTGATGTTTCGGAGAGAGAAAAGAATTAATGAAATAAAAGGTCTACTTGCATGACATCCATTAATTGTGGTTTGTGTGGTTCTTTTCTACCATCACTATATATTCAGTTGGACGGGCTAAATGGAGTTCTCTCTTCTCGGCTTCTAATAGCTTGATCCTTCACGACACTTACTTACACGAAGTGGTCACTGACAGCTCCTTAACCAATCGTCCAACGTGTAGCCAAACTTTATGTCCATTAGTCACATATCTGCTTTCTTTTTGTTCGTGAACTACACAGAATTTGTGTAAATGTCCACACATCTCCCCATAATGGGCACACATCTCCCCCGTAATGTCCACACATCTCCCCCTGTAATGTCCACACATCTCCCCCCGTAATGTCCACACATCTCCCCCCGTAATGTCCGCACATCTCCCCCAGTAATGTCCGCACATCTCCCCCGTAATGTCCACACATCTCCCCCGTAATGTCCACACATCTCCCCCGTAATGTCCGCACATCTCCCCCGTAATGTCCACACATCTCCCCCGTAATGTCCACACATCTCCCCCGTAATGTCCACACATCTCCCCCGTAATGTCCACACATCTCCCCCGTAATGGCCACACATCTCCCCAGTAATGTCCACACATCTCCCCCCGTAATGTCCACACATCTCCCCCGTAATGTCCACACATCTCCCCCGTAATGTCCACATCTCCCCGTAATGTCCACACATCTCCCCCCATAATGGCCACACATCTCCCCCGTAATGGCCACACATCTCCCCCGTAATATCCACACATCTCCCCCGTAATGTCCACACATCTCCCCCGTAATGTCCACACATCTCCCCCGTAATGTCCACACATCTCCCCCGTAATGTCCACACATCTCCCCTAGTAATGTCCACACATCTCCCCCTTAATGTCCACACTTCTCCCCCGTAATGTCCACACATCTCCCCCAGTAATGTCCACACATCTTCCCCGTAATGTCCACACATCTCCCCCGTAATGTCCACACATCTCCCCCGTAATGTCCACACATCTCCCCGTAATGTCCACACATCTCCCCCATAATGTCCACACATCTCCCCCGTAATGTTCACACATCTCCCCCGTAAATAGCCACACATCTCCCCCGTAATGTCCACACATTTCCCCTGTAATGTCCACACATCTCCCCCAGTAATGTCCACACATCTCCCCCAGTAATGTCCACACATCTTCCCCGTAATGTCCACACATCTTCCGCGTAATGTCCACACATCTCCCCCGTAATGTCTACACATCTCCCCCGGTAATGTCCACACATCTCCCCCAGTAATGTCCACACATCTTCCCCGTAATGTCCACACATCTCCCCCGTAATGTCCGCACATCTCCCCCCCGTAATGTCCACACATCTCCCCGGTAATGTCCACACATCTCCCCCAGTAATGTCCACACATCTCCCCCAGTAATGTCCACACATCTCCCCCAGTAATGTCCACACATCTCCCCCGTAATGTCCACACATCTCCCCCGTAATGTCCACACATCTCCCCCGTAATGCCCACATATCTCCCCCGTAATGTCCACACATCTTCCCCAGTAATGTCCACACATCTCACCCGTAATGTCCACACATCTCCCCCGTAATGTCCACACATCTCCCCCAGTAATGTCCACACATCTCCCCCAGTAATGTCCACACATCTCCCCCGTAATGTCCACACATCTCCCCCAGTAATGTCCACACATCTCCCCCAGTAATGTCCACACATCTCCCCCGTAATGTCCACACATCTCCCCCAGTAATGTCCACACATCTCCCCCGTAATGTCTACACATCTCCCCCGGTAATGTCCACACATCTCCCCCAGTAATGTCCACACATCTCCCCCGTAATGTCCACACATCTCCCCCGTAATGTCCGCACATCTCCCCCCCGTAATGTCCACACATCTCCCCGGTAATGTCCACACATCTCCCCGGTAATGGCCACACATCTCCCCCGTAATGTCCACACATCTCCCCCGTAATGTCCGCACATCTACCCCCCGTAATGTCCACACATCTCCCCCGTAATGTCCACACATCTCCCCCGTAATGTCCACATATCTCCCCCGTAATGTCCACACATCTTCCCCAGTAATGTCCACACATCTCACCCAGTAATGTCCACACATCTTCCGCGTAATGTCCACACATCTCCCCCGTAATGTCCACACATCTCCCCCGTAATGTACACACATCTTCCGCATAATGTCCACACATCTCCCCCAGTAATGTCCACACATCTCCCCCAGTAATGTCCACACATCTCCCCCGTAATGTCCACACATCTCTCCCCGGTAATGTCCGCACATCTCCCCCCCCGTAATGTCCACACATCTCCCCGGTAATGTCCGCACATCTCCCCGGTAATGTCCGCACATCTCCCCGGTAATGTCTGCACATCTCCCCCATAATGTCCGCATATCTCTCCCCGTAATGTCCACACATCTCCCCCGTAATGTCCACACATCTCTCCCCGTAATGTCCGCACATCTCCCCCCCGTAATGTCCACACATCTCCCCGGTAATGTCCGCACATCTCCCCCCGGTAATGTCCCCACATCTCCCCGGTAATGTCCGCACATCTCCCCCGTAATGTCTGCACATCTTCCCCGTAATTTCCGCACATCTTCCCCGTAATTTCCGCACATCTCCCCCGTAATGTCCGCACATCTCCCCCGTAATGTCAGCACATCTCCCCCGTAATGTCCACATCTCCCAGAATAGAAACCACACTCACAGCAGGCAGCAGACGATGACATCAGTGCGCCACTACTAGGCCGCCGCTGGGTGTACCAAGATGGCCGCGGCTCTGAAGCTAGGCGAAAGCTGCGGCCTTTCCTATGGGTAAGACCACGGAGCTCAATCCGCGGATCGTACTCGATTAAAATTGTTTTGATCGATCAAAGAAATTAAGGATTAATCGAGGAATTAATCGTTAATTTCCGCAGCCCTAGTAAAAATAATTAGAAATTTCTCTTGTCCACCAAGAACACTTTCAACCTGTCTTTGGCCAATTTCTCCCATTAAAGTGCAACTTGGACACCACCCTTAGGGTTGCCATCTCATCCCACCCAAACACCTTTGAATTACATGGGTTCTGAGGCTAATTAAATGCAGATAAGGCACCCGTGCCACTTGGTGTCCACCAAGTCTCTGTCTCCATCTCCAGAGGCTTCAAAGACCCGAGGTGCAAGGGAGGCCTCCCAACTACTTCGGTCTCACCTCAGGTACGTGGCCCTGGTGATAGATGAAATTTGTAGACCTTTCAAAGTAATTGTCGGTATCTCTCACAACGTTCATACTTGGATGCATAAAAAGTTTTGAGGGACAAACTTTTCACATAAATGTTTTGGCTGATTAGTTTTATCTTCCACTTCCGAATAAGTAAACTAACACTTGGAGATCCCGTTAAACCCTCTTCCTTATTAATACATTTAACTTTCTTTATCATAGATTAATATACTAATTAAGATTTTGTGACACTATTTGAAAACTGTAATGCACAAGCATAATTAAAATAACCTAAACAACCCCCAAGCCAATCTAGAAGAATAGGCCAACATCGTTCCCAAACAGTATGCAAATTTGTAACTTCTACTACAAAATGTTGTGGTACAAAAGATTAAAGTACCTCTATGGGAAGATCTTAATTATTAATACATTTTTAATGAATAAAACAGCCGACAGAAGTGTGCTTGAGACTGACATCCTACGTGTAGGATGGAGAGAATGGCGGTGGAGGCAACTTCGGCATACTTTGCTGCTAAACCTTATGCCCCGTACACACGAGCGGTTTTCCCGTCGGAAATCCGGAATTTCTCTTAAGCCTGCCTTGCATACACACAGTCACACAAAAGTTCGGTGAACTTTTGACTGCCAAGAATACAAGGGGGCAGATTCATCAAGAGATACGACGGCGGATCTCCTGATCCGCCGTCGTATCTGTGAGAGCCGACGGTCGGATCTGTGAGATCCCACGGTCGGAGCTATGCAACTGATTCATAAGAATCAGTTCTGCATAGATCTCCCTTAGATCCGACTGGTGTAAGTGACTTACACCAGTCGAATCTTAGGCTGTAATCTACCGCCGGCCGCTAGGTGTCGTCGCTTTTTTTTACACGTCGCATATGCAAATGAGGAGAACCGCCGATTCATGTCCGTACGCCCGCCCGTCGCTCTTTTTCAACGTCGTTTGCGTTCGGCTTTTTCCGGGGGATAGCTACCCCTGCTAATATGAGGGGTAGCTAATGTTAAGTATGGCCGACGTTCCCGCGCCGAGTTTTAAATTTGTTACGTCGTTTGCGTAAGTCCGTCGGGAATACGGATGGCCGTAAGTAACCTAGCCGCCTGAAAACAATGACGTCCTAGCGACGTCATTTGGAGCATGCGCACTGGGCTTTTTCGCTGGCGGCGCATGCGCAGTTAAATCGGCGCGGTAACGCGCCTGATTTAAATTGTACACTCCCCCTAGCCGCGGAATTTGCATTCCGCCGGGGGGAGTTAGGATGCGGTGCAATTTGCGAGGTAAGTGTTTTATGAATCATGCACTAGCCTCGCTAAATTGCACCGGCGGATCGTAAAACACGTAGATCTAGCGGATCTAAAGATCCACTGATCTACATGAATCTGGCCCAGTGACGTAAAACACTACGACGAGCCGAGAAAATTCAGTTTGCACGTTGAAATAACAAGAACGGTTTTCCCGCCAGGATTTTTCCTGGCGGGAAAAAAAAGAGATGCTGTTCTCTTTTTTCCCCGGCAGTTTTCCTGTTGGAAAAATTCCGATGGAACATACACACAGTCAGGATTCCCAGCCAAGAGCTCTCATCTGACTTTTTCCGACGGGAAAACCGGCTGAGCGTACGAGGCATTATACAGTTGACAGTTTGCTGTCTATAGCTATGAACAAGATATGAAGAAAACAAGCCCCTTACATGAACATGCTCTCCTTCAAGCGGAGTTCCACCCAAAAGTGGAACTTCCGCTTTAAGAACTCCTCGGCCCCTGACATGCCACATTTGGCATGTCATTTTTTTTTTGGGTGGGGGGTGTACACTCTTTTTAGTGGGACTTCCTGTCCCACTTCCTGCTTCCTTTTTTCAGCCTCCTAGGCGACTCCTCCTCTTGCCCCTCCCTGCCAGCGATCTTCTGTGACATAACTTAGGTACCAGTAGATCGGCTGGCCAATAGGAAAATGGAGCACGACTCGTGCACGCCCACAGTTACGAGGAGAGAAGGGGGAGAGGAGCGAGCCTCCGGACAGCCGCATTGCTGGACCATGGGGCAGGTAAGTGTTGGTTTATTAAAAGTCAGCAGCTATGCTTTTTGTAGCTGCTGGCTTTTAATAAACTAAAACACGGGTGGAACTCCTCTTTAAGACAAGAACCAAGGAAGTTTTGTGTACCACCATAAACTGAGTAAGTTGCATTTGTGAAATAAAGCTCTATCTTACCCCCCAAATATGATGACTCCGATCTATCCTTAGATACACCGTATCCGCAGTACATACTCCACAAAGGATCCAACCCTGAGGCCTAAAAAGCAACCAGCCTGAACCTGCGTGGAGACAGGAGCTTTCTTCACCTGCGCCAATGGAAGGATTGCACCAGTAGCCCAGTGGAGCATTGCAGTAACAGTGGTGCACCGGTCAATGCTGGGACAAGGTCATCCAGTGCCCAGGGCAAAGATGCCAAACTACGCTAGGGTGACCACATTTCCAAACTGCCATTTCAGGGAAATGTAGTCTCGGGGGTTGATGGGGAATTTGGCTGCGGGTTATTTGTCAGGTGAATGTGCCACTAGAAGATAGTATTATGGCATTTTTATTATTATTTGTTTTTTACTAGTAATTGCGGCGATCTGCGATTTTTATGACTGCGATATTGACCTATCGGGCACTTTTGACACATTTTTGGGACCATTCACATTTATACAGCAATCAGTGCTATAAAAATGCACTGATTACTGTATAAATGTGACTGGCAGGGAAGGGGTTAACACTAGGGGGCGATCAAGGGGTTAAATGTGTCCCCTAGGGAGTGATTCTAACTGTGGGGGAGGGGACTCATAAGGGGAGGAGACTAATCAGTGTTCGTCTGTACTGGGAAGACACCATCGGTCTACTCTCACCTGACAGGACGTGGATCTTTGTGTTTACACACACTGATCCATGTCCTTGACTGTGTTGCTGGAAATCGCGGGTGCCTGGTGGACATCGCGCACACGCCTCCTAAAGGCCGAGAACATCATATGACGCCCGGCCAGAACAAGAGCTGCACCGCCGAGCTGTCATTTGACGGCCGGTGTTCTGACGAATAAGTTCCCCCTGGCAGATAAGGACCCCCCTGTACTGCGCAGGCGTGAACTGAGCTCTGAAAATAGCCAAAGGTAGAGCTGAGAGTCAGCTCTAAATGGCGCCTGCGCAATGACGTGGACCTTGCCGCAAATGGCCAGTCTGCCTCACGTCTTTGATTTGCTCGGACGGCTCGCTGCGCTCGCTCGGCCTCCTGGCTCTTTTTTTTAACATTCTCCATGTCCACGGGGATGTTAAGGAATGAGCCTGGGTGTTGGTGTGCGCAGGTGCCATCTAGAGCTGTCTCCTCTCAGCTCTACATATTCGGCTATTTTCAGAGGCTCAGTTGACGCCTGTGCAGTACAAGGGGGTCCTTATCGGCCGGAGGAACATTTTCGGCAAGACACCCGCAGGTGGCAAGCGGTTAAAGTTCATGTGTGTCTTACATGACAATATAGTGTACTTTGATTGCTACTCTTCCATTTCAAGGGAACCATGGCCTAGATTCAAGAAGCAATTGCGTCTGCGTAACCATAGTTACGCAGCGCAATTTCTTACTTGCGCCGGCGTTACGAATGCTCCTGATTCAGGAACCTTGTAACGCCGGCTGCAGCCTAAGATATGCGTGGCATAAGGCTCTTATGCCCTCATATCTTAGGCTGCATTCTTACGCAGGCCGCTAGGTGGCGTTCCCGTTGTGGTCAGCGTATATTATGCAAATTGCATACTAACGCCGATTCACAACGTTACGCGAGCCCTGCGTACGCAGTTTGCATTGTTTGCGTACGTCGGGTTTCGCGTAAGGCTGCACATGCTAAAAGCAGGGGCAGCCAATGCTAAGGATACCCGTCGTTCCCGCGTCGCGAGGTTTAAATTTTACGTTGTTTGCGTAAGTGAATCGTGAATGGCGCTGGACGCCATTCACGTTCACTTTGAAGCAAATGACGTCCTTGCGACGTCATTTACCGCAATGCACGTCGGGAAAGTTTCCCGACGGAGCATGCGCTCTACGCTCGGCGCGGGAACGCGCCTAATTTAAATGATTCCCGCCCCCTACGGGATCATGAACATTAGGCGCCCTTACGCAGGGCATTTTTGAGGAGCGCCCACGCAAATTACGTGGCTACTGCTTCATGAATGAAGCGTAGCGCAAATAATTTGCGTAGGCGCAGGGTAAAAAGGGTACACTGCGCCTCCGTAAGGAGCGCGCAGCTGTACCTGAATCTACCCCAGTATCATTATTATGTAACACTTTCTGGTGGCTTTTGAGTATTTCTCCCATTGATCCTACCTGCTTGGGGAAATTCCAGACCTGAAGTCCATAATATGTTCATTTCCGAGACTCTATGCGCTATTACCTTGAGATTTCGTTTTACATTTTAATGATATGTCGAGAAATGCTGTACTACAATCTATTCGTGGTTGTATGGTGGTAGGGAGCCTTTGTAGTAGAAGAGCGGACTCTTGTTAAATTTGCACCCGGTGTCTTATCCTTCATGTTATGAAAGGTTCCCATGATTCTGATGACATCCCATGAACTTGAGTACTTGAGTAGTGCCTTATAATAGAAGCCTTGAAAGAAATATGTTTCCATGTGAGAGCAGCTCCTATGTATTTATGCATGAAGCTGTGATTTCCTCCTGGTAGATGTATGTCTGGACTGACCATTAATCAGAACGCAGGCATTCTGTGGGCTAAGTGCGGCTGAAAATCATTTTTCAGAAACCAATATCGTACCACCAGACAAGATTTAGAAAAGTCTGTAATCACCAAGGCCGGCGACAGACAACCGATACAAGTGAAAAATACTAAAACACGCGGCAGCATCCCGACCTAAAAATTGTACCTCCCCGTGAATACAAATGTAGCAAGGTGCCACTTAGCAAGGTGGCCGAAAGACTACAGTTTAAAATTAAGAAGGAACTCAGCTCCCTCCGGTGGCCAGTCGTTGTGCCACCACCACTTGTTTGGTTTTAGGACATTGCAACAATGCATTATGGACCTTGAAGTGCAGGGAGATAAAGACTCCATTGCCTTGGGTGTTTAAGAGTCTACAATGCCCACAGTGCAACTGTGCCACCCAGAGCGCATTGCACCCCGCACAGCCTGTTGGGTGACTGGATTTAAGGGGAAGGAAGGCCTCGGCTCGCTCTCTGGGCACACCCTCTTCTAGCAAGCAGGAAGCCTGTGCTGAGGCCTGCTTCAAAGAAGTCTAGGCCTTAGAAGCCTGGGCCTACAGTCGCCAGCGCGGATCGCCCATCCTGAGAGGGGATCCTTGACGAAGTGTTTGGCCTACGTTCCAGGGCAACCAGTGTCACTTGTGTTCACCGGCATTTTGTGATGGCTGCGCGGAAAGACCAGGGACTATCAGTTGCGGAGGGGCCGAGACCCGGCTACTACAGACGGAGCATACCGGAGAGGCGAGGCTTAATTGGGTGATAAGGGCACCTGCCCACCACTATAGTAACTGTGTTGCAGGAAGGTGGATCTAGTAGACTCACCATTGTTGCTTGGAGGTTAACACACCACGTGCAGGGATATGTTGCATCCGGCAGTGACTGTGCATCAAAGGGATTGGCATTAGTGTTGCCAGCACGCCATACTTACTTTAGTGTTTGTTTCCAGTTTACTTATCCCCATTGGATTACAAATTGTACCAACTAATGCTAGCGAAGACTTCAGTCAACAGGAAAGGAACGATCGCAAGGCTTGGTCTGATCAACTAAGCTACCATAGTAGGACACGTGTCCAGGGACTGCCCACTAGGGGGAGCTAAAGAGTTGTAGACTCATATACATAGGGTAATTACTTCATACTCAATTTGTACAGTATTGCTGTTCCTGAGAGTTGGGTGAGGCCTGGTGGAGAGGTACTTCAGTGCTGATAGTACTGTACTGGAGAGACATCTCCACCGTGTTCTTGCTCAGGTCTGTATTTTGGTTTGTGATGTTTGAACCCAGGGCCGATCCTAGGGTCACAGGCGCCTGGGTGCAGAAATATTTCTGGTGCCCCCACATGGGCGTCGTCATTTTACTAACTCCTCTCTTTTACAAATGTTTCTATGGCAATGACTCAACCACAGAGATGCTCCCCCTCGAAGTCTTCATTAATCCGGGATCCTTACATGATCTCATAACAATAAACAAAATACAGGATGAGAAGAGTACTTTATTTGGACCTGGAGGGGGGCCTCTGTAATGGACACAGAGAGGGCTTCTGTTAGAGAGTCTGTTAGATGTTTTGGCGCCCCCACCTCTGCAGGCGCCTGGGTGCAATGCACCCTGTGCACCCTGCCTAGGATCGGCCCTGTTCTAATTTGTTCTTTTTATTTATTATTGACTCTTGCAGGGCCCTGTAAGCAGTCAACTGTATCTGTTTTATTTATCTTTTCATACCAAGTAAATAATTGCCTCTTGGTTAATCAGAAAGTTATGTGTGGAGTTTATCTGTTTCCCTTCTGGACAGGTGGGCAGTGCACAGCAGGGCTGGACTGGGACAAAAATTCGGCCCTGGACTTCATCCAGACTGGCCCACTTTGATAGGTCTCACTCATGGCGGCCGGACAACTCCCGCACCCCCCCCCCGCCACCCAAGCCCCCTCTCCACCTTCACTAGCCACTAGCCATTCTGCTTTATTAGAGTAGAACGGCTAGTACTAGTACTCTAAGGCCCCATACACACGATAGAATCCATCCGCTGAAAAATCCCAGCGAATGGGTTTCAGCGGATAGATCCTATGGTGTGTACACTCCAGCGGATCTGTTTCCGCGGATATTTATCCCCTGGGATGGATTCCAGCAGATCAAATATTTGCTGACATGCTAAACAAATCTATCCGCTGGAATCCATCCCAACGGATGGATCCGCTGGTCTGTATAGACTCACCGGATCCATCCGTCCGAAGGGATCCCCCGAATGCGTCGTAATGATTCGACGCATGCGTGGAATTCCTTATATGACAGCGTCGCGCACGTCGCCGCGTCATAATCGCGGCGACGGCGCGACACGTCATCGCCAGAGGATTTCGGCGCGGATTTCAATGCGATGGTGAGTACACTCCATCGCATGGAAATCCGCTGAAATCCTCGAGAGGATTTATCCGCGGAAACGGTCCGCTGGACCGTATTCGCGGATAAATCCTCTCGTGTGTATGGGGCCTTATAGGTAGTACCAGTGGGGAAGCTAGACAAGATTTCACCCGGGGCAAAGTATCAGTTCGGTGCCGCCTTATGGGACAAGATTAGGCAGAAGTGAGAAACTCCCAGGCCATAGCTGTTGAGTCAGCTGTCTGTCCCCTCCCCCATGCTCCTCTGTCATCCCCCCTGCTCCTCTGTTCCCCCCCCCCGCTCCTCTGGTCCTCCCCCTGCTTCTCTGTTCCCCCCAGGTAAGCGCTGCAGGGAGGGAGAGGAGGTGAGCGCTACGAGAAGAGAGAGACAGAGGAGCGTAGGGGGGGCGGCGGTCCAATGTCACTGAAGCCGGCCCACTGAGCCATCAGCCCACCGGAACACTCCCTGTAGTCCCAATGGCCAGTCCATCCCTGGTGCAAGGTAACCATAATTAATTGCAATTTCTTTACTGTGTATATCATTGTGGTTCCCAAGTACCGGTGGGTCCCACAATTGTACTGTGATCCAGTTGTGCCAGGGGAGGGTTTGAGCCAAATATATTGGGGTTGATAGGCAGAGTACAGACCAAGCAAACATAATCATAATCAACCATGCTACACAAATGTGTGGACCTATTTAGTCAGATGCATTTATTAGTTCTGCCGTAAAAAAAAAAAAAAAGGCCAACCGTGCCGTTTACTAACCTCGGCCGTTTCATAAACCCGAAGAACGGAAAAACATGTACTCAGGAGAGCAGGTCAATAGTGCAATAAAAAGGCAGCACTTACCAAGGATGTTATTCCTTTTATTAGAAACAACGATGTTAGCCGGCGAATAAAAATGTCATTTACACTTTTCATGAGCGTCTGTGAGGACTGAAATTGCCATCTTGATCCTGGGTAGGAGTAACAGTGTTATAATAGGGGATAATGTGTGCCTGCCCTATAGGGAATCATTACACCGGTTCTCCATCAATAATGAGGAAGGTTTTCAGCTTCAAAGGTAAATATATTCATAAGAGGACTGGAAGAGATTGTGGGCCAGATTCAGATAGGTGAGCGGATCTTTATCTCATTTACGTTACGCCGCCGCAAGTTTTTGAGGCAAGTGCTTTATTCAGAAAGCACTTGCCTGTAAACTTGCGATGGCGTATCGTAAATCCCCCGGCGGAATTAAAATTCCGCGGGTAGGGGGCGTGTAAAATTTAAATCAGGCGCGTCCCCGCGCCGAACGAACGGCGCATGCGCCGTCCGTAAAATTTCCCAGCGTGCATTGCTCTAAATGACGTCGCTAGGACGTCATTGGTTTCGACGTGAACGTAAATTACGTCCAGCCGTATTCACGAACGGCTTACGCAAACGACGTAAAAAATTCAAAACTTGGCGCGGGAACGACGGCCATACTTAACATAGGATACGCCGTACATACCCCTCATATAGCAGGGGTAACTATATGCCGGAAAAAGCCGAACGCAAACGACGTAAAAAAAAGCGCAGGGCGGTCGTTCGTTTCTGAATCGGCGCAACTCCTCATTTGCATATTCCTCGCGTACACAAACGGAAGCGCCACCTAGCGGCCAGCGTGAGATTGCAGCCTAAGATCCGACAGTGTAAGTCACTTACACCTGTCGGATCTTAGAGATATCTATGCGGAACCTGATTCTATGAATCAGGCGCATAGATACGACGGCTGGACTCAGAGATACGATGGCGTATCAGGAGATACGCCGGCGTATCTGTTTTCTTAATCCGGCCCTGTGTGTTTTTTTTTTTTTTGCTTATCAACTTTACAGACTGACCTACCAGAGAAATTTGTGGGGTTAGCTAAAGTACCGTGAAGAAATGTTAATTCTCTCTACAGGCTCTTGATCGGTAAACTGGAAGGACAAATGACAGCTTATCGCGGAGTCAGAACGTCTGGGTAAATGACTAGTAATTAGTTCATGTAGATTATCTGAATGTCATTATCTAAAGGAATGTGTATTGAGCACCCATTGTGTCATGTTGTGGGTGGAGTTAAGTCATTGTTTCTTGGGGCTTCTAACTGTATATAACAAACCTGAGTTTACCATTAAAGTCTGTCTGTTTGGAACCAGAGAACAGAGCTTGTGTCTCGTTATTCTGGGAAAATCCATATGGATCGTGTCTGCTGGATTGCGGAGTGTCGGATAAGCTGTCGTGGGTTGGTGGAATGAAATATCGTAACGGCGTTAACCCCTGACCGTTACAATAATAATGTAATGGGGTTGGTTAGAAAAGTGAAAACATTTGGAAAATCTATGGATGTACAGCCGTCATAACTTATCCAAGACAGGTAACATATATGGACATCTAAGGACTATATACAACCACCAGGACTTTTCTACATCAAGTAATAAATATGGACTATCTAACGCAGTTGTCATCAACCCTGTCCTCAGGGTCCACTAACAGGCCAGGTTTGCAAGATAACTGAAATACATCACAGGTGATATCATTTGCTGCTCAGTGATTACAGTATTCTCAGGGCCGATCCTAGGCAGGGTGCACAGGGTGCATTACACCCAGGTGCCTGCAGAGGTGGGGGCACCAAACATCTAACAGACTCTCTAACAGAAGCCCTCTCTGTGTCCTCTTCCTGTATTTTGTTTATTGTTAAGAGATCATGTAAGGATCCCAGGTTAATGAAGACTTTGTGGGGGGGCATCTCTGTGGTTTGAATCGTTGCCATAGAAACATTTGTAAAGGGGAGGAGTTAGTAAAATGAGGACGCCCATGTGGGGGCGCCAGAAATATTTCTGCACCCAGGCGCCTGTGACCCTAGGATCGGCCCTGAGTATTCTAGTCTGCATCTCCCCAAGGTAATACATAAAACCTGGCCTGTTAGTGGGCCCTGAGAACAGGGTTGTTGACCATTGATCTATCGGCTCTATATGATCACCGTGACGTAAGTAGGACAAGTAATAAATACGGACTATGGCCCAGCCCTCAAAATTTCCACTCGCCTGCTCGCATTTGGCGAGTGGAAATTAGTTGAGGGCGAGTGAGCAGCATATCGGAGGGGGAAAGCGACGCAGTGCTGAATCGCAAAAAGTGGCCCGGTCATTGGAAGCCAAATCCTCTGGGGGCTTAAGTGGTTAAAGACAACA
The DNA here is from genome assembly GCF_905171775.1 of Rana temporaria. Lineage (NCBI taxonomy): Eukaryota > Metazoa > Chordata > Amphibia > Anura > Ranidae > Rana > Rana temporaria. The sequence continues at coordinate 8,998,369 of NC_053496.1, forward strand.
CAAGATCACAACAATAGCTTGAACAAGATGAACAACACAACAAAATTACCAATAACAGCCATTAACACCAAATAAGAAAATTAAAACTACACTACAAAAAATAAAAATACAATTAAAATACAATATAGAATAAATAACACAAATCTACGGCACGTGTGGATTATCTGTGGGTTACCTATGATGATTATCATAATTTATCTATTATAACAAAATGTAGAGGCTCAGATTCTCGTAGAATGGCGTAAATGTCGGCGGGCGTAACGTATCTCATTTACAATACGGCGCCGCAAGTTTTACCGTCAAGTGCTATATTCACAAAGCACTTGCGTGTAAAGTTGCGGCGGCGTAGCGTAAATCACCCGGCGCAAGCCCGCCTAATTCAAATTAGGCGGGTAGGGGGGCGTGTAACATTTAAATTAAGCGCGTTCCCGCGCCGAACGTACTGCGCATGCGCCGTCCGAAAAATATCCCAGTGTGCATTGCTCCAAATGATGTTGCAAGGACGTCATTGGTTTTGACGTGAACGTAAATGGCGTCCAGCCCCATTAACGGACGACTTACGCAAACGACGTAAATTTATAAATTTCGACGCGGGAACGGCGGCCATACTTAACATTGGTTGCCCCTCATATAGCAGGGGCAACTTTACGCCGGAAAAACCTAACGTAGACGTCGTAACTTCACTGCGTCGGCCGCGCGTACGTTCGGGAATTCGCGTATCTAGCTAATTTGCATACTCGACGGGGAAAACGACGGAGGCGACACCTAGCGGACAAAAAAAAAATTGCATTTAAGATCCGACAGCGTAAGAGCCTTACGCCTGTCGGATCTAATGGATATCTATGCGTAACTGATTATAAGAATCAGTCGCATAGATACGACGGCCCAGATTAGGACTTACGACGGCATACATGGCGTTGCGCCGTCGTAAGCCCTTTGAGAATCTGGGCCAGAATATCTATGACTGGGATTTTGGTTCCACAAGGATTTACAATTCAGATGTAACTTTGTATACAAATAAAACAAGTCTCTTCCATTGGTACAGGAGTTACCGGCACCATCTTTTTTGGAAATATTTGCTTTGGGTGGTGCCATTTATTTTTCTCTACAGCTAAATCTCTAAAAAGAAATAATGAGTACAAACCCATGGAAAATCATTGTCACTTTCCCAATTAGTTTTCAGTCTTTGATTGCAAATGAAAAAGTAATCAATGGAGAGATTGTAAAATGTCAATGACTAGATCCGCGTGAGAGCACTGTATGCATTGATAGTACGTGAGCGAAGATTACTGCCATCCATTTACAGAGCTGATCTCTCAGAAGTGAGAGCAGTCCCCTAACCTAAAGTATATGTAAAAAAACATCTCCTATTTGCTTCATTCAGAGTCCCCAGAGTCCTCTTTTTACATCTGAACTTGCATAGTTCTCTTTCACTGTAATGCCGCATACAGACGGTCGTTTTTTGCGATGAAAAAAAATTAAGTTTTAAGTGATGAAAAAAAAAACACATTTTTGAAACTTCATTTTCAAAAACGATGTAGCATACACACCATTGTTTTTCAAAATGCTCTAGCAAAGCGATGTTACGTTCAGCACGTACGACGGCACTCTGTTCCATTGAAGGACGCTTCATAACTTGCTTCTGAGCATGTGCGGGTTTAAAAACGTCGTTTTCAACGTCGTTTTGCCCACACACTATCATTTTAATTGACACAAAAAACGACATTTTGAAAAATGACACAAAAAATTCGAGCATGTTCGAATTTTTTTTTGGTCGTTTTTCTGAAGACATAAAACAACGTTTTCCCCACACACTATCATTTTAAATGACGTTTTCAAAAACTTCATTTTTTTTCATCACAAAAAATGACCGTCTGTACGCGGCATAAGGGGGGACTCTGCAGACTCTGATGTAAGGGAGCATTCTGGGGTCTCTGGCATAAGCATACCTCCCAACCCGCCCGGATTCTGCGGGAACTTCACGCACAGACTGCATCCTCCCGCAGTCCCGCAAAGGGGTTAACTTTCCCGCACTGGAAGGAGAAGAAAAAGTTCTGACGGGAGACATGCGAGGAAAGCTGATAGGCTGTCACATCCATCCACGGCTCACCCGCGATCGTCGCCCCCCCTCCACGATCGTCCGCCCCCACACGCAACACGTTCCCCCCTGCTCAACAGCTTATATCGCCCCCGCTCCACAACTTTGGCTGTCCGCTGACCCCCCCCCCCCCCACTCAACAACTTTGATTGGCCACCCCCCCTCCGCTCAACAACTCTGATTCCCCCCTCCCCCCCCGCTCAATAACTTCGATCGGCCATGTCCCGCAGTGGATTTAAATGTTGGGAGGTATGCATAAGGGATGCTCTGGGAACCCTGATTTAAGGGGAAATGCTGAGAACTCTAATGTACGGAGAAGACTCTGATGTAAGGGGAAACACTGTGCCCTTTGGTGTAAAGGGGAACTCTAATGTATGGAGAGGACTCTGATGTAAGGGGGAACACTGTGCCCTTTGGTGTAAAGGGGAACTCTAATGTATGGAGAGGACTCTAATGTAAGGGGGGTAACACTGGTGTAAAGGGGAACTCTGATGTAAGGGGTGCTCTGAGAGCCCTGATTTAAGGGGAAATGCTGAGAACTCTAATGTACGGAGAAGACACTGATGTAAGGGGGAACACTGTGCCCGTTGGTGTAAAGGGGAACTCTAATGTATGGAGAGGGCTCTGATGTAAGGGGGGGGGGGGGGTAACACTGGTGTAAAGGGGAACTCTGATGTAAGGGGGGGTAACACTGGTGTAAAGGGGAACTCTGATGTAAGGGGTGCTCTGAGAACCCTGATTTACCTTAGTGTACACAGAGGGTTGGAGAGAGAAGGGGGGGAGACTTCAGTCACAGACAGGGATGGATGGTGAGCTCACTCACCCCTTGGCAGTCAGCACCTCTCATCCAGATGTATCTGAGGCTGCTAAACTTAAAATTTCCGGCCCCCGCTTTCCTTTTCTGAGGCACAGCGCCAGGGATTGGAGTGTGGGCAGACACAGAGGGGTAGGGGCCGGAGGAAGAGGTGCAGATCGAGCCCTCTCTCCTCTCCAGTCTGTGTGTGTGTGTTTGGGGGGGGGGGTTAGTGCTGGCTTTAAGCAGGGTGAAAGAGGGTGCAACAGACACTCTCAGCTTTCTCAACTGCAGCCAGCAACCCTTTTGGGACGCCATAGTCCAGTCTGAAACCCGGACGCATGATTCCAAACCCTACAGCCAGAGGAGGAACTGATGATAACTGGCTGTGTGGCTGAAGGCTGAGCTGATTGGCTGTAGATGCAACACCCCAGGTCAGCCATAGAGACAGATGTGGCCCTGGAACACGAGAGGTAATAGGAAAATTAACAAACTAACTAGCAGGTTCAACAGCTAATGAAACTAGGTAATGGGGGACAAACCCCACCATAGATGTCATTTTTGGTTTTGCCCAGAGTGTAAATATAACCCCTTCACTCATATCAAAATATGGGATGACGCTCTAGAGGCCGCAGACGAAGGAGAATCTTGTCTCCTAATACTGCTGGACCTAAGCGCGGCCTTTGACACGGTAGACCACGGACTACTACTGGCTAGGCTAGCTGAAGTAGCCGGAGTCGCTGAAGGTGTTTTACCCTGGTTCTCCTCCTTCTTGGAAAACCGATCACAAATAGTGAAACTGGGGTCTTTCACTTCTGAAAAACGTATGGTGTAATGCGGAGTCCCTCAGGGATCTCCCTTATCGCCCATATTGTTTAATATCTATCTCCGCCCTCTCTTTGAAATCATCAGTAACCAGAAGCTACTTTACCACTCCTATGCAGACGACACACAACTGTATTTCCGCATCTGCAACAAAAAGGATCATTCTCTTGGACTAGAGAAATGCCTCACGCTAATAGATAACTGGATGACAAACAGTTATCTTAAACTCAACGGTTCGAAAACAGAACTTCTCCTGTTTCACGCCAACCGGAAAAATCACCCCGCGTCAACATGGACTCCCCCGCCCATTCTGGGTAAAACTATCACCCCTAGCACCAAAGTCAAAAGTCTCGGAGTCATTTTCGATACCTACATGACAATGGATACACAAATAGGGTCAGTAGTCAGCGGATCTCACCATCTGCTGTGCCTACTGCGCAGACTCACCCCCAAAAGAGGACATTGCAGTCGTGGTGGGAACAATCATCAATTCCAGACTCGACTACGCAAATGCCCTCTATCTAGGACTCCCCAAATACCAAATCACTCGCCTGCAAGTCGTTCAAAATACGGCCGCTTGACTAGTGACCGAAAAAAAAACACGGGAATCAATCTCACCTTCACTGAGATCCCTTCGATGGTTGCCAGCAAAAGACAGAATCACTTTCAAGGCACTCTGCCTAATACATAAGTGTATTCAAGGAAACGCCCCCCAATATCAATGCGAAAAAATAAAAGCCCATAACCCCAATCGCATTCTGCGATCCACCAATCAAAACCTCCTCCAGATACCCAAAGCCAGATACAAGTCCAAAGGAGATCGAAGATTTGCAGTCCAGGGACCTCGCCTGTGGAATGCACTACCAACTAGACATGTGCACAGAAAAAAAATTAGTTTTTTTTGTTCCGTTTTGTATCGTTCCGTAGGTTCGTTTCCGTTCGTTTTTCGTAAGACGCCCGTTTTCCTGTTCGTTCCCGTTCGTTTTTCGTACGACGAGATTTTTTCGTATTCCGATCGTTTCGTATTTTCGTTACCGTTTTATTTTCGTACATGCGGCATGGTTCGTTATTCTGTTTAATTCATGTTCGTTACTTGTTAGACAATAATTTTCGTGAATTTTCGTCAATGATTTGCATTCTGTGTTTTGGATTCCTTTTTCTGTTCGTGTTTTCGGTCGTGTGTTCGTGTGACATCTATGACAATTTGTTGTGGATGTCATGTGGGCATGCGACTGAAGATACGAACAGAAAAAGGATTTTCGTCATTTTGTACTTTCGTAAATATATCGCGGGATCCGCGGCACTTTCAACACGCGGCTCATCCATATTAACTATTGTTAAGCCCCATACACTTGGTCAGACTTTTTTAACAACAAACATAAAAATTATCGTTTTCCGTTCGTTCTCAGAAAATTTGTTCGTTTTTAAACTCCATCAGAAAACCATTTTTGGGTTCAAAAGTCTGGCCAACTGATCTCCCTTCAGATGAAAATCCACAGAAAAGTTTATTTGGCTTTACTGTACTACTCAGCACAAAAGAGAAGCTGCTTTACTAACTACACTCACTGCCCATTCAAAAAAACGAAAATTACATCTGTGGCAAGGGATTTGCATTCTGTGTTTTGGGTCCTTTTTCTTTTGGTGTTTTCGGTCGTGTGTTTGTGTGACATCTGTGGCAAAAGATTTGCATTCTGTTGAATCCAAAATACAAACAGAAAAAAGGAATTCAAAATACAGGGTGTGGGTCTTTTGTTGAGGATGTCGTATGAGCATACGACTGGGGATGTGGACAGGGAAGGGATATAAACAAGATACAGAGTGCAAATCTTTTGTTGTGGATGTCGTGTGAACATACGGCTGAGGATACGAGCAGAGAGGGGATTCAAACAGGATACAGAATGCAAATCTTTTGTTGTGGATGTCGTGTGAACATACGGCTGAGGATACGAAAGGAGGAGGGATTCAAACAGGATACAGAATGCAAATCTTTTGTTGTGGATGTCGTGTGAACATACGGCTGAGGATACGAAAGGAGGAGGGATTCAAACAGGATACAGAATGCAAATCTTTTGTTGTGGATGTCGTGTGAACATATGGCTGAGGATACGAGCAGAGAGGGGATTCAAACAGGATACAGAATGCAAATCTTTTGTTATAGATGTCATTTTCAGTTCTTTTGCCGTTTTCGTTTTGTCGTATTTTAGTCGGATCGTTCGTTCATATTTGCCGTTGTTCGTTTTGCGGCTCGTTCGTAATCCCGTCGTTTTCGTATTTTGGTGCTTTCATTTTTTTGTATGTACACATTATTCTGCGGGTACGAAAATGAACATTTTCGTACGAAAATAACATTCGTACGAACGGGAATGCACATATCTACTACCAACCACCATCTGACTGGAGTCGGACCACTTGGCCTTCAGGAGAAGGATTAAAACCCATCTCTTCTGAGGTCAAGGGGTTCCTTACCCATGAAATGGATACAGCGCCCAGAGGCGATTCAGTTTGCATGTGTTGCGCTCTACAAGTTTCTCACTCACTCATAAGGAGTGAACCCTACGCAAAACTTTCCTCATTATATTGTTTAGTGAGCATAATTGCTAAACATCCAATTTAAAATACAAAAAAAAAAAGAAAAAAGATCCTGTTAGCACATACAGCAATACATTAGCCTGGCAATGTTTTCACAGCCCCTCCCAGGAAGTAGAGAACTAATGAAGTATTTCAGAGGGAATAAATTATCTGATCAGCAGAGATAACCGTAATTGTAATTTGTATGAAAAAAAAATGGAGTATACATATTTATTAGGCTAAGTAAGAGTGAGTCAGACTTTCAAAGAGTGTTGGTGGAACTCATTAACTACTGCGAAAAAAAAAAAAACGAAAAGAAAGAGTTGAGGCTGGCCGGGGAATGAGAGAAAGAATAAAGTCATTAAGGTAAACTGTGCAACAGTCAGGCTATGCCTTGTAGATCATAAAAGAGAAAAGGAAAATCAATGCAAAGCCCATTGCAAGGGTAATGTGATAGGTTGATTTAGGAGGAGTCAGGTCCCAGGCCGCCGCTACCCAGGGTAATTAGATGCATCACAAAGACAGACAAATGGTAAGAAGTTATGAGTTCTACAGAACAGGTAGATTAATAAAACGCATTTATCTGGATCAAAGGGATGTAGATAACTAGAAAAGTTCTTCCAAAATGGCAAATTATATATTTTTTTCCATCAGCTGGCAGCATAGCCTTATTATTTAGGAATTCAGATTCATTGATTTTTGGAAAACAAAATAAATATCAGAAAATAACACAAAGAAAAATCAGGTGGGAGCCAAAATTCAATATATGATGGAGGTGAGAACTCAATATATGACGGAGGTGAGAACTCAATATATGACGGAGGTGAGAACTCAATATATGATGGAGGTGAGAACTCAAGATATGACGGAGGTGAGAACTCAATATATGACGGAGGTGAGAACTCAATATATGATGGAGGTGAGAACTCAATATATGAAGGAGGTGAGAACTCAATATATGATGGAGGTGAGAACTCAAGATATGACGGAGGTGAGAACTCAATATATGATGGAGGTGAGAACTCAATATATGATGGAGGTGAGAACTCAATATATGATGGAGGTGAGAACTCAATATATGACGGAGGTGAGAACTCAATATATGATGGAGGTGAGAACTCAAGATATGATGGAGGTGAGAACTCAATATATGAAGGAGGTGAGAACTCAATATATGACGGAGGTGAGAACTCAATATATGAAGGAGGTGAGAACTCAATATATGATGGAGGTGAGATCCCAATTTATGATGGAGGTGAGAACTCAATATATGATGGAGGTGAGAACTCAATATATGATGGAGGTGAGAACTCAATATATGACGGAGGTGAGAACTCAATATATGATGGAGGTGAGAACTCAATATATGATGGAGGTGAGAACTCAATATATGACGGAGGTGAGAACTCAATATATGATGGAGGTGAGAACTCAAGATATGATGGAGGTGAGAACTCAATATATGAAGGAGGTGAGAACTCAATATATGACGGAGGTGAGAACTCAATATATGAAGGAGGTGAGAACTCAATATATGATGGAGGTGAGATCCCAATTTATGATGGAGGTGAGAACTCAATATATGATGGAGGTGAGAACTCAATATATGATGGAGGTGAGAACTCAATATATGACGGAGGTGAGAACTCAATATATGTTGGAGGTGAGAACTCAATATATGATGGAGGTGAGAACTCAATATATGACGGAGGTGAGAACTCAATATATAAAGGAGGTGAGAACTCAATATATGAAGGAGGTGAGAACTCAATAGATGGTGGAGGTGAGAACAATATATGATGGAGGTGAGAACTAAATATATGACGGAGGTGAGAACTCAATATATGACGGAGGTGAGAACTCAATATATGATGGAGGTGAGAACTCAAGATATGATGGAGGTGAGAACTCAATATATGAAGGAGGTGAGAACTCAATATATGACGGAGGTGAGAACTCAATATATGAAGGAGGTGAGAACTCAATATATGATGGAGGTGAGATCCCAATTTATGATGGAGGTGAGAACTCAATATATGATGGAGGTGAGAACTCAATATATGATGGAGGTGAGAACTCAATATATGACGGAGGTGAGAACTCAATATATGTTGGAGGTGAGAACTCAATATATGATGGAGGTGAGAACTCAATATATGACGAAGGTGAGAACTCAATATATAAAGGAGGTGAGAACTCAATATATGAAGGAGGTGAGAACTCAATAGATGGTGGAGGTGAGAACAATATATGATGGAGGTGAGAACTAAATATATGACGGAGGTGAGAACTCAATATATGACGGAGGTGAGAACTCAATATATGAGGCGCAAGTCATGTTAGGGTATGGACCAGGGAACACAAGCCGTCGTATTTTACGTCGTTTAAGTAGTACGTGAATATGGATGGCCGTAGGTTACGTTAACGTCATAGGCAGTGATTCAAAGTATCTTAGGCATTCGATCCGACGTGATTCTGAGCATGCGCCCTGGATACGTCCACGGGACGGCGATCGGGCCCATCATTTACATGGGGTCACGCCTCATTAGCATGGCTCACGCCCACTTCCACTTACGACGGTTTATGCCAAGGAATCCCAGCGCAGTTTGGACAGCAGAGGCTTTGAGAATTCGGTGCTTGCCTCTCTGCGCTGAGTCGGCGTAGCGTATATTAGATACGCTACGCCGGCATATATATGCGCCAATGTATGTGAATCCGGGCCATCGCCTTTAGAACCACTTGAATGTGTAATGTATGTATAAAAGAGAAGAGCGGATCCTCTAAGTGTAGAAATTTGGTTACATATAATGAAGGTACAACATTTAGCAACTTATTTCTACACTTAGAGGCGCCTCTCTCCTCTTTTATACCCTGTAAAAAAAATGCTTTGATATACAAGTGCTTTGGATTACAAGCATGTTTCTGGAACGAATTATGCTCGCAATCCAAGGTTTTACTGTATATATATATATATATATATAACAAACATGTCATACTTACCTGCTCTGTACAAGGGTTTTGAACAGAACGACCCCGATCCTCCTTTTCTTGGAACCCCCGGTGGCACTCCTGGCTCCTCCTCTGCATCGCGTGCCCCCACAGAGAGTCGCTTTCCATGGGGGCACTCCTGCGGGCGCGCTACTGAGTTCTGCTACTGCGTCCATTGACACAGAGAGCAGGACTCTGCCCCGCCCCCTGTGTCACTGGATTTGATTGACAGCAGCGGGTAACCAATGGCTCCCGCTGCTATCAATCTATCCAATGAAGACCCGAGACATCGGCTGGAGCTGCTGGGCTCCTTTGCGTTGCTGGAAAGATTGAGTTCAGGTAAGTAAAAGGGGGGCTCTGGGGGGCAGCTGCACCACAAAATGAAAAACTCTGAGACTTTACAACCTCTTTAATTTTACATAGTATAGCCCTTTATTAATGGATGACTGCACCTTAAGGCTGGGTTCACACTGCTGCACAGAGCGGGTCACAGCAGGGGTCTGGTGCGTCCCCGTTCACCATGCCAAGTCCGATTTTAGGCTGAGTTTTGAGCTGAATTCGGACCTGAAACGGACCTGAAACCTGGAACAACTGCAGCCAGCAACCCTACTGGGAAGCCATTGTCCAGTCTAAATAATGTGTCCGGGTTTCAGGCAGTCTGAAACCCGGATGCATGATTCCAAACCCGAACTGTCCGCGGTGGAGGAAGTAGAAGGGGGGCCATGGTCTGGTCTCCTGGAAGTGGGGAATGGTACCTGTTAAACACCGGTACACGTTCCCCCCTCCCCCTGAAAGGTGCCAAATGTGGCACCAGATAGGGGGGAAGATGAAAAGCAGAAGTTCCAAGAGAAAGCTCGCATGGTGGAAAGCTTTTGCAAGCGCGCTCCCGTGATACAGCGGCGGGCATAGCCGCCGACTGTATCACTCGGCCTCGGCGCGTCACCTGCTATGATTGACAGCAGCGCCAGCTAATGGCTGCGCTGCTTTCAATCCGTCCAGCCTAGCCAATCAACGGCCAGGCTGGGAACCGAAGACGATCACTAGGACGCGCGGGACTTTCGAGGGGTTAGGGAAGTAAAATGGGGGTTCGGGGGGGGGGGCGGACAATATATCGTAAAACAAAATTGGGCTAACTTTACTGTTGTCTTATTCTGTAATCCAGTTCACGGTCCCTCAGACTGTTGGGGGGCCGGACTATAGTTTAAAGAAAATATGAACAAATTCCTATGCACACATCTTATTTGTAGTGGAAAAAACGATTTAATATTTAAAATAAAAATTTTTTTTAATCAACATAAACTTATTAGTATATCACAGATCCCCCCATCACAGACTCCTCTCCGTCACAGATTCCCCCCATATCAGGTCAACCATTACAAAGCCCCTCATAAAAGATCCCCCATCACAAAGTCCCCCAACACAAACTCCTCTCCATCACAAAGCTCCCCCGTAACAGACACCTACATTACAGACCCCCCCATATAACAGACTCCCCCCCATCACAGATCCCCATATACGATTTCTCCCATCACAGACCCCCCCCATCACAGATTCCCCCCCATAATAGATCCACCCCCATAACAGACTCCCCCATCACAGATCCCCCAAACACAGATCCCCCCATCGATATTACTCTGCCGCCCTTCTATAATATCACAGCACCCCCCCCATCCCCGCTGCCACCTTAATCACACAAGACGTGAAGCAAGGCAGGTTCGGACAAAGGCCAGGACTTTGCAAGTGAAAGGCAAGTGAGTGGTCACTAGGCAGCGGGACGGTCCCAGCAATCAATCACCCGCTTCTTAACTCAAAAGGTCCCCGCCCTTTGTCCGGACCTGTCATGTTTCTCGTCTTGTGTGATAAAGGTAGCAGAGGGGAGGGGGATTGCTGCAATGTTAAAAGGGCAGTCCGGGGGCTGGGGTAAATCACACTGACGGCCGGATGCGGCCCGCGGGCCGTAGTCTAAGGACCTGTCATGGATATGCAATAGTCTGGCAGCTTACCTGTTTTTCCATCTGTTCATTAGAGGCCTGACCCTGTTCTGGTTCCCTTTTTTATCACTTCCTCTTCCTGTATGGCCCCACCCAGGCCATCCCAGGAAGTCTATATTAAGTGTTGCACTACAGGTCTGCAGTGCTGTTCAACAGTGTAGTTCCTGTCTGCAGTGTGCTACGATCATCTTCCTGTGTACCGTTTTTGGCTTGTCCCTGATTTCTCATGTTTGCCTGTGCCCCTGACCATTTGCCTGTCCCTTGTTTTCCCTTGTCTGCCTGTTGCCCTGACCTTGGCCTACCCATCACCACCATTTGTCCTGCTGGCTGCTTCCCCTCTCTCTCTGCGGGGATCCCGGGGGTCGCGACTTGGATCCAGCTGCGGCCAAGGCCATCCTCACCACTAGAGGCTCTGGTGAACACAAAGCTGGGTCTTAGACTCTGCGCCCTGGGTGATCTTGGGTTCACGCTTCCTCTCTGCTAGCAGCAGTCGGCTATAGGGTTCACTACCCTGTGGTGCATCCCTGACCCCAACGGGGTGCACTTGTCACCTGGCCAGTATCTGCTGATACTCCGGCGTACTTTCAAATTTGCCGCGTCGTATCTTTATTTGTAATTCACAAAAAAAGATACAACGGCATTTGGCTAAGATCCGACAGGCGTACGGCTTCGTACGCCTTCGGATCTTAGGATGCAATACTTCGGCGACCGCTGGGTGGAGTTTGCGTAGTTTTCCGCGTCGGGTATGCAAATTAGCTGTTTACGGCGATCCACGAAGGTACGCGCGTTCGTCGCATTCTCTTACGTCGTCGCTAGTTGGTTTTTCCCGTCGTAAAGTTGCACTTTCTATTTAGGTGGTGTAATATTAGACAGCCCATGTTAAAGTATGGCCGTCGTTCCCGCGTCAAATTTAAATTTTATTTTTTTTTGCGTAAAAGACGTCCGGGAATACGAAAGGACGTAACGCACGTTGCCGTTCAAAAAACACGTCGGGGTGCCGTAATTTCGCGCAAAGCACGGCGAGAAATTTCCTTACGGAGCATGCGCAGAACGTTCGGCGCGGGAACACGCCTAATTTAAATGGTACGCGCCCCATTTGAATTAGGCGGTCTTGCACCGGACGGCTTTACGCTATGCCGCCGCAAGTTTACAGGCAAGTGCTTTGTGAATCAAGCACTTACGCCGAAAACTTGCGGCGGTGTAACGTAAACGGGATACGTTACGCCGCCATAATTCTACATGAATCTGGCCCATAATGTTTAAGGGTTCTAAGTAATTGTCTAGCAAAAAAATAAAAATGTTTTTTAACTTGTAAACAACAAATCTCAGAAAGAGGCTGGGTCCAAACCCGTTCAAGTAATGATGTGATTGTATTCTGCACTTTCCAGACTCGCTCGTCTCTACTTCCCAACCTCCAGTAAAAAAATAATAATGGTTGGCGCCTGATAGCTTGCTTTGAACAAGTGGCTCTTGATACATATGCACCAGTAAAACAACTCGGAGACACCGCTAAGGCGCTTTCAATTCACTCTTTGCTCTGTAACTTGAAACATTTGTGTTAAAATCAATAGAATAGGTAAGAGTCTCTGACAATGCCGCGACGTACATCCTCAGACGGGTAATATACTAGAGAGGAAGGCCTAAAAAAAATGCAATCTGCAGACAGCGAATGAATCAAGCGCGCGCTCTTCTGTATTTAAAGCAAGAAAGGTAAAATTAAATCAAAGCGGAAAAAATGTGAAATTCGCCAAGTTGCGGCAATCATTCTGTGAGGACGCGGAGCGGCACATCCATCTCCTCCCAAGTCTGATCCTTAAAAAGCTCCCAGAGGACGAACTTTAAAAGAAGGAGCGCGGATATTTACTTGGGGGATGCAGAAAGAGGACCTTGCCAAATAGAAGTACGTTTTCCTCGGGAGGGCAATTAGGAGGAGAGCGGCCTCACCGAGATGATAAATTAGCCGTGTCCTCCATTATGACTGTGACCCGTGTTTTGGAAGGATTGTAAAAAAGGCAAAGATAGAAGGAATCGTAAATCCTGAAGGTATTATTTCACTAACGCGCTCCAAAGATTGAACGCGTGCCGCGTGTGGCGATAGGCGCATTGCTCCCGCCGGGCCCGGATAAGGTCTCATTCAGGGACAACGCTCAACCATTATCCGTTATGAGGCTGCTCCCTGAAGCCTTTAGTCCGGGCGCTCTGCTACAAAATACACTCAAGGATGCCAGAGTTGACCATCCATCTCATTTAAAGGCTTGCGTATCACTGGCCGACGGAATTGCTCTCTGTAGCCAAACAAAGTATCTATGTTACATAACAATAGTTGAGTACAGAGCCGTAAAAGCTGCATCCTCCATATAAAGGACTGCAAAAATAAAGCATAGAAATGCGTATGCTTGCATGATGGCCCAATAGTGCTACATGGACTTGCGGCCTGCTCGGTGTGCCCTATGGCTGCCCGCAAGGCTTTTACAGATGACACCTGGAGCCTGTTGGTCAGACCAGTGTTTGAGCAGAGGCAAATTAGGCGGCCGCAAGGCCCCTATGAGTGCAATGCCTTAGGCGACCGCCTAACTGGTGCTATTTCTTTGTAGCACTGGAGCCTTGGGATAAATTAACATTCCTTACTCCTGAGCCCTGAACTATGCGTTCCTTACTCCTGAACTATGCGTTCCTTACTCCTGACCCCTGAACTTTGCGTTCCTTACTCCTGACCCCTGAACTTTGCATTCCTTACTCCTGAACTATGCGTCCCTTACTCCTGACCCCTGAACTTTGCGTTCCTTACTCTTGACCCCTGAACTATGCGTTTCTTACTCCTGACCCCTGAACTATGCGTTTCTTACTCCTGACCCCTGAACTTTGCGTTCCTTACTCCTGACCCCTCAACTTTGCATTCCTTATTCCTGACCCCTGACCTTTGCGTTTCTTACTCCTAACCCCTGAACTTTGCGTTTCTTACTCCTGACCCCTCAACTTTGCGTTCCTTACTAAAGGTCCGACCAAAGCGCGGTGACGTACAATACGTACGACGGGACTATAAAGGGGAAGTTCCTTTCAAATGGCGTCACCCTTTGGGCTGCTTTTGGGCTACTTGATTGTGAGCATGCATGTTTTTTTCCCTCGGAAAAGCATACACATAACCGTTTTTCGCGACAAGAAAAAGACTGACGTGAAACGCAACAAGAAAAAAGAGAGCTGGTTTCAATTTTTTTTGCTGGCAGTTTTTTCGTTGAGAAAACTGCTAGGGTGCATACACACAGTGGCGTATCTAGGGTATGGCAGCCATGGCAAGTGCCATGGGCGCCATATAAAGGGGGCGCTGTTGAGTGGCTGGGCAGCAAGGCACTTACCAGGCTCTTTTTCCCTCCTCCAGAGCATAGGCAGGATCTCCTTATTAGCACCTTAGGTAATGGACAATGATAGTGCTATCCCTGCTGCGTTCAGCCACAGCCCTCCCCTGTTCTCCCAGCCTCTCCCATTCCATCTGGTCGGATTGGCAGCACACAAAGGAGGAACATCAGTTTCTCCCTCTCCTCTGTGAAAACTGAGGACTTATGTGATGAAGATTTCATCACTTCCAGTATTGGTTCTACATTTACCTGGCCTTGGAGGGCAGAGGAGGGATCAGGGGTCTAATAAACCCCAGATTTCTCCATAAAGAGGATATGTCACTACCCAAGGTATCACAAGGGATGATAAATATCACTAGTTTTGTTAGCTGTTTTTTTTTTTGTTAAGATTATCTGAAAGATGGGTTTCAAATGTTTCGACCAGGGCGCAGTTTCAGTGCTTGCCATAGGCGCTATTTTCACTAGAAATGTCTCTGCATACACACGACCGGTTTTCTCGACCAATATAAAAAATGGCAGTTTTCTCGTTGTGAAAAATGGTCGTGTGTACGAGGCATTACTCCTGACCCCTGAACTTTGCATTCCTTACTCTTGACCCCTGAACTTTGCGTTCCTTACTCCTGACCCCTGAACTTTTCTTTCCTGAACTTGTTGTTACTTATTCCTTGTTAAGCACAAGTTATCAGTGTGGAAACCGGTCTACCAATGTTCCGGTAGCGTCCTGTCTATGTCCTTTGGCAATAAAGTAATTATTCTACAGAAGTTCTTCCTTCCATGGTGTGCGACCAATTTTTATTTTCTTCAATTGCTGTTGATGATGGTGAGCCGGGGCCAGCACCCACGAGGAAATCTTTGTCCACAGTCTGGACTACTTACTTCTAACCCCTGAACTTTCTGCTACTTACTCCTGTCTCCTGAATGCTCTGTGTTATTTAGTCCTGACCCCTGAACTCTGTGCTTTACTTAATCCTGACCCCTGAACTCTGTGCGTTACTTAATCCTGACCCGTCAACTCTGTGTGTTACTTCATCTTGACCCCTGGACTCTCTTCATTACTTAATCCTGACCCCTGAACTCTGTGCGTTACTTAATCCTGACCCGTCAACTCTGTGTGTTACTTCATCTTGACCCCTGGACTCTCTTCATTACTTAATCCTGACCCCTGAACTCTGCCTTACTTAATCCTGATCCCTGAACTCTGCGTTACTTAATCCTGACCCCTGAACTTTGGGTTACTTAATCCTGACCCCTGAACTCTGCGTTACTCACTCCTGACCCCTAAATTCTGCATTACTCATTCCTGACTCCTTAACCGTCTGTTTTACTTAGTCCTGACACCTGAATGCTCTGCGTTACTTAATCCTGACCCCTGAATGCCCTGCGTTACAAAATCCTGACCCCTGAATGCTCTGCGTTACCTAAGCCTGACCCCTGAACTCTGCGTTACTCACTGCTGACCCCTGAATTCTGTGTTACTCATTCGTGACCCCTTAACAGTCTGTCTTACTTAGTCCTGACCCCTGAATGCTCTGCATTACTTAATCCTGACCCCTGAATTCTCTGTGTTACTTAATCCTGACCCCTGAATGCTCTGCATTACTTAAGCCTGACCCCTGAACTCTGTGTTACTCACTCCTGACCCCTGAATTCTGCATTACTCATTCCTGACCCCTTAACCATCTGTCTTACTTAGTCCTGAACCCTGAATGCTCTGCATTACTTAATCCTGACCCCTGAATGCTCTGCGTTACTTAATCCTGACCCCTGAATGCTCTGCGTTACTTAATCCTGACCCCTGAATGCTCTGCGTTACTTAAGCCTGACCCCTGAACTCTGCGTTACTCACTGCTGACCCCTGAATTCTGTGTTACTCATTCCTGACCCCTTAACCGTCTTACTTAGTCCTGACCCCTGAATGCTCGGCGTTACTTAATCCTGACCCCTGAACTCTGTATTACATAATCCTGCACCCTCAGCTCTGTGCATTACTTAATAACCAAATATCTCCCCCTACTAACCACGGGCATAATGTAATGTTTTTACTCCCACTGATTACCAAGCCTGTCTACTCCCACTGATGCTGGGGCATTTATTACTCCCACTGGACACAGTCTAACCACACTAAAGTCTGAAGAACAGTACATTGGCCCTTTGTTTAGAAAGTTTGGAGACCCTGCTTTAAACAGAAGGTAACCTCTCCCTGTGAATTTAGTATGTTCTCAGTATGGATTGCTTAGGTTTGTGATGAATTTAATCTACTGTTGACCTACCCTCTAAAAGGCGCCGTTCACATGAGCCAAATGCATGCATAAAAAAACTGAAATAATTCCTAGAGAAGAAGAGACTGGCAGAGACTCCTGAGCAGCTGACACAAGAGGAGACAGTGTCAGCACAATTTGACTTAAAGCGGAGGTTCACCCTAAAAAACAACTTTCTACCATGCCATCCAGCATACTAGCGTGAGCTACAGTATGCCTTTATTTTTATTTTTTGCGCCGTACTCACAGTTTAATCCCTTAGTTAAGTTTCAGACTCCCCGCGGGGAATGGGCGTTCCTATGAAGAGGGGAACATGATTGACGGCCGGCTATGGCGCGTCACGCTTCCCGAAAATAGCGGGAGTAGGACTGGGCTCTTCACGGCACTATACGGCACCTGCGCACAGACTAGGAGCTGACTGTGCAGGCGCCGTGAAGAGCCAAGTCCTATTTCGTCTATTTTCGGGAAGCGTGACGCGCCATAGCCGGCCGTCAATCATGTTCCCCTCTGCATAGGAACGCCTACTCCCTGTGGGGAGTCTGAAACTTAACTAAGGGATTAAACTGTGAGTACGGCGCAAAAAACATAAAATAAAGGCATACTGTATCTCGCGCTAGTATGCTGGATGGCATGGTAGAATTTTTTTTTTTTTTTTTAGGGTGAACCCCCGCTTTAAGACCCTGTCCTGGGTCTCTCTCCCCTCATTGGCTAAGACACACCAGCGGGAGCCATTGGCTTTCACTGCTGTCAACCACAGCCAGTGAACTAATGAAGAAGAAAGCATAAAGGGTGGGGTCAAACCGCAGCTCTATGTGTCTTATGGATGTATTGAGCAGGGCTCTGGAGCGAGTACGCACCAGTGCCAGTTACGGCTGGTGTTTTCTTTTTTTTGGGGGTAGTAAACAACCCCCCCGGTTGGTCGGTCGGCGGCACCCCCCCACCCCAACACTTACCCCATCGGTTGCAGGCAGGCGGGCTCCTACGGCCAGGTTGCAGGCTCCTATTGGCAGGTTGCAGGCTGCTACGGGCACTGCGTTGCAGGCACCTATGTGCGGGTTGCAAGCTCCTACAGGCGGTGTGTTGCGGGCTCTTATGGGCGGCGGCTCCTGTGTCCTCTCTGCATCACGGTGGCTTCCACCATGCAGCTCCTACAGCCTCCTCCTAGATGTCCAATAGGATCGCCTGTCCTTTCAGCCAATCGGGTGGCCGGTGCCAAAACCTGCTTCCTGATTGGCCAGGAGAAGAATCAGTGTTACAACAGTGAATATTGATTTGCTATTGTAACACAACTGGGTGGGCTCAGAGCCAGGCCCGGACTGGGACAAAAAATAGGCCCGGGCATTTTAGACTGAGCAGCCCGGGGGGGGGGGGGGGGCACGCGGCGGGGGTTAATGATGGGATGCCCGCACAGAGAGAGAGACTGCTCCACATTTGTGGCACAGAGAGAGAAATCACTCCACATTGCTGGAACAGAGAGAAATCGTTGGACATTTCCGATGGTTGTACTGAAGTCAGTTGATAGATCAGAGTCTGTATAACCAGTCTGCACATTGATAGATTGAAATTTCTGCTGAACTGGCAGATTTTCAATCTATTTATGATGGCCTAAGTCCACCAATCTCTGAGTTTAATAATATCCTCAAATCTTCTGAAAGGGGTTCTCCACTTAGGTTTAGAAATTCACTTTGAACTCCACCTTATTTCCAGAACTCTCATTATGTATTAGATGTACAAAGAATAAGGTGAGAGAACATCTAATACCTATAAAGAGTAATGAAAATAAGGTGGAGTACAAAGTGAAATATCTGGAGGGACTGGCTGAGGTTAAAACAGGCAGGGAGGAAATTAGGCATCACCTCCTTACTGTCTGTCAAATGCCTCTGAAAAGTGACATGAGAATTGATAACTTTTCAGTGGAGTATCTGTGAGTGCAAGCCTTTTGGCTCACACTGGTGCTCAACATTTTTTGGGGGGGAAGCAATCAAACTGAACAAAAACATCAAATGCAGCCACTGTGCCCCATTATATGCAGCCACTGTGCCCCATTAAATGCAGCCACTGTGCCCATCAAATGCAGCCACTGTGCCCCATCAAATGCAGCCACTGTGCCCCATTAAATGCAGCCACTGTGCCCCATTAAATGCAGCCACTGTGCCCCATTAAATGCAGCCACTGTGCCCCATTAAATGCAGCCACTGTGCCCCATTAAATGCAGCCACTGTGCCCCATTATATGCAGCCACTGTGCCCCATCAAATGCAGCCACTGTGCCCCATCAAATGCAGCCACTGTGCCCCATCAAATGCAGCCACTGTGCCCATCAAATGCAGCCACTTTGTCCCATCAAATGCAGCTGTTGTGCCCCATCAAATGCAGCCACTTTGTCCCATCAAATGCAGCTGTTGTGCCCCATCAAATGCAGCCACTGTGCTACATCAAATGCAGCCATTGTGTCACATCAAATGCAGCCACTGTGCCCCATCAAATGCAGCCACTGTGTCCCATCAAATGCAGCCACTTTGTCCCATCAAATGCAGCCACTGTGCCCCATCAAATGCAGCCACTGTGCCCCATCAAATGTAGCCACTTTGTCCCATCAAATGCAGCCACTTTGTCCCATCAAATGCAGCCACTGTGCCCCATCAAATGCAGCCACTTTGTCCCATCAAATGCAGCCACTGTGCCCCATCAAATGCAGCCACTGTGCCCCATCAAATGCAGCCACTGTGCCCCATCAAATGCAGCCACTGTGCCCCATCAAATGCAGCCACTGTGCCCCATCAAATGCAGCCACTTTGCGACACTTACCCCATCTTAGTGGCATGAATCTATCCATTTTACATATGGGGGTGGCATAATGGAGGGGGCAGTGCCTGTGTGCCCTTAATGGACAGGCCGCCACTGTGGCGGTTTTCCATAGCCCCAGTCAATTAGAAATTGTGCGTTTTTGCTGCATTTTTTGGAATTGCACCACAGATGCGGCATGCAGGACTTTTTGTGCACTTTCAGGACATGCAGCAAAAATGTACAACCTAATAGAAGTCTATGGGACTGGAGGGTAACATGCCAGAACTGCAGCTAAACTGCAGCTTGCCAGTGTGAACCCACATCATAACATCTAGGAGGGCAAGAAACTGTCACAGGCTGCTGTAATATAACACTTAATATGCAGAGAGGGGGACGTGGCCAGTGGACAATCCACAACTTGTGGCAGGTGACGTGGCCAGGTGATTTGGCAAGTGGATAATCCACTTGTGGCAAGTGACGTGACAAGTGGACAATCCACAACTTGTGGCAGGTGTCGTGGTCAGGTGACGTGGCAAGTGGACAATCCACAACTTGTGGCAATTGACGTGGCCAGTTGACGTGGCAGGTGACGTGGCCAGTGGACAATCCACAACTTTTGGCAGGTGACGTGGCAGGTGATGTGGCCAGGTGACGTGGCCAGGTGACGTGGCCAGGTGACATGGCAAGTGGACAATCCACAACTTGTGGCAGGTGACGTGGCCAGTGGACAATCCACAACTTGTGGCAGGTGACGTGGCCAGGTGACGTGGCCAGGTGACGTGGCCAGGTGACGTGGCCAGGTGACATGGCAAGTGGACAATCCACAACTTGTGGCAGGTGACATGGCCAGGTGACGTGGCCAGTGGACAATCCACAACTTGTGGCAGGTGACGTGGCCAGGTGACATGGCAGGTGACGTGGCCAGGTGACATGGCAAGTGGACAATCCACAACTTGTGGCAGGTGACGTGGCCAGGTGATGTGGCAGGTGATGTGGCCAGGTGACGTGGCAGGTGACGTGGCCAGGTGACATGGCAAGTGGACAATCCACAACTTGTGGCAGGTGACGTGGCCAGGTGACGTGGCCAGTGGACAATCCACAACTTGTGGCAGGTGGCGTGGTCAGGTGACATGGCAGATGACGTGGCAAGTGGACAATACACAACTTGAGGCAGGTGACGTTTCAAGTGGACAATCCACAACTTGTGGCAGGTGACGTGGCCAGTTGACGTGGCCAGTGGACATTCCACAACTTGTGGCCGGTGATGTGGCAGGTGACGTGGCCAGGTGACGTGGCCAGGTGACATGGCAAGTGGACAATCCACAACTTGTGGCAGGTGACGTGGCCAGGTGATGTGGCCAGTGGACAACCCACAACTTGTGGCAGGTGGCGTGGCCAGGTGACATGGCAGATGACATGGCAAGTGGACAATACACAACTTGAAGCAGGTGATGTGGCAAGTGGAAAATCCACAACTTGTGGTAGGTGACGTGGCCAGGTGATGTGGCAGGTGACGTGGCCAGGTCACGTGGCCAGTGGACAATCCACAACTTGTGGCAATTGACGTGGCCAGTTGACATGGCAGGTGACTTGGCCAGTGGACAATCCACAACTTGTGGCAGGTGACGTGGCCAGGTGATGTGGCAGGTGACGTGGCCAGGTCACGTGGCCAGTGGACAATCCACAACTTGTGGCAATTGACGTGGCCAGTTGACGTGGCAGGTGACGTGGCCAGTGGACAATCCACAACTTGTGGCAGGTGACGTGGCCAGGTGACGTGGCAGGTGATGTGGCCAGGTGACGTGGCAGGTGACGTGGCCAGGTGACGTGGCCAGTGGACAAAGCACAACTTGTGGCAGGTAACGTGGCCAGGTGACATGGCAGGTGACGTGGCCAGGTGACGTGGCAAGTGGACAATCCACAACTTGTGGCAGGTGTCGTGGTCAGGTGATGTGGCAAGTGGACAATCCACAACTTGTGGCAGGTGACGTGGCCAGTTGACGTGGCAGGTGACATGGCCAGTGGACAATCCACAACTTGTGGCAGGTGATGTGGCCAGGTGACGTGGCAGGTGATGTGGCCAGGTGACGTGGCAGGTGACGTGGCCAGGTGACATGACAAGTGGACAATCCACAACTTTTGGCAGGTGACGTGGCCAGGTGACATGGCAGGTGACGTGGCCAGGTGACATGGCAAGTGGACAATCCACAACTTGTGGCAGGTGGCGCACTCGGCCAGCTCAGTGGCCTTTTTGCAGGACATTAGAGCAGCCCAGGGGGCAAATGCATTCTTGCAACCCAGCCCAGTCCGCCCCAAGGGCCTTGGTACACCTCTGGGTAGAAGTGACATGCGGGCCGCCGAGGGCCGTTCGCGGGCCGCCGAGGGCCACCGAGGGCCGCGACCGGCCCGCGGGCCGCCAAGGGCCATTCGCGGGCCACTACCGGCCCGCAGGCCGCCGCGGCCCACCGGGCATATGCCCGGTATGCCCTATGGCCAGTCCGGGCCTGCTCAGAGCACACTCTCTGCGACCTGAGCCCACCCTATATTGAACCCTATGAGAGCCACTGGTTCAAAAAAATAGCCCTTCTGCATTGGAATCCATGCGCCGGTGTCCTGAAAGGGGCCGGACGCATGGATAGGGGAGGTGGCGATGGACAAGGGAGGGGGTGGCACCCTTAATGGAGGGGCCGCCCCTGACCAGGGCCGATCCTAGGGTCACAGGCGCCTGGGTGCAGAAATATTTCTGGTGCCCTCACATGGGTGTGGTCATTTTACTAACTCCTCCCCTTTACAAATGTTTCTATGGCAATGACTCAACCACAGAGATGCTCCCCCACAAAGTCTTCATTACCCTGGGATCCTTACATGATCTCATAACAATAAACAAAATGCAGGAAGAGAAGCAGAGTACTTTATTGGGACCTGGAGGGGGGCCTCTGTGATGGACACAGAGAGGGCTTCTGTTAGAGAGTCTGTTAGATGTTCGGTGCCCCCACCTCTGTAGGCGCCTGGGTGCAATGCACCCTGTGCACCCTGCCTAGGATCGGCCCTGCCCCTGACCAGTGCCCCTATAGCAAGCTACTTGCTATTGGGGGGTACTAGTTAAGGGGGAGGAGCCTGAGGAGAAGGGGATCTGGGCTGCCCCATGCAAAACCATTGCATAGAGCAGGTAAGTATAACATGATTGTTACAAAAAAATGTATAAATGAAAAGAATAAACCTCATGGCGTGTAGATCTAGAACATGCTAACTAGACCGTAGAGCTCCTGTGAAGTGTAATATTTTAATAAATTTTTACCCGACTCCCAGTCGCCCCATTTAATATTCTTCAAAATCCAACCAGACAGAAACTCAGGAGCCGAGCACCAGAGCAGCAGCGGAGGGACGCAAAATCAGACGCCATGTTTTAGAGGATACTTTTATTAACTAGAGTAATAGAACCTGAGCCGGAATATGGATGAGCCTAATTTACACTGAAATACAAATTTTATAATCTTACCTCCCATGTACATGGCGTGCCTGAATAAAGCCTTCAATAAAGATATTAGAGCCTGATACAGGAGCTTTATTATTACTGCATTAAATCTTGGTATAAAAAGAATCCCCTTTGAGAGAAATACATTGGCGCCCATTGCTGACCTCTAGTCGCCCAACTGTCATGTTGATCCATTGGTTTTAATACTTTCCCAGCCACTGACCCAACGTTTAGTCCGGATTTACGCCTTTCTGTGCGCGATATTAGGGATTTTTATCATTTTTGCAATTAAGGTTTTCCTCCGATTCTTTGTTGGGTTTTGCCAGCCATGGAAATGTTGCGCAAATTTGATGTTGCTATGGAAGCTGCTGGTTACCATGCGCACTAATCGTGTCGAAATGCACATTTCATATGCTGCCATTGTTATTAACCACTTAAGACCCGGACCAAAATGCAGGTAAAAGGACCTGGCCAGTTTTTGCGATTCGGCACTGCGTCGATTTAACTGACAATTGCGCAGTCGTGCGACGTGGCTCCCAAACAAAATTGGCGTCCTTTTTACCATACAATGTATTAACAGCGATTTGTCAATTCCCCTAGTCAGTCCCACCCCCCCTTCTGTTAGAACACACCCAGGGAACATGATTAACCCCTTCCTCGCCCCCTAGTGTTAACCCCTTCACTGCCAGTGGCATTTTCATAGTAATCTGCATTTTTATAGCACTGATCGCTATAAAAATGCCAATGGTCCCAAAAATGGGTCAAAAGTGTCCGAAGTGTCCGCCATAAGGTCACATTACCGATAAAAATCGCTGATCGCCACCATTACTAGTAAAAAAAAATGCCATAAAACTATCCCCTATTTTGCAAACGCTATAACTTGCGCAAACCAATCAATAAACGCTTATTGCGATTTTTTTTTTTACGAAAAATAGGTAGAAGAATACGTATCGGCCTAAACTGAGGGAAACTTTTTTTTTTTTATATATATTTTTGGGGGATATTTATTATAGCAAAAAGTAAAAAATATAATTTTTTTTCAAAATTGTCAGTCTTTTTTTGTTTATAGCGCAAAAACTAAAAACCGCATAGGTGATCAAATACCACCAAAAGAAAGCTCTATGTGTGGGAAAAAAAGGACGCCAATTTTGTTTGGGAGCCACGTCGCACGACCGCGCAATTGTCAGTTAAAGCGACGCAGTCCAGAATCACAAAAAGTACTCTGGTCTTTGGGCAGCAATATGGTCCGGGGGGTAAGTGGTTAAGGAATGGCCAAGTCTGAAAAAAACTCTGAACTTTTGCATGTTGGGTATTTCATCTTAAAGCACCAGTGTTATATCATGGAGTTCAAAGTTTACTTTCATGGCTTAACTTGGGAAGAACCAATTTAAAGTGCACATAAAGACTTCCAGATCCCGTCTTCCCAATTATCACACCTGAAAGATTCATCTCCAACGATCTTTAGACTCCAAACGTTATCCACCAGAAGCTACCACCTTCCCAGCTGGCATTGCAAATAATCAGCTTCTCTTCGTCTCATCGATGGATTGTTCTCCAGAAGCTGTGACAGGACTATTAAGCTCCATCCCTGCCGACTATTCCTAATTGGACAGACCATGACGTATTTCACAAATGGTGGAGATCAGATCTCCACTTCTCGGGTGGGGGTAATTATAACCATGTGCATAGTATAGGTTTCTTGTAATTTACCTTTTTAGACATATAAATATGAAATACTATATATGAGAATTTCCACTTTACCATTTTCAACAATCGGGGGGATGCAAGGCTTCTCTTTACAGTTTTATTATGCTTTAAAGTGTATTTAGATAATAATAAATACATATGAAATACTATATATGAAAATATAGGCCGCGCTTCAGATACATTGTTGTATCTTTGAGCGGGCTTAACGCATCTCCTATGCGCTACACCGACGTAACATTGAGAGGCAAGTACTGTATTCAGAAAGCACTTGCTCCCAAAGTTACGTTGGCGTATCGTAAATGGGCCGGCGTAAGCCTGCGTAATTCAAAGTAGCAAGGCAGTGGACGTGTTGTATTGTAATGAAGCGTGACCCCATGTAAATGCATGGCCGATCGAACGGCGCATGCGCGCTCATGCTCAGAGTCACGTCGCAAATACTCCCTAAGATACGTCGGCTCAATGCTTTGTCAACGTGAACGTAACATACGCCCAGCCCCATTCACGTACGATTTACGCAAACGACGTAAAATACGACGCTGTTCCGACGTTTCCGACGTCCATACCTTAACATGACTTACCCCTGCTTTATTACGCCGGACATAAGCCTTACGTAAACGGCGTAGCTAAATCCGACGGGTGCAAGTACGTTTCTGAATCGGCGTATCTAGGTCATTTGCATATTCGACACACAAATCTACGGAAAGAGCCCCTAGCGGCCAGCGTAAATATGCACCCAAGATACGACGGCGTAAGAGACTTACGTCGGTCGTATCTTGGCCAAATTCAGGCGTAACTGCCTTTATGAATCAGCGCACAGATACGACGGCGCTCATTTGGACTTACGACGGCGACCTTTCTGAATCCGGGCCATAAACTTTAATTTTTGGGAATGAAGGGTTTCTCCTTATAGATATAATGCTACACTCTAGGGAAGGGGTCTTCAAACTACGGCCTTCCAGTTGTTCAGGAACTACAATTTCCATCATGCCCCAGTCATGTCTGTGAATGCCAGTGTGTTACAATGCCTCATGGGATGTGTAGTTCTACAACAGCTGGAGCCTGGAGGGCCGTAGTTCGAGGATCCCTGCTCTAGAGGGCCATTGGATCTTGGGCCAAACTTGCAGGAGCTCTATGCCCTCTCTCTTGAATATATCAGCCCACCTGGCTGCCTTGTAAAGTGTCCCAGGACAAGATATTGGGTTTAGCTGTTGGCACTGTCCCGGAAGAGCTTGCTGGATATTGCATCTGGCAGCTTTCTCCCTTTTAGGCCCTGGGAGGTTTAGAGGTACTCACACTGTCCCTGGAAATCCTTCTGCTTTTGAGAAGACTGCTGTTCAGGCCTCTTGCTGTCCATGTTCTCCCATGCTAGCCATGCTAGCCAAGGAGTCCCATACCTCCCAACAAGCATGGATTCTGCGGGATTATTCCGCTCTGACTGCATATTCCCGCAGTCCCACAAAAGGGTTAAATTTCCCGCACTGAGAGGATCCGAGCCCCCCCCCCCCCCGCGCTCAGGACTGTAGGAGGAGGCGGGCCGAGCTGAATGGGCAGTACTGCTGGAGGAGGCGGGTGGAGCTGAATGGCAGCCTATAGGAGGAGGCAGGAGTAGCTGAATGGCAGCTGTCATATCGGAGGAGGCGGGTGGAGCAGAACGGCAGCCGTACTATTGGAGGAGGTGGGCATAGCTGAATGTACTGCGGCGCGTCGATGACTGCTGAGGGAGGAGGCAAAGGTAAGAGGCATCTGCTCAACAACTCCGACCCCCCCCCCGCTCAACAACTTCTACCCCCGCTCAACAACTTCGACCCCCCCCCCCCCCCCGCGCAGTGAACTTTTTAAATGTTGGGAGGTATGGAGTCCCCTAGAAGAGACTGTAGGGTAGTGGAGATCCCTCTGCCCTTTTTCCTTCCTTCCTTATCTCCCAGCCTTGGATGCAGAGCCCCCTCAGCCCCGGGGTCCCCTCTCAGGCTACACGACACAGCCTCAACACTCCATCTTCCAACCGACAAAAACCTTGCTGGCCAGGCTGTGCAATATTTATAGTCTGACCCAATCACCATGCCAGGCCACCTGCCTGGGGATTGGCCAGATTTTGATAAATATGCAGATCACAGCCTCTTGACCTCCAGCCACTAGCTTCTAGAAACTTCCAGTAGCTTCTAGAACCTGGGGGAGGTACCAGAGGCCCGACCTGTAGAGTCCTCCAGCCTGACCTACAGTAACCAGACTCACACAGCCTTCTGTGAGTTTAAAATAAATATTCCTCACTCTAAACTGTACACTACATAGGAAAATTTGAAGGCTTTGCTAAGGATGTAACGTACACATAGACCCAGATTCTGAAAGGACTTACGACGGCGCATCGCCATGTACGCCGTCGTAAGTCCTAATCCGAGCCGTCGTATCTATGCATCTGATTCTTAGAATCAGGTACGCATATATATCCATTAGATCCGACAGGCGTAAGTCTCTTACGCCGTCAGATCTTAACTGCATTTTTTTTTACCGCTAGGTGGCGCTTCCGTCGAATTCCGCGTCGAGTATGCAAATTAGCTAGATACGCAAATTCCCGAACATACGCGCGGCCGATGCAGTAAAGTTACGACGTTTACGTTAGGCTTTTCCCGGCGTATAGTTGCCCCTGCTATATGAGGCATAAGTGCGGCGTACCAATGTCATTCCCGCGTCGAAATTTGAAAAAGTTACGTAGTTTGCGTAAGTCGTCCGTGAATGGGGCTGGACGTCATTTACGTTCACGTCGAAACCAATGACGTCCTTGCGGCGTACTTTGGAGCAATGCACACCGGGAAATTTACGCTGCGCTGCCGCAACTTACGGAGCAAGTGCTTTGAGAATAAGTTGCGGAGGCGTACTCAAAGTACAGTCTCTGCCACAGACCTTCCTTTATAAGGAGACACTTTCGGTCCAGAATTCCCTGACACAAGATTCAGCACCCGGATCTCTCCAGATTAACTTTTGTAGAACTCAGATCTGACAGGTGACCACCATCGAGCCTCTCAGTGTATAGTGCATCCTTCGATGAAGTTTCCAGGCCTTCTCCCAAGATACCAACCTCTTGCATGGTCCTCTGGAGGATAGGTCCTCCCCTGGCTTCCTTCATCAAGTGGCCTTCTCCCGCAGGACGGACAGCACAGAATCACCTTGAGAATGTAGACCCAGTCGGACTACTGGGCCTACCAAGCAAAGCCACAACCCCCGGACCAATGTAGTCCCGGGGCCAGGATTCAGGAACACGCACCCCAGGCCAGGTGGGCCACGAGGCACGTGGGACGACAGACCGACCTCTGCCAATGGCGTCTGTCCCTTAAGTACCCCTCCCCAGTATGCACGGCGGGGCGAACACTCCCACTGATTCGCTGCCGAGGGGAACACCCAATACATCCTGACTCTGCTGCTGCCACTCTTGGCCGGGAATGGGATTAACACCCCCAAGCGAACAATGGTGGTTACTCCCAGCACAGCCATGGCTGGAACAGAGGCTAAATTGCCCATAATTGCTTGTCTGAGACAAATAACGAATTAAAGGCCCCCTCTAAATTTACAGCAGCGCCTGTTCAACAGGAGCAGGGCGCTACATTTCTAAAACTGTGCTCAAAATATTCACCCCTGCCTGTGCCCCCTCCACTTACCGGTACTTCTCAATCAATAATACAACCATCAGTCCCTCCCCTCATGCCAGGGTGCTAGATGTAATACTGGACTCTGACCTGTCCTTTCAGTCCCAAATCTAATCGCTGTCCAAATCTTGTAGACTTCACCTCCATAACATCTCTAATATATGCAAGCTCGGAATCAATTTGCCGCATGCATGGAATCATTGAACTTCATTTTTCTTGGCTCATCCTAATGTTGTACGTCACCGAGTTCTTGACGGCAGGAATTTTGTGTGACCGCGTGTATGCAACACATGTTTGGGCCAAAATTCTGTCCGAAAAAAATCCACGGTTTTCTTGACGGAATTTCCGATTGTACGCGGCATAAGAATAATAAAATAATAATGAACTGAAGAGTAATAAATATTGCATACTCATGTAAAATGTATTAAAAAGCATATTAACCACTTCCCGACCGCCGCATGTAGATACACGTCGGCAGAATGGCACGGACAAGCACATCAACGTACCTGTACGTGCCTGCCTAGACATGGGTCGGGGGTCCGGTCGAGACCCCCCCCCCCCCGATAGTCGGGTTCCCTTGGGGAGCGATCCGGGACGACGGCGCGGCTATTTGTTTATAGCCATTCCGTCGCGATCGCTCCCCGGAGCTGAAGAACGGCGAGAAGCCGTATGTAAACACGACTTCCCCGTGCTTCACTGTGGCGGCGCATCGATCGAGTGATCCCTTATATAGAGAGACTCGATCGATGATGTCATTCCTACAGCCACACCCTCCTACAGTTGTAAACACACACTAGGTGAACCCTAAATCCTACAGCGCCCCCTGTGGTTAACTCCCAAACTGCAACTGTCATTTTCACAATAAAGAATGCAATTTAAATGCATTTTTTGCTGTGAAAATGACAATGGTCCCAAAAATGTGTCAAAATTGTCCGAAGTGTCCGCCATAATGTCGCAGTCACGGAAAAAATCGCTGATCGCCGCCATTAGTAGTAAAAAAAAAAAAAATTAATAAAAATGCAATAAAACTATCCCCTATTTTGTAAACGCTATAAATTTTGCGCAAATCAACCGATAAACGCCTATTGCGATTTTTTTTTTACCAAAAATAGGTAGAAGAATACGTATCGGCCTAAACTGAGGAAAACATTTTTTTATATATGTTTTTGGGGGATATTTATTATAGCAAAAAGTAAAAAATATTGCATTTTTTTCAAAATTGTCGCTCTATTTTTGTTTATAGCGCAAAAAATAAAAACCGCAGAGGTGATCAAATACCACCAAAAGAAAGCTCTATTTGTGGGGAAAAAAGGACGCCAATTTTGTTTGGGAGCCACGTTGCATGACCGCGCAATTGTCTGTTAAAGCGACGCAGTGCCGAATTGTAAAAACCCCTTGGGTCATTTAGCTGCATATTGGTCCGGTCCTTAAGTGGTTAATAAGTCTTCAGCCGATGGCAGCCTTCCAGGTGGTCAGTGAGCAAGCCCCTCTGGGTGGATGTGATGTAAGGTGCTTGGAGCCAGGACGTCAACCAAGGGAACACCAGGAAGAGCCAACAGGCGTAGTAGACTGTATTGCCGCGGACACCCGGTCAGAATTTCCGACAACAAATGTTCGATGTGAGCTTGTTGTCAGAAAATCCGACTGCGTGTAGGCTCCATCGGACATTTGCTGCTCTCAATTTTTCCGACAACAAAAGTTGTTGTCGGAAATTCCGGCCGCGTGTACACGAATGAACGCACACAAATTCTACGCATGCTCGGAATCAATTTGAAGCATGCTCGGAACCATTGAACCTAATTTTTCTCGGCTCGTCGTAGTGTTGTACGACACCGCGTTCTTGGTGTTCGCAATTTCCGACAAGATTTGTGTGACCGTGTGTACGCAAGACAAATTTGAGCCAATATTCCATCAGAAAAAAAATCAATGGTTTTGTTGCCGGAATGTCCGATCGTCTGATAGATGATAGCCACTGTGGACAGCAAGGAAGTGTTGCAGGCTGAGCAGATGGCCATGATAATGTCATATGTGACATTAATGGGCGTGGCTACGTGTTTCATGGTCGGAAATCCCCTTTCTCAAGCTTTTAGGGTGTTGGTGCCCTTTGGAAGTTTTTATATACTGTGTTGGCATTAAAGTTGACCTTTCTTATGCCTTACACCCATACATATCATTGTTTTAATTATGCCGCGTACACACGATCGGTCAAACCGATGAGAACGGTCTGATGGACCGTTTTCATCGGACCAAACCAATCGTGTGTACGCCCCATCGGTTATTTATCCATAGGTTAAAAAAAAGCCAACTTGCTTTAAATCTAACCGATGGATTCCTAACCGATCGGTCAAAACCGATCGTTAATAGGCACAACCATCGGTTAAAAATCCACGCATGCTCAGAATCAAGTCGACGCATGCTTGGAAGCATTGAGCTTGGTTTTTTTCAGCACGTCGTTGTGTTTTACGTCACCTCGTTCTGACACGATCGATTTTTTAACCGATGGTGTGTGGGCGCGACAGACCATCAGTCAGCTTCATCGGTTAACCTAAGACAACGGTCCTTCAGACCGTTCTCATCGGATGGACTGATCGTGTGTACGAGGCTTAACAGGCTGAGCAGATGGCCATGATAATGTCATATGTGACATTAATGGGCGTGGCTACGCGTTTCGTGGTCGGAAAACCCCTTTCTCAAGCTTTTAGGGTGTTGGTGTCCTTTGGAAATTGTTATATACTGTGTTGGCATTAAAGTTGACCTTTCTTATGCCTTACACCCATACATATCATTGTTTTAATTAAGGTGTATCTCATACGGGCAGGGCCGCCTTCAGGAATTATGGGGCCCCTTACACAGCTTCAGGCATGGGCCCCCTATATATATACAGTATTTATCGGCGTATACCGCGCACTTTTTTGCCCTGAAAATTTTCAGGGCAAAATCGTGGGTGCGCGGTATACGCCGATACCCGCTTTCCCGCGCCGAGTTTGAATACTGCACCGACATATACCGAGCGCAGTGCACTCGTGTATTGTCGGGCAGTCTCGGATCCTCTCGCGCTGACGTCCTGGACGTACAGGACATCAGCGCGAGAGTAGCCGAGCCTGCCCGACAATACACAAGTGTACTGCGCTCGGTATATGTCGGCGCAGTATTCAAACTTGGCGCGGAAAACGAGCGGGCAGGACGCGAGGACGCCGCAGAAGGACGCCGGACCCGACAAAGAGGACACCCGAAGCCGCAGACGGACGCCGGACCCGACGAGGCCGCCGATGGACGCCGCGCAAGACACCAAAACGGTAAGTACAAAAAAACTTTTTTCCACAGGAATTCGGGGCAACTTTAGGGGTGCGCGCTATACCCCGATAAATACGTTATATATAAAAAGAAATAAAAAAATATATTAAAAAAGTATTATTTTTTTAGATAAAAAAAAGGGGGGGTAGTCATTCTGGGCCCTTTAATAAAAAATAAATATATTAAAAAATATATATATTTTTATAAAAATAAAAAAAGGGGGGTTGCCATGGGGACCTCCGTGCCCCTGGGGACCTCTGGACCCCTTACAATTTTTTTTTTTTAATTAAAAAAAATAAAAATAAAAAATAAAATAAAATAAAAAAGGGGGGTTGCCATCCGGGCCCCTGGGGATCTCCGGGCCCCTTACAGGTGTACTGCCTGTACCCCCCTGATGGCGGCCCTGCATACGGGTAGCATGATATTCTTCATGCTGCAATTAAATCCTGTTACATAAAATTTGCAATATCAACCACATAAATAGAGTAGACGATTAATCACGCATTTGAGACGTTCCTGTACAATTCAGGGAAGGAAATGCTCATGGGCAAATTTAGACAGAAAATGTTCATTACAAGAGCAGAACACAACATTTGTTTTCCCTCTTTTGGCAGTCTGTCATTTAGAATCGAGTGATAGATTGCTACATTTATTATATTGTATGATTTTACTTTAATCATTTATATACAGCTTATACTTATTCTGCAGTAATTTACAGAGAACGTGAAATTGTTCATATTAGTTGCTGCTTGCCAATGGTGGATGAAAGCCAATAAACCTACCAGAATACGTTTTTGATTAAGGGCGATAACTGAAGCAAAAAGATGAAAACAGTGGCCCGGATTCAGAGAGCAATTGCGCCTGCCTAACCATAGTTACGCAGCGCAATTGCTGACTTGCTCCGGCGTTACGAATGCTCCTGATTCAGGAACATCGTAACGCAGACTGCAGGCTAAAATCTGCGTGGCATAAGGCTCTTATGCCACGCAGATTTTAGGCTGCATTCTAGCGATGACCGCTAGGGGGCGCTCCCATTGTGCTCAGTGTATAGTATG
The DNA here is from genome assembly GCF_905171775.1 of Rana temporaria. Classification (NCBI taxonomy): domain Eukaryota; kingdom Metazoa; phylum Chordata; class Amphibia; order Anura; family Ranidae; genus Rana; species Rana temporaria. The sequence goes on from NC_053496.1 coordinate 9,031,198, forward strand.
CAAATTGCATACTAACATCGATTCACAATATTGCGCGGGCCCTGCGTACGCAAGTTACGGAGTTTCCGTACGGCGTCTTTAGCGTAAGGCTGCCCCTTCTAATAGTAGGGGCAGCCAATGCTAAAGTATACCCGCCATTCCCGCGTCGTGAAATTTGAATTTCACGTCGTTTGCGTAAGTGATTCGTGAATGGCGCTGGACGCCATTCACATTCACTTGGAAGCAAATGACGTCCTTGTGACGTCATTTGCCGCAATGCACGTCGGGAAAGTTTCCCAACGGAGCATGCGCTCTACGCTCGGCGCGGGAGCGCGCCTAATTTAAATGATTCCCGCCCCCTACGGGATCATTTACATTAGGCGCCCTTACGCAGGGCAATTTTAAAGAGCGCACGCGCAATTTACGGAGGTACTGCTCCGCGAATCGCGCGCAGCGCAGATAATTTGTGGGGGCGCAGGGCAAAAACGCTGCCCTGTGCCTCCGTAAAAAAGGGGCAAATCCTACCTGAATCTGGGCCAATACAAACATGCACTATATTACCAAAAGTATTGGGACACCTGCTTTTACACGAACATGAACTTTAATGGTATCCCAGTCCAAGTCCGTAGGGTCCAATATTGAGTTGGCCCCGCCCTTTGCAGCTATAACAGCTTCAACTCTTCTGGGAAGGCCGTCCACAAGGTTTAGGAGTGTGTCTATGGGAATCTTTGACCATTCTTCCAGAAGAGCATTTGTGAGGTCAGGCACAAGAAGGCCTGGCTCGCAGTCTCCTCTCTAATTCATCTCAAAGGCGTTCTATGGGGTTGAGGTCAGGACTCTGTGCTGATCACTATGTGATCTTAGCCTTTGTGCGTTTGGACTTTTTTGACCCCTCTTTTTTGTTACACATTGGCCCGGATTCACAAAGCACTTACGCCGACGTATCTCGAGATACGCCGCGTAAGTTTAAATATGCGCCGTCGTATCTATGCGCTGTGCCCACAAACTGAGATACGTCTAAAAATAGGCTTCATGCGACCAACGTAACTTGCCTACGCCGGCGTATCGTGGGCGCATATTTACGCTGGACGCATCTGGCGCTCCCATTGATTTCCTATTCAAATATGGAAATGAGGGAGATACGTCGATTCACGAACGTACTTGCGGCCGGCGCATAATATACGAGGTTTGCGTCAGTCGTACGTCCGGCGTAAAGTTATTCCCCATATAGGAGGCGCAACTCATGCAAAGGTATGGACCAGGGAACTCAAGCCGCCGTATTTTACGTCGTTTACGTTGTACGTGAATATGGCTGGGCGTAGGTTACGTTCACGCCATAGGCAGTGATCTTTCGTATCTTAGGCATTCGTTCCGACGTGATTCTGAGCATGCGCACTGGGATGTGTCCACGGGACGGCGCATGCGCCGTTCGTTATTCGTATCTGGCTGAGACTCAGCCCATCATTTGCATGGCTCACGCCCACTTCTACTTACGACGACTTACGCCTAAGAAACCCAGCGCAGATTTGGTGGCAAGTGCTTTGTGAATTTGGTGCTTGCCTCTCTGCGCTACTTCGGTGTAGCGTATATGAGATACGCTACGGCGGCATTAATATGCACCGATGTCTGTGAATCCGGGCCTTTATGTACTTTTATTATTTATTTGTTTTTTAAGCGCAACTTACTTTCTTTTTTTTTTTTTTAACAACTTGTTTCTTATTATTTTATTTTTTTTACATTTCCTTTAGAATGACTTTAACACACACCGCTCTGCTTCTCAGTTTAAACCTTTTATCCAATTTCAAGTCTACTTTACCAACTAAGGTCAGTCTGACTGAAAACAGAAGACCCTCTGAAGTCCTTAATTCTTCTGAGAAATCCTCACTTCCTGTTCTTCTGTCTGTAACTCCACACAGTAATGCAAGGCTTTCTCCCTGGTGTGAAGTGTCGTGCTCGCCCCCTCCCTTGGACTACAGGTGAGTCAGGACGCCCAATAACACACAACTCTTTTCTCTATCTGCAACGTAGAGAGTGTCCTGACTCTCCTGTAGTCCAAGGGAGGGGGCGAGCACGACACTCCACACCAGGGAGAAAGCCTCGCATTACTGTGTGGAGTTACAGACAGAAGAACAGGAAGTGAGGATTTCTCAGAAGAAATAAGGACATTTAAAAGCAAAATGGAAGGATGAGGTAAGTGAAGGAGGACTGCACTAAGGTAAAGGAAGCTGTTTAGGAAAAAAATAATTTACCTTTACAACCCCTTTAAGGACCGAGCATCTTTCTGAGATTTGTTGTTTACAAGTTAAAAACATATTTTTTTGCTAGAAAATTACTTAAAACCCCCAAACATTATTCTTTTTTTCTAACACCCTGGAAAATAAAATGGCGGTCGTTGTAATACTTTCTGTCGCACCGTATTTGCTCAGCGGTCTTACAAGCGCACTTGTTTGGGAAAAAATACACCCTTTTGAGTAAAAAAAAAACCAGTAAAGTTAGCCAATTTTTTTTTATATTGTGGAGGAAGCCTCTTGAGGGGGGAGGGGGCGAGCAGGAGTGTCAGGACACCCACTAATACACAGCTCCTTTCTCTATCTGCAAAGTAGAGAGTGTCCTGACTCTCCTGCTCGCCCCCTCCCCCCACAAGAGGCTTTATCCACACCAGGGAGAAAGCCTCCCATTACTGTGTGGAGTTACAGACAGAAGAACAGGAAGTGAGGATTTCTCAGAAGAAAAAAGGACATTTAAAAGCAAAATGGAAGGATGAGGTAAGTGAAGGAGGACTGCACTAAGGTAAAGGAAGCTATTTAGGAAAACATTTTTTTACCTTTACAACACCTTTAAGAGCTATGGACAGAAGTTTTGACGCCGCTTCCGCCCTGCAGTGGTATGATGAAGACGGGTGGGGGCCATCTTCCCCCTCACTCATCTCCACAGGAAAGAACCAGATCGCCTCTGCCGCTCCCGACGGCTCTGGTAAGCGGTGGAGGGCACAAGAGAGCAGTGGAGTTAGGGGGGGGGGGGGCGCAAATTACTTGCCTCGCCCCAGGAGCTGACAACCCACGCTACGCCACTGCAAGAGAGTGGCGGGAGGGAGGGGGCCCTCTCTCGCAGCAAAACCGCCACAGAGACCACTATTATCGGAAACCGGACCACCCGCTGAAGAGGAGGATACCTGGGTCATGGCAGCTAGCTGCTGCCATAACAAAGATATCCCTCTTCAAACAGCCAACGTATAACAACTTCCCCAAGTGGTTAATGACGTGAGGCTGTAGTTTGGAGACCGCTGTACTTGCGGGGCAAAGAAGTTAGGGCCAGATTCACAGAAGAAGTACGCCGGAGTATCTACTGATAAGCCGGCGTATTTTCAAATTTGCCGCGTCGTATCTTTAGTTTGACTCCTCAAACCAAGATACGACGGCTTTTGGCTTCGATCCGACAGGCGTACGCCTTCGGATTGTAGGTGTAATACTTTCGGCGCCCGCTGGGTGGAGTTCGCGTCGTTTTCCGTGTCGGGTATGCTAATTAGCTTTTTACGACGATTCACAAAGGTACGCGTGGCCGTCGCATTCTCTTACGTCGTCGCTAGTCGGCTTTTCCCGGCGTATAGTTAAAGCTGCTATTTCTTGGCCTATCTTTAGACTTGCCATGTTAAAGTATGGCCGTCGTTCCCGCGTCGAATTAAATTTTTTTTTTTTTTGCGTAAGTCGTCCGTGAATAGGAAAGGACGTAACTCGTCGACGTTCAAAAAATCACGTCGGTGCGACGTCATTTCGCGCAATGCACGGCGGGAAATTTCAAAACGGAGCATGCGCAGTTCAAGCGGCACGGGGACGTGCTTCATTTAAATGAATCACGCCCCCTACCCGCCCAATTTCAAATACGCCGCCAGAAAAACACTACGCCGCCGTATCTTACGCTGCGAAATCGATGTGGATTCGAAATTCCGCCAGGTAAGATACGGCGGCGTAATGTATCACTGATACGCTGCGCCAGGGCAAATGTATCTGAATCTGGCCCCTAATGTTTGGGTGGGTGTTCCAATGGACGATAAAAGCAGGTTTAGAACCACTTGTGGTCTGCAAGCTGTTTGTCTAAAGCCCCATACACACCATCAGATTATCTGCAGATTTTTGTCTTCAGATTTACCAAAACCATGTAGTACAAGGGCCTGCCTGATTGCATACAAATTGAAACTCTTAAGGTTTGACCTCCTATTAGATGGTTTTGGTAAATCTGCAGAAAAAAATCTGCAGATAATCTGATGGTGTGTATGGGGCTTAAGAGCGAGTTGAATTGTAGTTCAGCATAATTTATCACATATTAACATTTTAATGTGGCGCCCAAATATCAAAAAAACAAGGGGATCCGGAATACAATTTAAAGTCTGACAGAACAAAGAAGCTGCGCCCACCAACGTCACGTAAGTTATGCCATCAACCCAATACGCCTTCTTCTTCTATCTGCGGGTCTACCTGACATGTGAGGTGGGGCCCAGAGAACCTCTTCAATAAATGCAGATTGCCTCCTACACAAGCGTGAATCATGGAGAGGAAAAAACGCGCTTATTCACGAGAACCAATGTTTCCAGATTTTCTATAATAATTAGATATTATTTATTAACAATACTTCAAGCTGCAGACCACCGGTCATAAACGTGACTTGCATTATTTATTCCCAACTCAATCATTAGTTGTAGAGGTCTCTTCAAAATGTATTCTGTGCCCAGACCAGTGGCGGCTGGTGCTCAATTTTTTTTGGGGGGGCGCAAACGAAAAAAAAAAAGCGCAGCCTCACTGTGCCCATCAAATGCAGCCACTGTGTCATCAATTGTCACCACTGTGCCATGCCATCAAACGCAGCCACTGTGTCATCAATTGTCACCACTGTGCCATGCTATCAAACGCAGCCACTGTGTCATCAATTGTCACCACTGTGCCATGCTATCAAACGCAGCCACTGTGTCATCAATTGTCACCACTGTGCCATGCCATCAAACGCAGCCACTGTGCCATCAAACGCAGCCACTGTGCCATCAAACGCAGCCACTGTGCCATCAATTGTCACCACTGTGCCATGCCATCAAATGCAGTCACTATGCCATCAATTTGCACCACTGTGCCAAGCCATCAAACGCAGTCACTGTGCCATGGCATCAAACGCCATCACTGTGCCATGCCATCAAACGCAGTCACTGTGCCATGCCATCAAACGCAGTCACTGTGCCATGCCATCAAACGCAGCCACTGTGCCATGCCATCAAACACAGCCACTGTGCCATCAATTGTCACCACTGTGCCATGCCATCAAACGCAGCCACTGTGCCCCTCAGTTGTCGCCACTGTACCATGCCATCAAATGCAGTCACTATGCCATCAATTCGCACCACGCCATCAAACGCAGTCACTGTGCCATGCCATCAAACGCAATCACTGTGCCATGCCATCAAACGCAGTCACTGTGCCATGCCATCAAACGCAGCCACTGTGCCATCAATTGTCACCACTGTGCCATGCCATCAAACGCAGCCACTGTGCCATCAATTGTCACCACTGTGCCCATTGTTGCCATAGGATGACACAGGAATGTATATAGGGGGATGATCGGAGGTATTATATAGTCCTGTCACATATAGAATGTATAGATGACACACAGTACTCCATGGGGGATGATCGGGAACACTGTGCGGGTGTATGCGGTACTCTATAGAGCCAGAGGACATTGGAAAGTCTATACGGAGCGCTGTGTATGAGGCGGTAAAATGCACTTACCTTCCATTCCACGTCCCTCGATGTCTTCTCCTGCCTTGGTGACGCTTCAGCCAATCAGGTTACCGATAACCTCAGGCTCTGATAGGCACTTCCGCACAGCCAACCAGCTGCCGTTATTCAGGTGGTCGGCGCTCAAGTTCCGGCCACCTGAATAGACCAGCAGCAGCTGGCAACAATAACATACATTCATGCAATGCAAGAATGTATGGTATTTCAGTGGGGTAGATTCAAAGAGCAATTGCGCCTGCGTAACCATAGTTACGCAGCGCAATTGCTTACTTGCGCCGGCGTTACGAATACTCCTGATTCAGGAACCTCGTTACGCCGACGGCAGCCTAAGATATGACTAGCATAAGGCTCTTATGCCAGTCATATCGCAGGCTGCATTCTTACGTTGGCCGCTAGGGGGCGTTCCCGTTGTGGTCAGCGTATAGTATGCAAATTGCATACTAACGCCGATTCACAACCCTACGCGAGCCCTGCGTACGCAGTTTACGTTGTTTGCGTACGTCGGGTTTCGCGTAAGGCTGCTCCTGCTAATAGCAGGGGAAGCCAATGCTACGTATACCCATCGTTCCCGCGTCGCGAAGTTTAAATTTTACGTCGTTTGCGTAAGTGAATCGTGAATGGCGCTGGACGCCATTCACGTTCACTTTTAAGCAAATGACGTCCTTGCAACGTCATTTGCCGCAATGCACGTCGGGAAAGTTTCCCGACGGAGCATGCGCACTACGTTCGGCGCGGGAACGCGCCTAATTTAAATGATCCACGCCACCTACGGGATCATTTAAATTACGCGCCCTGACGCCGGGCAGTTTTCCGGAGCGCACGCGCAATTTACGGAGCTACTGCTCCGTGAATCGCGCGTAGCGCAGGAAATTTACGGAGGCGCAGCGGCAAAACGGTGCGCTGCGCCTCCGTAAAAAAAGGGGCAAAGCTACCTGAATCTACCCCAGTGGCGGTGCAGAGCCAGAGGGGGCGGCGCTCCAGTGCCCTCTATGGACGGACCGCCGCTGGCCCAGACTGATGACGTTCTAAAACTTCCCGAATTTTTGCCCTTTAGTGAACCGCCACCGAAATAAAAATAAAATGCCCCCCCATCCTTTGCCGAGTTACATTATAATGTGCTAGTATGCTCAGCATACTAGCCCATTTAGAAACACACAATCGAAAAATTCCGACAAGAGAATTTAAATGGATTTTTTTTCCGACGGAATTTTGTCTCAAACTTGTCTTGCATACACACACCAAATTCCGACCGCCAAGAACGCGGGTGACGTACAACACTACGACGAGCCGAGAAAAATGAAGTTCAATGCTTCCGAGCATGCGTCGACTTTGATTCCGAGCATGGGTAGGATTTTTCTCCGTCGATATTGTATACAGACAAATTTCCGACGAGAACTTTTCCCGTCGGCAAATTTGAGAACCAGCTCTCAAATTTTTCTTGGTGGCGATTCCGACAGAAAAATTCCCATTGGAGCCTACACACGGTCGAGAATTTCCGTCCAAAAGCTCACATCGGACTTTTCTTGTCGGAATTTCCGATCGTGTGTAGGCGGCATTAGGCAATTTTGACAAACTTATGTCAATGTCAGGTATCCCCCCGGCATTGCCATCTTCACCCGGTCTTCCTTCTGGGTTCACGAGCTCTGGCCGGGGCTGCAGTGACATCACTCCCATGCACGTGCACAACCCCCATGCTTTGGGGTGGGGGCAGAGATGGAAACTTTTATCCTTCCAATCAACTCAGACCAATAAATCCTATAACATTGATTCTTTTATCACTTGCTCAAGTGAACATGTTGTGTACTTGATTCAATGCCCCTGCTCTAAGCAGTACATCGGCAGGACTAAAAGAGCCCTTCATGTTCGGTTAGAGGAACATGTAGGAAATGTGGGACGGGGTTTCTCGAAGCATAATCTGTCCAAACATTATGCTAAATGTCACGCTCAAAACATTCAGGGCACCCTCTTTTTACCCATTGAGAAACTGAGCCCACATTGGAGGGGTACCAACAAAGTTCGCTCTATCTCAAAACTTGAGACTCGCTGGATATTTGAAATGAAATCTTTTGTTCCGCATGGATTAAATGTTGATTGGGACATCAACTGTTTTTTAAATAATGCTTAAATACCCCCCGTGTCTTTTATATATAACTATATTTTTATACCCCCCTTTATATATTTAATATAATTTTTAAATATTTCTTAATATTTTTTTAAGTAAGGCTTTATCTCATAATAAGGTCATTTGTCTTCCCTATGTAGGGGTTTTATTAGTATGCTTGTTATGAATTGTACATTAAATATTTGTATGTCATATGGGGATTATGTATGGCGTTCCCTCATTGTTTTTTCCACTGCAGCTTAGGAATCAGTTTTTTTGCCTGTGTTTTCCTTCTTTACCACAAGATGGCGATCATCGTGGTTTTTCCCAACTACACAGTTGACTATGTACTTTTTTCCTCACGTCTATCACACTTAGCTTGCGTTGCACGTCAATCACGTGGACGCCTGCTTTTGCCCTTCTCCTGTAGGTCCTGTTTATACCGGCCGCCCACAGTTAAAATGGAGGTTTGCGGCTATTTAAGAGACCACAGTGATGACGCACAGCCAGCAGCCAATCCCCGACGACGTCCTGTATGTGACGAAACGCGTAGGCGTGGCCTAGCTTGTGACGTCATCACGCACCACCCGGAGACACACGGCGACAGAGTGCTGAGCGAGACGGAGGAAAAACAACAGAGGAGACGCCACTCCATATACAACCCCCCTTATTTTTATGCTGGTTAAACGTTCTTCTAACTGTAAGTGCGCACCTTTTTACCGAATTAAACCCTTTTTCATACGGATTCACACTATGTGGCTCTTTATTGTTTTATGTTACATGGGAGCCTGAAGGGATCTTTTTGGTGGTATGCACCCAGCATATGAGAATTATCACAGCATTCAAGGCAGTCTTTTGGGAGGACTTCTAAATATCCCTAGGCTTAATTAAGACCGCTGCAATATCGGTCTTACCATCTGGTAAGGAGACTACAACTTTATTTTCATCGGGTGTCTTCTACGGTGGAGGATTTTCTACTTTTCAACATCACTGTTTATTTACATACTATGGACTCATATCACATTTCTTAGTCCTCTTGTGGACCTTTACTGAACTTTTTTTGTTCTCATTTTTCACTAATTATTCAATATTTTTTGTGATCATTTTATATGTAGCGCCGTACCTTTTTTTATTTTTAGAGATGTATTATGGCCTAGGCCGACAAGGCCCAGGCCTAGGGCAGCACTTTGCGGGGGGTGGCAAAAAAGCCCTCATCCCACCCTGTCCCCCTGTCCTCATCCCACCATGTCCTCATCCCACCCTGTCCCTCTGTGCTCATCCCACCCTGTCCCCCTGTCCTCATCCCACCCTGTGCCACTGTGCTCATCCCACCCTGTCCCCCTGTGCTCATCCCACCCTGTCCCCCTGTGCTCATCCCACCCTGTCCCCCTGTCCTCATCCCACCCTGTCCTCATCCCACCCTGTCCCCCTGTCCTCATCCCACCCTGTCCCTCTGTCCTCATCCCACTGCATCCCTCTGTCCTCATTCCATGAAAATGACAGGACGGGTCTTAAAAAGTAAGGGGTGCGTCATATATAAAGTAGGGGGTGCGCGAGTTTCACCAGGCCTAGGGCAGCACAAAACCTAAATACACCCCTGGGTAGGGGAACCCCCCCCTAAATCACCTTGTCCCCATGTTGGTGATTTAGGGGGGGTTCCCATACCCCAAAGCACCTCCCATGTTGAGGGAATGTGGCCTGGTATGGTTCTGGAGAGGGAGGTGCTCACTTTCCCCCCCCTTTCCTGACCTGCATGCCCAGATAAGGGCCTGGTATGGATAGAGGGGGGACCCCATGTCATTTTTTTCCTTTATTCTTCATTGACGACATTCTTTTGTTTACATTCAGCCGTCAGTAGGGAAACCCGCTGGCAGCTGATGAGTCATCGGTTGTTAACCACGTGCCGACCAGCGCTCTACGATATACGTCGGCACAATGGCTCGGCAGGTTTGTCCCCTTTAAATCATGGCATTGTGGGCGCGCCGCATGCTCCGTGACCATTCCCGCGGGATCCGCGGACTCGATGTCCGCCGGTGTCCCGCGATCGTGTCACGGAGAGGCAGAACAGGGGGATGTAAACAAGGCATTCCCCTGTTCTGCCTAGTGACAGGACACTGATCTACTGCTCCCTGTGATCGGGGAACAGTGATCTCTGTCGTGTCACTCGTAGCCCATCAGCCCATCACAGTTAGAATCACTCCCTAGGACACTTAACCCCTTCCTCGCCCCCTAGTGGTTAACCCCTTCCCTGCCAGTGTCATTTACACAGTAATCAGTGCATTTTTATAGCACTGTACGCTGTTTAAATGACAATGGTCCCAAAATAGCGTCAAAAGTGTCTGATGTGTCCGCCGCAATGTTGCAGTCATGATAAAAAAAAATGCAGATATCCGCCATTACTAGTAAAGAAAAAAAATAATAATAAAAATGTCATTAAACTATTTTGTAGACACTATGGCCCGGATTCACAAAGCACTTGCGCCCAACGTATCTCGAGATACGCCGCGTAAGTGAAAATATGCGCCGTTGTATCTATGCGCCGGACTCAGAAACTAAGATACGCCTGAAAATAGGCTTCATCCGACCGACGTAACTTGCCTACGCCGGCGTAGAGTGGGCGCATATTTACGCTGGACGTATTTGGCGCTCCCATTGATTTTTCAATTCACATATGCAAATGAGGGGGATACGCCGATTCACGAACGTACGTCCGTCCGAAGCAGTGCGCGTAAAGTTATACTTCCGGCGTAAAGTTATGCCCCATAAAGGAGGTGTAACTCAGCAGCATCCACGCAAAGGGCTGCACCAGGGAACACAAGCCGGCGTATTTTACGTAGTTTATGTAGGACGTGAATATGACTAGGCGTAGGTTACGTTCACGCCGTAGGCAGTGATCCGACGTATCTTAGGGAGTAGTTCCGACGTGATTGTGAGCATGCGCACTGAGATGCGCCCACGGGACGGCGCATGCGCAGTTGGCGATACGTATCTGTCTGGCGCTCGACCCATCATTTGCATGGGGTCACGCCTCATTAGCATGGCTCACTTTGTGAATTCAGTGCTTGCCTCTCTGCGCTGCGTCGGCGTAGCGTAAAGGAGATACGCTACGGCGGCATAAATATGCGCCAGTGTCTGAATCCGGGCCTATAACTTTTGCGCAAACCACTCAATATACGCTTATTGCGATTTGTTTTACTAAAAATATGTAGAAGAATATGTATCGGCCTAAACTGAGGGGAAAAAGTCGTTTTTTATATATTTTTTGGTGATATTTTTTTAAAATTGTCTCTCTTTTTTTGTTTATAGCGCAAAAAAAAAAAATGCAGAGATGATCAAATACCACCAAAAGAAAGCTCAATTTGTGGGGAAAAAAGGGCGTCAATTTTGTTTGGGAGCGACGTCGCATGACCGCGTAATTGTCAGTTAAAGCGACGCAGTGCAGAATCACAAAAAGTGCTCTGGTCAGGAAGGGAGTAAATTCTTCCGGGGCTGAAGTGGTTAAGGACGCGGTGGCCGGCTTCCTGGCGCACTCCTTAACAACCAGCTATTTTTTTCACACAGAATTCGGATCGGTCGATACATTTTTGACTGATTCTAATTCGAAATGTTCTGAAAATTTGGAATTCCTTCGAAAACTGATAAACTAAACAAAATTTTTACGAAATTTGTTACTATTGTCATTCGGAAATTTGGATACATCCAAACCTCGAAATAACCAAAAATGTGTCTGAATTTAGATTCGGAAACGAATTGCACGTGTTTAGTGCCAACGCCTAAATTCACCAGGATTAGCGAAGTTCAATGCTTCCAAGCATGCGTCGACTTGATTCTGAGCATGCGTGGATTTTTAACCGATGGTCGTGCCTACTAACGATCGGTTTTGACCTATCGGTTAGGAATCCATCGGTTAAATTTAAAGCAAGTTGGCTTTTTTTAACCGATGGTTAAATAACCTATGGGGCCCGCACACGATCGGTTTTGACCGATGAAAACGGTCCATTAGACCGTTGTCCTCTGGTTAACCGATCTTGATTACGAGGCCTAACACTTTTCTACTGAACTCCGAGGGGCAGATCCACAGAGATCTGCACCCGCGCAGCGTATCAGAGATACGCTACGCCGCCGTACCTTACCTGGCTTTAGTTCGAATCCTGGAAGAATTTGCGCCGGAAGTTACGGCGGCGTAGTCTATCTCTAGCGGCGTAATTCAAATCGGCGATTAGGGGGCGCGTTTCATTTAAATAAAGCACGTCCCCGCGCCGAATGAACTGCGCATGCGCCGTCCCTAAATTTCCCGCCGTACATTGCGCTAAATGACGTCGCAAGGACGTCATTTTTTTTAACATAGACGTGAATTACATCCATCCCGATTCACGGACGACTTACGCAAAAAAAAAAAATTCAAATTTCGACGCGGGAACGACGGCCATACTTTAACATGGCAAGTCTATCTATACGCCGCAAAACAGCAGCTTTAACTATACGCCGGAAAAAGCCGACTAGAGACGACGTAAGAGAATGCGACGGCCGCGCGTACGTTTGTGGATCGTCGGAAATAGCTAATTTGCATACTCGACTCGGAAAACGACGAGAACTCCACCCAGCGGACGCCGAAGTATTGCATCTACGATCCGAAGGCGTACGAAGCCATACGCCTGTCGGATCTAACCCAGATGCCGTCGTATCTTGGTTTGAGGATTCAAACCAAACATACGACGCGAGAAATTTGAAAGTACTCTCTTTGTGGATCTGCCCTCGAGTCTGCAGTTTATAATCAAGATTAAACCCGGTTAGATCAGATTTGGAGGCGTAAGAGTCAATCGCGGCCTCGTGTTAAATGTTCCTTACCCCGCCGTAAATGAAGCCGATTCTTTGGAAGACGGCGTCCTCCAGATTTATAAGGTTACACGGACCAAGAGGCCATTCATCAAGTTCTACCCTTTCCCCGAAACCACATGGTAGAAATAAATTTTTAAAGATCGTCATAAAACGTTCAACATTTCAGTTTACCGCCTTTTCTGGTCTTTTTAATTTGCAGTACTTGATAGTAAAATACAGTATCTCAAAAAAGTAAGTACACCCCTCAAATTTCTGTAAATATTTTCTTGTATCTTTTTAGAACTCCTTCTTCTTCTTCTTTATACTGAAGATAGCTGGATGTTTGGGGTGGTTGTCCTGCTGTAGAATACATTCAAGGCCAATCACCAACTCCCTGAAGTATCTGCCTGTATATCTCAGCTTTGAGGACACCATGGATCCTGAACAAATCTCCAACTTAATTTGCAGAAATGCAGCCTCATACTTGCAAGGAACCTCCACCATGTTTCACAGTTGGCTGCAGACCCTCATGATTGTACCACTCTAAAGGCTTTTGCCAACAAACTGCCAAACTGCCAAATCGTTCAAATTTTTACTCATCAGTTGCAGAGCACCTGCTGCCATTTTTCTGCACCCCAGTTCTAATATTATTATTTTTTGCAAAGGATGTGGAAGCAAGGCTAAGCAACTCAGCTTTGCATTATATATACTGTATATACATCCACACACACAGTATCTCACAAAAGTGAGTACACCCCTCACATTTCTGTAAATATTTTCTTCTATCTTTTCATGTGACAACACTGAAGAAATGACACTTTTAGCTGGATTCACGTAGGGTGGCGTATTTTTGAGCCGGCGTAGCGTATCGTATTTACGCTACGCCGCCGTAAGTCAGAGAGGCAAGTGCTGTATTCACAAAGCACTTGCCTCCTAAGTTACGGCGGCGTAGCGTAAATGTGCCGGCCTAAGCGCGCCTAATTCAAATTGTGAAGAGGTGGGCGTGTTTTATGCAAATAAACCATGACCCGACGTGATTGACGTTTTTAACGAACGGCGCATGCGCCATCCGTGGACATATCCCAGTGTGCATTGCTCGAAAGTACGCCGCAAGGACTTATTGGTTTCGACGTGAACGTAAATTACGTCTAGCCCCATTCACAGACGACTTACGCAAACGACGTAAAATTTTCAAAATTCGACATGGGAACGACGTCCATACTTAACATTGGCTAGGCCAGCTTTTTGTTCGACTAACTTTACGCCTGAAAACGCCTTACGTAAACGGCGTATCTTTACTGGGACGGGCAAGCGTACGTTCGTGAATAGGCGTAACTCGCTGATTTACGCATTCTAGGCGTAAATCAGCGTTCACGCCCCCTAGCGGCCGGCGGAACTAGACAGCTAAGATACGACGGCGCAGGCTGTCGTATCTTAGCTACATTTAAGTGTATCTCAATTTGAGAATACACTTAAATGTACGACGGCGCAGATTCCGAATTACGACGGCGTATCTACTGATACGCCGGCTTAACTCTTTCTGAATCTGGCTATTTGTATCTACAATGGCCCAGATTCAAGAAGCAATTGCGCCTGTGTAACCATAAGTTACACAGCGCAATTGCTTACTTGCTCCGGTGTAACGAGTGCTCCTGATTCAGGAACCTCGTTACACCGGCTGCAGCCTAAAATCTGCGCGGCATAAGGCTCTTATGCCTCGCAGATTTTAGACTGCATTCTTGCGGGGGCCGCTAGGGGGCGCTCCCATTGTGTATCAGCGTGTAGTATGCAAATTGCATACTACCACTGATTCACAAGCTTGCGCGGGCCCCGTGCAAGCCAGGTACGGAGTTTCCGTACGGCAACTTTAGCGCAAGGCTGCCCTTTCTAATAGCAGGGGCAGCCAATGCTAAAGTATAGCCGGCCTTCCCGCGCTGTGAAATCTGAATTTCACGGCGTTTGCGTAAGTGCTTCGTGAATGGCGCTGGACGCCATTCACGTTCACTTTGAAGCAAATGACGTCCTTGCGACGTCATTTGCCGCAATGCACGTCGGGAAAGTTTCCCGACGGAGCATGCGCTGTACGCTCGGCGCGGGAGCGCGCCTAATTTAAATGATTCCCGACCCCGGCGGGATCATTTAACTTGCGCGCGCTTACGCCGGGCAAGTTTGCCGGCGCGCCCTCGCAGTTCACGGAGCTACTGCTCCGTGAATCGAGGGCAGCGCAAAATATTTGCGGGGGCGCAGGGCAAAATCGTTGCCCTGCTCCCCCGCAAATATAGCGCAAGCTATGCTGAATCTGGGCCACTGTTGTGTAGTGAGTGTACAGCTTGTATAACAGTGTAAATTTGCCGTCCCCTCAAAATAACTCAACACACGGCCATTAATGTCTAAACCGCTGGAAACAAAAGTCAGGACACCCCTAAGTAAAAATGTCCAAATTGGGGGCCCAATTAGCCATTTTCCCTCCCCCCGGTGTCATGTGACTCGTTAGTGTTACAAAGTCTCAGGTGTGAATGGGGAGCAGGTGTGTTAAATGTGGTACACATAGGAGGGAGTTGGCGCTTGCACCAGCGGCGATGTGGGAAAACTCAAATAAAAAGGAGAAATTTCTTTAAAACAAGGCAATGGTTTAAAACATGAGACTATTAAAGTCCATATAGTCCATGCTAAAACACTTTGAAGGCAGCCCAGTGAAGGTGTGAAACAAATCTTAAATCAGCTGGGGGAGAAAGCGCAGAGGCGTCACTCTATGTGCAGTATGTTACATAGAATTTAATGAGCAAGTAGAGCAAACATACTCACAAAGGTAGGATAAAAATGAGAGTAGGGTTGCCTATTGGTCCCATGAGAAACCCGGAAGTGCCGTCATCCACGCGGCCCACCGCTGACCCGGAACTGACGTCACAACCCCCGGCTCACTGTGTGACTGAGATACAGGAAGCGGCGGTATCCACCGGCGCAACTCGCTTTACTACACCAGCCTGCAGCCATCAGAGTGATTTTCCTCCTGGACGTTCCATGTGTTTGACACGCTCATTTTTATCCTACGCTTTAACTGACAATTGCGCAGTCGTGCGACGTGGCTCCCAAACAAAATTTGCGTCCTTTTTTCCCCACAAATAAAGTTTTCTTTTGGTGGTATTTGATCACCTCTGTGGTTTTTATTTTTTGCATTATAAACAAAAAAAAAACGACAATTTTTTTACTTTTTACTATAATAAAAATCTCGAAAAATGTAAAAAAAAAAATCCTCAGTTTAGGCCGATACGTATTCTTCCACATATTTTTGGTAAAAAAAAAAACACAATAAGCGTTTATTGATTGGTTTGCACAAAAGTTATAGCGTCTTCAAAATAGGGCATAGTTGTATGGCATTTTTATTAATAAATTATTTTACTAGTAATGGCGGCGATCAGCAATTTTTATCGTGACTGCGACATTCTGGCGAACACATCGGACACTTTTGACACCATTACTGTAAAAATTACACTGGCAGTGAAGAGTTTAACCACTAGGGGGCGCTGAAGGGAGGTTAAGTGTGTCCTAGGGAGTGATTCTAACTGTTAGGTGGTGTGGCTACGAGTGACACGTCACTGTTCGCTGCTCCCAATGAGAGGGAGCATTCGATCAGCGGCATGCCACTAGGAAGAGCGGGAGATGTGTTTTTGACATCTTCCCGTTCTTCAGCTCCGTCCGCGGGTCCTGCGGGCACGGAGGTCATGGCAGGGGCGCGCGAGCATGCGGCGGCAAACTAAAGGGGAGGTACCTGTACGCCCATCTGCCTGTCTGTGCCATTCTGTCTACATAAATTTGCGGCTGCCAGCGGTGCGCATGTGACCACACAGCGGAAAATTAAAGGGGACGTACCTGTGCGCCCATCTGCCTGTCTGTGCCATTCTGTCTAAGTAAATCTGCGGCGCGCGCGTGACCACACGGCGGCAAATAAAAGGGGACGTACCTTTGCACCCATTTGCCTGTCCGTGCCATTCTGTCTAAGTGAATCTGCGGCTGACGGCGGCGTGCGCGTAACAACACGGCGGCAAATTAAAGGGGATGTACCTGTGCGCCCATCTGTCTGTCCGTGCCATTCTGTCTAAGTAAATCTGCGGCTGCCGGCGGCGCCCGCGTGACCACATGGCGGCAAATTAAAGAGAAGGTACCTGTGCACCCATCTGCCTGTCCGTGCCATTCTGGCTAAGTAAATCTTTGGCTGCCGGCGGTGCGCGCGTGACCACCCGGCGGCAAATTAAAGGCGAGGTACCTGTGCTCCCATCTGCCTGTCCATGCCATTCTGGCTAAGTAAATCTGTGGCTGCCGGCGGCGCGCGCTTGACCACATGGCGGCAAATTAAAGAGAACGTACCTGTGCGCCCATCTGCCTGGCCGTGCCATTCTGTCTAAGTAAATCTATGGCTGCCGGCGGCGCACGCGTGACCACACGGCGGCAAACTAAAGGGCACGTACCTGTGCGCCCATCTGCGCCATTCTGTCTAAGTAAATCTGCGGCGTGCGCGTGACAACACGGCGCCAAATTACAGGGGATGTACATGTGCGCCCATCTGCTTGTTCGTGTCATTCTGTCTAAGTAAATCTGCAGCTGCCGGTGGCGCGCGCGTGACCACACGGCGGCAAATTAAAGGGGGCATTCCTGTGCTCCCACCTGCCATTCTGTTGACGTAAATCTGCGTGCGATGGTCCTTAAGCGGTTAAAACATAGACCGGTACATGGAGCAACAGGAATGAAGACTCTACAGGAGCTTTCGATCTAATACACAAAATATCACGATAAGTATAACAAGAACACTTGAAAAAGCAATTGAAATGTATCGCATGAAGATCTGTAGGCATAGACGTTGCACGGCCTTGACAAGGAGTTCTTCTTTACCGCCGACTTCACGGCACACCAGAGGGAGGTCTGCTGCACCGGCTGGTCGGAATACATCAACATCGATGTTAGAAGTTCACAGTCGTTCAGCCAATGTGAGCCGAAGTCTACCATTCAAAGAACAGCGTGGTGCCCCTTCCTTCATCGAGGATTCAAAACATTTCCAAAGAGAGAGATCTGGCAGGTAGTCCTATGTAAATCCGTCGGTTGCTACAGTGAGCACTATGTTCTCCGTATAATGAATTCATTTTTTCTATTTTTTCTCTATTTTTTTCCCCCTCGTTATATATTATTTTAAATAATTGGGTAAGGAGCCTGCTTGGTAAAAAGACGAAAATCAAAGACTAAATCAATATGAAAAAGTGCCGGCCTCTGTTTTAATAGCTTCTTATCAAGATGTTTTATAGCGCTTAACAAAAAAAAGGTTTATTCCTATCGTTAAATTTGTTATTCATTCTTATATTCCACTGACCATTATTGTGAAAAATCTGCAAAAACCATGGCAACTGATTTAGGAAGGCTGCGATTAAACAATGTATGGTGCATAAAGAATGTGGCGGAATAACGGGGAACCTGTCTCCCAGGAGTAATAGAGAATGATGTTCGCTACAAATGCATATGCAGAAAAGTGCGTCTCTGTATAATGTGTGTATAGATTCCATTACTCCCATAGGCACAGTGTAGGAATGGATAAAGAAGTATATACTGTATATATATGAAGTCTTATTGCAAAAACAGAACCGGGACTCAGTGCTGGGACAAGGTCATCCGGCGCCCAGGGCAAAGATGCCAAACTGCGCCCCCCCTTTCCTTTAGAGTTAGGGTCAGGGTGCCCCCCATCCCTGCAATAAACCATTGCCGTCCCTCCTGCCCACCCCTTGTCCCGGCCCTGCCGGGACTTCACCCGGCCGTACCTATAAAACTGATTCCTGTACCTGTATAGCGCTACCAGTGCCAGGACAAGCTCATCCAGTGCCCAGGGCAAAGATGCCAAACTGCGCCCCCCCTTTTCCTTTAGGGTTAGGGTCAGGGTGCCCCCCATCTCTGCAATAAACCATTGACGTCCTTCCTGCTCACCCCTTGTGCCGGCCCTGCCAGGACTTCACCCGGCCGTACCTATAAAAATGATTCCTGTACCTGTATAGCGCTACCAGTGCCAGGACAAGCTCATCCAGTGCCCAGGGCAAAGATGCCAAACTGCACCCCCCCCTTTCCTTTAGGGTTAGGGTCAGGGTGCCCCCCATCCCTGCAATAAACCATTGCCGTCCCTCCTGCCCACCCCTTGTCCCGGCCCTGCCGGGACTTCACCCGGCCCTACCTAGAAACTGATTCCTGTACCTGTATAGCGCTACCAGTGCCAGGACAAGCTCATCCAGTGCCCCGGGCAAAGATGCCAAACTGCGCCCCCCCCATTCATGATGTGCAAGCTTAGAGTATCCTACGTCCGGCCATAGGTGTGGGCAGCCTATCGAATTAGGGTGTGCAATTGTCCATAATTGCCTGTTTAGTGAATAAACTCCAAAGAGGACAGAGTTCAGTGCACTGTGTACAGAGGATAGAGTTCAGGAGTGCACTGTGTACAGAGGATAGAGTTCAGGAGTGTGCTACACACAGGGGACAGTGTTCAGGAGTGTGCTATACACAGAGGACAGAGTCCAGGAGTGTGCTACACACATGTGCTACATACAGAGGGCAGACTTCAGGAGTGTGCTGTGTACAAAGGACAGAGTTCAGGACTGAGCTGCGTACAAAGGACAGAATTCAGAAGTGCACTGTGTACATAGGGCAGAGTTCAGGAGTGAGCTGCATACAGAGGACAAAGTTCAGAAGTGCACTGTGTACATAGGGCAGAGTTTAGGAGTGCACTGTGTACAGAGGACAGAGTTCAGGAGGGCACTGTGTACAGAGGACAGAGTTCAGGAGGGCCCTGTGTACAGAGGACAGAGATCAGGAGTGCGCTGCATACAGAGGACAGAGTTTGGGAGTGCACTACATACAGAGGACAGAGATCAGGAGTGCACTGCATACAGAAGACAGAGTTCTGGAGTGCACGTTGTACAGAGGACAGAGTTTGGGAGTGTGCTGCATAGAGAGGACAGAGTTCAGGAGTGCACTGTGTACAGAGACCCGTTTCCCGATTAGCCAAAAGGAGAAGTGATCCTATTGGCCTAGGAGGAGGGAGAAGTCGCACGGCCATCGTGATGCCGACAAGGAGATGCAGGAGAAAAGCGCTGCCCACGACATAGATGGGGTAATTGTGGGGCTGGTAACTGACTGTCTGAGGGGGTGGGGATTGGTTGAACCGACCGACCAGGTGGCTGTGGGTGCATTGTTTGCGCCCCCCCAAGAATATGCCACCAGCCGCCACTGCTCATGACCTCTGCACTCTGTACATTAAGTACTGCTGTGTCCTGCGCTTTGTAAATGACATGCTCCTGACCCCTGCACATTGTAGTTTAAATACTATTGACCCTGTACATGTGCATTACGTTATACTGACCCCTGCATTCGGTGCCTCCAGTGTCTAGGCGCAGAATGAAATGAAGCACACTCCTGAACTCTGTCCTCTGTGTATAGCACACTCCTGAACTCTGTCCTCTGTGTTTAGCACACTCCTGAACTCTATCCTCTGTACACAGTGCACTCCTGAACTCTGTCCTCTTTGGAGTTTATTCACTAAACAGGCAATTATGGACAACTGCACACCCTATTTCGATAGGCTGCGCACACCTATGGCCGGACGTAGGATACTCTAAGCTTGCACATCATGAATGGGGGGGGGCACAGTTTGGCATCTTTGCCCTGGGCACGGGACAGGGACAAGGGGTGGGCAGGAGGGACGGCAATGGTTTATTGCAGGGATGGGGGGCACCCTAACCCTCCTCCTAACACAAATCTGCTTGGCCATCAATCTCTTTGCAGTGCCCACCCACCTCACATGGTACACGGTGCCCAGGGCAGCCGTCCCTCCTGCCCACCCCTTGTCCCGGCCCTGGTGGCCCCTTGGTCATCTAGCCATGTATTCTAGCATGAAGCCCTTTAGTTGAGTTGGGATCTTGGGTGGTGCCCCTTAGACCTCTCCAGTGTTTGATCATCACTGATGTAGAATAAATCCCCCATTTCCACGTATTCTTTTTCAATCTACGCTTAACTATTTTTTTGAAGGAAAGGTGATCATGAAAGAGCAGCTTTGCACAAAAGGTTTACTTTCAAGAAGAACATTATGAGCTCTGAGTCTTGCTGCCGCCTTTTTAATGTGTTTTAGTTCACGTCTTTAGAACACCAACCTGTGATTAACTGTCTTGAGAGGCCTGTGGGCCGTGGTCCAACAAGGAAAGGTCTGAGCCACGGTGGCAAGAAGAAAAGAAGGAACGGAGTAAGATGAATAGGCAACCTGGGAACTCAGGTGAGAGAAAAGTCAGTTACAAAGGTTAGAGCTTATGCTCCAGAGACGAAGATGCCGTAGTAAAGAACATGCACAGCCATGAATAATGTCCACATCAACGAGTGAAAAACCTGCAGCTAAGGTAGAAGGGACAAAAAAAAAATTGGTAAGATTATGAGCGCTTTCCCAGAAGGAGCCGCTGGTTGTTAACTGGTTCTTCCCCAACAGTGCAAAGGCCACCACTCACAGGCAAAAGTCCATTCGTTCCAGCTCCATTAAATAGTCTAGGTCAGTGGTTCTCAACCTACCTAGTGCTGTGACCCCTTGATAAAATTTCCCAAGGTGTGGGGACCCCAACAGTAAAATTATTTTTGTAGCGTAGGTTGTCAGCACCCAAGGCAAGACTAGTAATTTGCGCTCCCTGAGTCCCTTCCACTCATACAGTATTGAACCCTCTTGTGGTACATTTTAGGATGTACCACTCTCTCTGTCTTTGTTCTCCTTTCTTTCCCCTTTATCTCTCTCTAACCTAGTTTCTTTTTTTTTTTTTCCCTCATCCGTCTCTGTTATTATTTCTCCCTCTTTTTCTTTGTTTCTCCCCCTTTTTCCTCTCCCTTCCATGTATTCTCTTAGGTAGATTCACAAAGAGTTAGGCCGGCTTATCTATAGTGTTGCTCACGAATATTCGCATTGCGAATATTCGTTACGAATATGGCATATTCGAATATTCGCGAATAACTCGAATTTCGCGGCCAATATTCGCTATTCCGAATATTCGTATTTTTTCAATTTTATTTTTAAAACAGATCACATCCTTGTGATCTCCATCAACGTCTAAAAGCATTTCTGGTATGATTAGAGACCCTGGGCCGAGTAGCTAAGCTGAGGCGATCCTTTTATGTCGCCGAATATTCACAATCGCGAATATTCGATTTCCGAATATTTGCAAATACTTTCTCCGCCCTTCTTTTGCATCAGAGCCAATCAGAGTTCTCCTACCACAGTTGTCATAGGAGAGAGTGGAGTGTTTCTCCAGTGTATCACATCTTCAAAGAATTTTCCATCTTTTGTCCCGTGTCATCATCATTTGCATTTCACCTCTTTAATGAGAATAATAACTGTTAAACATAAAGACATTTAAGAGATGTCAACGTAAACGGTTTACTTGTATTTTCCAAATCTATGGTTATTCAATATTTATTAAACTAATCGATATACAAATTGGTCAAAGTAAACCCTCAAATCTATATAATAATGTATTTATTTTATTAATACCTTGTTAGTTGCAGGGTCCATTACGTAAAACCACACTTTTTCCAAAGGGCAGGTGAAATTGAATGTTTCAAAATTTCGCAATCAGTTTCGCATTCGCATTAGCGAAATTTCGCAAATTTTTTTTTGATAAAATATCACGAATATTCTATTTTAGCGAATATTTCACGAATATTCGGCTATATATTCGTGATATATCGCGAAATCGAATATGGCGTATTCCGCTCAACACTACTTATCTACAGATAAGCCGAATCTAAACTCTGAATCTAAGCCGACCTATGTTTAAGTGTATTCTCTAACAGAGATACACTTAAACATATCTAAGATAGGACGGCTTGCGCCGTCCTATCTTAGATTGCAATGTTTTGGCTTACCGCTAGGTGGCGCTTCCATTGCGGCCGGCCTAGATTATGTAAATGAGGGGATACGACGATTCACGACGATTCACGAGCGTACGCCAGGCCTACACCGTTGCATTACGTCGTTTCCATACGCGATAGGCCGCCAAAAGTTATTCCACCCATGAGGTGGAATAACAATGTTATATGGCCGCCGTTCCCGCCGCAAGGTTCGAATTTTTTACGTCGTTTGCGCAAGTCGTCCGCGAATCGGGATTTACGTCATTTACGTACGCGTCGAAATCAATAGGTCCGTACGGCCTACTTAGCCGCAATGCGCACTGGGAAATGTAGTCGCCCGGCGCATGCGCAGTGTAAAAAACGTCAAAAAACGTGAGGTCAAGCCTCATTTCCATACTACACGCCCCCCTCCCAGTCATTTGAATTAGGCGCACTTACGTCCGCTCGTTTTAGGCTACGCGGCCGAAAATTTGAAGGTAAGTGGTTTGAGAATCACTACTAACCTAAATAATTTACGGCGGTGTAGCCTAAAAAGAGTAGGCTAGGCCGTCCTAATTTTAGGCGCCCCTACGTGAATCTACCTATTTTTATTCCTTCTCTTACTCCTTGGTGGAGGGAATGGGATCAGTGGAAATGCTGGGGGGGAGTTCTGATCAGCCAACTTAGGTCATCTTCTGATCTGAGAACTGTAGTTGGGACTTTTAATGGCAACTATAATTACAGGTGGTAATACTCACTCTGGCCTAGATTCAGATACGGCCGATCTACGTTGCGGGGGGCGTAGCGTACCGTATTTACGCTACGCCGCTCTCAACTTAGAGAGGCAAGTGCTGTATTCACAAAGCACTTGCCTCCTAAGTTACGGGGGCGTAGCGTAAATGGGCTGGTGTAAGCACGCGTAATTCAAAGTAGGCTGTAGGGGGCGTGTTGTATTTAAATGAGGCTTGACCCCATGTAGATGCATGGTCGAACGAACGGCGCATGCGCGCGCATGCTCAGTATCACGTCATATTTACACCCAAAAATACGTGGGCTCAATGCCTGTGACTTGAACGTAATTGACGCACAGCCCTATTCGCGTACGACTTACGCAAACGACGTAAAAAGATACGCTTGTTCCGACGTCCATACTTTGCATGGGATGCGCCACCTAGAGACCAGCTTTATCTTTACGCTGGCGTATCTCTAACGTAAGCGGCGTAACTAATTGCGACGGGCGCACGTACGTTTGTGAATCGGCGTATCTAGTCATTTGCATATTCTACGCCGAAGCGCCACCTAGCGGCCAGCGTAAATATGCACCCTAAGATACGACGGCGTAGGAGACTTACGCCGCTCGTATCTTAGCCTAATTTAAGCGTATCTGGTTTCCAGAATACACTTAAATTTACGATGGCGCAGATTCAGAGTTACGACTTCAGATCTACTGATACGCCGACGTAAGTCTCTGAGAATCTGGCCCTGTGTCTCCAACTTTGTAGTGTCTCGTAGCAGTGACACCTATGTGGAAATCAGGAGATAGGGTCTCCTCCAGTCCCTCCCACTTCACATTCCTCACCAGTCAGCTGACCTCTAGCCTCCACCCCCCAGCCATGCCGTGAACTTAATGGGGGGCTGCGAATGAAGCTGAGTGGGCGGCCGCAGGCTCCAGGGACAGCCCTGCTGGGTGGGCGCAAAAAAGCTGGGAGAGCCAGGAACAGCCCAGGATTTGGTGACCCCTGGCAAATCATCATTTGACCCCCGAGGGGGTCCCGACCCCCAGGTTGAGAACCACTGGTCTAGAGCAAGGTTGTCAAACTCAATTTCGTTGAGGGCTGCATCAGTATTATGGTTGCCTTCAAAGGGCCGGTAGTATTTTTAAGAGTACATACATTTATCCGGGGCTTTTCTTTTCTCAGAATTGGTGCCGGAACTCAACCACAATATTTTTTTTAAAGGGGGTTGCCATCCGGGCCCCTTACAGGTGTACTGCCTGTATCCCCCTGATGGCGGCCCTGGGTATGGAAGTGGTTAATGCCAACCCTAGAGGAACTGCCTCAAAGGGCAGCTGTCCCAGAGACTTGGGACTCCTCCAGCAGGTCCAGTCCAGAGCTGCTCCAGGCCTATTTATGCCCCTCCCCCCCTACATTTTTAATTCCTCCAACTGTGTTTTTTTCTTTTCTTGTACAGTTGTATCCCTCTCTATTTGTATCTGAGCTCCTGCTGTACAATTTTTTTAATAAATAAAAAAAATTAATGACTAAAAATCTAAGTTAATGAACTCAAATCATTACATTAATTTCTCCAGCTAAAATATTACGGTAACACAGGGACTGTGGGAGTGCTAAGAGTTATAATGATTGCGATATAATTAGAACAGATGGTTTTAACCAAACATAAAGAAATTAGACCATAAATATTCCAGCATTAAAAATTCCAGGCCTCAGTTCGGTTTATTGCCACATAATGGAGACCCCGGTGATATCAAACATGACCACGTGTAACGAAAAAAAAAAAAAAGATACAATCATAAAAGATAAAAAGAAACAACTTCTATTATGTAACTATGGAACTTTGAATAAAAAAATAAGACAACAGTAAAGTCAGCACAATTTTTTATTTTGTTTTGTATTGTGAAAGATAATGTTACGCCGAGTAAATTGATACCCAACATGTCACATTTCAAAATTGCGCCAGCTCGTGGAATGGCGACAAAGTTTTACCCCTAAAAATCTCCATAGGCGACGTTTAAAAATGCACCCCCACCACCAGCCTGACCCGGTGATACCCCATCCCCCCCACCATTACACCCCCACCACCAGCCTGACCCGGGGATACCCCATCCCCCCCACCATTACACCCCCACCACCAGCCTGACCCGGGGATACCCCATCCCCCCCACCATTACACCCCCACCACCAGCCTGACCCGGTTATACCCCATCCCCCCACCATTACACCCCCACCACCAGCCTGACCGGGGATACAAGGCAGGACGGACCCATGCACCAAATTCTGACCCCACCATCTGAATGTCGCAGCTGAAATCCAGACTCATCAGACCAGCCAACGTTTTTCCAATCTTCTATTGTCCAATGTTGGTGATCCTGTGCCAATTGTAGCCTCAGTTTCCTGTTCTTAGCTGACAGGAGTGGCACCCGGTGTGGTCTTCTGCTGCTGTAGCCCATCTTCTTCAAGTCTGGATGTGTTGTGTGTTCAGAGATGGTATTCTGCATGCCTTGGTCGCCAGTGGCGATCCTGACCTCCCTGGGGCCCTAAGCAAAATTCTGCTAAGGGGCCCTTTACCTGACCTGTGATGCCATGAGCTATGTAAACCATTAGCCTTGTGCCCAGTGCACACTATGCAGCCTTGTGCCCAGTGCTTACCAAATGCAGCCTTGTGCCCAGTGCTTACCAAATGCAGCCTTGTGCCCACCAAACGCAGCCTTGTGCCCACTATAATGCAGCCTTGTGGGGGGCTGTTTGGATTATTTGTCCTGGGCACTGGATGACCTTGTCCCGACACTGAAAGGGGGGATCCAAATATGAGCTGATGGGATCCAGCTGCCCCTCGGGCAGAGTCATTATCTGAGGAAATATTTTCCATGAGCAAATCGATACCAGAAGATATTTGGGTCTGCTTTTTAATGGGATTTTTATCCCTGTGGGTTCTTTGAAATCTTCGGTGACAGATGTAATTACCAGTGAACCAGGGATAGACTCTTCTCTCTCATTGTGATCTTGACAAACCAATTTAAATTTATCACATTTATGCCGCCCAACTTTTTTCCTTTATAGATGGTAATATCTTTTCCAATCTTCCGTGGAGATAATATTCTCAGAAGTCGTATTCTCCTAAAAGGGTCAACTTAAAGGTAGTGATCTTAGCAGTTCAGTTGGCAGAGTTGCACTTTAACTTCTTTAATAATGAGAAGAAAAAAATCAAGGCTGCTTTCTGATTAGCCACTCTTTCCACTTTCCACCAAACTATCTGTAGCCAGGTCCTGGGCTACGACAAAATGGAGACAAATAGGTAGATTCAGTAAGAGTTAGGCCGACTTATCAGTAGATAAGTCGACCTAACTCAGAATCCACGCCGACCTATGTTTAAGCGTATGCTCAAACAGAGATACGCTTAAACATATCTAAGATAGGACGGCTTGCGGCGTCCTATCTTAGATTGCAAAATTTCGGATGGCCGCTAGGTGGCGCTTCCATTGCGGTCGGCGTAGAATATGTAAATGAGGAGATACGTCGATTCACGAACGTACGCCCGGCCGACGCAGTACTTTTACGCCGTTTACGTAAGAGATAGGCCGCGTAAAGTTAGAGCTGGGCCCTAGTTGGAAAAGTAATGTCAAGTATGGCCGTGTATTGTATATCAGGTGTTCGAGGAGACGGGACGTCTACTCTGAAAGGTCATATCTCGGAGTCACCTCGTCTGGGTAAATGATTAGTTAATTAGCTCATGTTCATTTATGTTCTGGTTACCTACTCTTTAAACTGTATATAAGGTTGCATTCTTGGCTCCGGGCCAGATCCACGTACCCTGGCGCATATTTCCATCGTGACCCGACGTAAATGACGTTTTTTTTTAACGGCGCATGCGCCGTCCGTGAGGGTATCCCAGTGCGCATGCTCGAAATTAAACCGGAACAAGCCAATGCTTACGACGGTGACGTCATTCTACGCAAATCCCTATTTGCGAACGACTTAAGCAAACAACGTAAAAAATTCTAAATTCGACTGCGGGAATGACGGACATACTTAACATTGAGTACGCCTCATATAGCAGGGGTAACTATACGCCGGAAAAAGCTGAACGCAAACAACGTAAAAAAATGCGCCGGCCGGACGTATGTTCGTGGATCGCCGCATCTAGCTAATTTGCATACTCAACGCAAAATTCGACGGAAACGCCACCTAGCGGCTGGCGGAAAAATGCACCTACGATCCGACGACGTACTAAGACGTACGCCAGTCGGATCGAGCCCAGATGCAGGCGTATCTTGTTTTGTAGATACAAAACAAAGATACGACGCTGGAACTTTGAAATTACGCGGCGTATCAATAGATCTGGCCCTCCATGCTTAGCACACAAACAAGTTTCGTCTCGTTGTGTGTTGAGGGCAGCTGGATTATCTGATATCTATATCCAGACTGATAGGAAGCGGTATATGACGGAAACACTCAAGCGGAGTGTGGGATGTTCCGTTACAGGGTCTATACTGAGGGGGGAGGTCCATACTGATAAAGGGAGTCTGTAGTGATGAAGGGGGTCTATACTAAGGGGGGTCTGTACTGAGGGGGGAGGTCCATACTGATGAAGGGGGGGTCTGTACTGAGAGAGGGGGGTCAGTACTTAGTGGGGGGGCTCTATACTGAAGAAAGGGGGTCTGTACTTAGTGAGGGGGTCTGTACTGAGGGGGGAGGGGTCTATACTGCGGGAGGGGGATCTGTACTTTGTGGGGGGGTCTATAGTTAGTGGAGGTGAGTCTTTACTGAAGGAGGGGGTCTGTACTGAGCAGGGACTGTAGTTGGTGGTGGGGGGGGGGGGTGTGACACCATTTTTTTCCGCACTGGGTGACATCAACCCTAGTGACGCCACTTTAAATACAAAGAAGCAAAAATAACTATAACACGATCGGCATTTCTCTGTTCTCTCACGCCCCCGACACAGAAAACAGAGGGAAAGCTGCGATTTCTGAAGAAGTGTATAAAACTCATTAGCATTTGTTCCGTCCGGCTTTGTCTGCCTTTCTGGTGGACGTTTCAAAGCGATTCCTTTGTCCCGGTCGCCCCTCCATCCATTCTTCTGACTCCATTTGCGATATATCAGCGCGCCGCAGCACCGGGTGGCTTTTGGACTCCCTATACTCCTATAAAAAGGTCCATGCATCTCAAGAACGGCAAATGGTGATTGAGATACCCCGGGACAAAGGAGAGGCTGGCGCTGCCAAAAATATTTAACGTTTGCCACCGTACGGCATTTCTGCACATTGAGGGAAAACAATGAGCGGCCTGAATCAGGAGAAGCATCCAAGAAACGTCTAAACCTCAGAAAAGAAACACATGGGCACAATGGGCAATGGGTTCTTCCATACCATGCCAAGAACCTTCAGTGTTACAATGTAACATTTTCTTACCACACGGCTAATTATATATATATATATATACCGGTATATTTTTTTTTTAGTTAGCTGCCACTCAACAAAAAATGGCAAACGGCATGGACGCACTTTGGGACTTTTGCGTATTTTGCTGGCGCTGCCTTCTGCAAAGTTGAACGCAGGTTATCGTACACTGCCTTCAGTTTGGCACAAATCCTTTACATCCTTTAACTGACGTTTACACTATTTCACAGAGGGGGGAGATTACTACTTAAGCAAAACGAGAGATGCATTAACCACTTAAGCCCCGGACCATTATGCAGCTAAAGGACCTGGCCTCTTTTTGCGATTCGGCACTGCGTCGCTTTAACTGACAATTGCGCGGTCGTGTGACGCGGCTCCCAAACAAAATTGGCGTCCTTTTTTTCACACAAATAGAGCTTTCTTTTGGTGGTATTTGATCACCTCTGCGGTTTTTATTTTTTGCGCTATAAACAAAAATAGAGCAACAATTTTGAAAAAAATTCAATATTTTTTACTTGTTGCTATCATAAATATCCCCAAAAAATATATATAAAAAAAAAAATTTTCCTCAGTTTAGGCCGATACGTATTCTTCTACATATTTTTGGTAAAAAAAATCGCAATAAGCGTTTATCGATTGGTTTGCGCAAAATTTATAGGGCCAGATCCACAAAGAGCCGGCGTAACGTAAAAATTCCCATTTAAAGTGGTTGTAAACCCACTATTTGGACTTTTACCTACAGGTAAGCCTATAACAAGGCTTACCTGTAGGTAAGGAGAATATCTCCTAAACCTGCACGGTTTAGGAGATATTCCCCCCGCAATGCGGGCGGCGCATGCGCAGGGGGGAATCCACGGCTGAAGGACCGGCATCCGCCGGACCCTGCTGATTTTAAATCTCCCGCGCGCACGCGCGGGAGTGACGTCATCGCCGCTCCAGCCAATCACAGCGCTGGAGCGGCGATACCCGGAAGACACGCCGGAGCAAGATGACATCCTGCTCGGCGTGGACCAGGTAAGTGGTACACACCTCGTTCCGAGTATTTCATAATAGGCTAGTATGCGGTGCATACTAGCCTATTATGCCTTTTGCATTGCAGGTTTGGGGAAAAAAAAAAAAAGTTTATGCGGTTTACAACCGCTTTAAGTTACACTGCCTTAAAATTTCTACCTAAGTGCCCGATCCACAAAGCACTTACCTAGAAATTTTCGGCTGTGTAACTTAAATTCCGCCGGCGCAAGGCGTTCCTCTTCAAATGGGGGCGATTCCCATTTAAATTAGGCGCAATCCCGCGCCGGCCGTACTTCGCATGCTCGTGACGTCATTTTCCTGACGTGCATAGCGCGAAATTACGTTACGCCGAGCTTTGTGGATCGCGTCAGGTCAATAAAGTTGCGTCGGGAAAAAAAAAAAGATACGGCGGAAAAAAAAATTTTTAAACAAAAAAAAAAACGCGTCGCTGGACAGAAGGGTCTGCTTTTACAAGGTGTAAACAGTTTACACTTTGTAAAAGCAGCCCTAATTTTACACATGCAACTTAATACTTACGGAGAAAAAACGAAGCGTAAAAGCTTCGTGGATCTCCGTAAGTGCTAATTTGCATACCCGAAGCGGCATTTCGACGCGAAATGCCCCCAGCGGCGGCTGCGGTACTGCATCCTAAGATCCGGCAGTGTAAGTCCCTTACACATGTCGGATCTTCTGTCTATCTCTTGGAAACTGATTCTGTGGATCAGTTCCAAAGATAGAAACAGGGATACGACGGCGTATCAGTAGATACGCCGGCGTATCCCTTTTGAGGATCTGGCCCATAGCGTCTACAAAATAGGGGATAGTTTTATTGCATTTTTATTAATCATTTTTTTTCTAGTAAAGGCGGCGACCACAATTTTTAGCGTGACTGCGACATTATGGCGGACACATCGGACACTTTTGACACTATTTTGGGACCATTGTCATTTTTACAGCGAACAGTGCTATAAAAATGCACTGACTGATTACTGTAAAAATTACACTGGCAGGGAAGTGGTTAACCAGGAGGGGGCGCTGTAAGGGGTTAAGTGTGCCCTAAGGGAGTGATTCGTACTGTGGGGGGGGGGGTGGCTGTGCGTGTGACGTCACTGATCGTCGTTCCCTATGACAGGGAACAGACAATCAGTGACGGGCTCACTAGGAAGCACGGGGAGAAGTTTGTTTACACTTACCTCTCCCCGTTCTTCCTCTCTGTAACCAGATCGCGGGACACCGGCGGTGATCAGGTCCGCTGTTCCCTCGGGGAAGGTCATGGAGAAGAGGACCGGGTCGCGAGTGCGCCGGCGGCCACGCACTCGCGACCCCGCGGTTGGGATCTTAAAGGGGACGTACATTTCTTCCCTTGTGCCCAGCCGTGCCATTTTGTCGACGTATATGGTCGTTCGGCGGTCCTCAAGCGGTTAATGCACTGAAGATGTATTCTTCCTGATCAATTGTGATTTTATACTGCATTCAATAAAAGGTTATAATAAGGGGAACAGAGGAAGGGGGATTATTGCGGTGCCAAAGTAACTCGGTACGAAATATCATTAAAATAGCAAATTTTATTACATATAATTTAAACAATCTTTCAAATATTAAATCACATTAGGGTTGAAAGGAGCATGTTACAAATTACTGAGTGGCGGGTCAAGTCTTCCCTACTAGTTTCGCCAAGACATTGGCTTCATCAGGGGAATGGAACGTGACCGAAATAGTCATAGCTCTACAAAAAAAAGAAGACATTTGTTTAAAAATCACAGCACATCATTTGCTGTGATTTTTTAATAAAATTACATTATTTTTTTTGTAGAGCTATAACTATTTTGGTCACGTCCTATTCCCCCTGATGAAGCCAAAGTCTTGGCGAAACTAGTAGGGAAGACTATTAAATGTGATTTAATATTTGGAAGTTTAAATTATATGTAATAAAATTTGCTATTTTAATGATATTTCGTACTGAATTACTTTGGCACCGCAATAATCCCCCTTCCTCTGTTCCCCTTAACCCCCCTGACGGTAAACCCGAGCGTGACTCGGGGGTTGGTTTTCAATGCTAAGATCGGTATCCCCGAGTCACGCTCGGGGTGGACGTGCAGCGGTGCGGCTTACCTTTCGCTAGATCCACAGGCAAGTTACTCACCTTGTCCCTGGATCCAGCGATGCCACCCCGCTGTGTGAGCGAGCAGGTCCTCCTCGCTCGATTCACAGTGTCCCCGTGTGCCGCCGATCTCCGTTCCCTGCGACGTTACGACGCACGGGAGCGGAGAACGGCGCCAAATTCAAAAAAGTAAACAAACACAATACACACAGTATACTGTAATCTTATAGATTACAGTACTGTATGTAAAAAATACACACACCCCCCTTGTCCCTAGTGGTCTGCCCAATGCCCTACATGTACTTTTATATAATAAAAACCTTTCTTTCTGCCTAAAAACTGTAGATTGTCCAAAAGTGTCCCTTTATGTCAAAAATGGTTTTAGATCAGCTAGAAAACAGCGATAATAAATTATAATCACTTGCAGAAATGTGCGATAGCGATTTGCCGGGAAATTCGTCATAAAAAAAAAAAATAATGACAGCGACAATTCTGCAACTGCAAATTTCAGTGATTTTGAGTTGATTACATTATTGAATAATTTTTATTATAATTATATTATTATTTGTTATAATTATTTATAATTATTTATTATATTATAATTTATCATTTTGTTTTAAAAAAAAAAAATCATACCCGGGATGCCTACAAGACTCTTGCTTGGTCAGATTTAAGTGAGTTATTTCTAAAAATTACAGGCCTACAGTATAAAACGCCAAATTTCCTTGCAAAATAATTGTACCGCTTTTGGTACGTAATTCCAGACAGAATCATACCGCCAGGGAGGTTAAACAAATGTCCGATGGAGCATAATCCGATCGTGTGTACACAAGTCCATCGGACTTAAGTCCAAAGTAGAAACACGCATGCTCAGAACCAATGCTAAAGATCAGACAACAATAGCAGAAGTTGCCCAAAGGGTGGCGGTTAGACATGTGCAATTCGTTTCATTCCGAATTTGTTTTTTAACTAATTTTGACAAATTTGTTAATTCAGAAATTTCAGAAATTTTTCATTTCCGAATTTTCCAATTCCGAATTTCCGAATTCCAAATTTTGGAAATTTAGAAATTGGGAATTTCAGAAATTTTAAAATGAGAGATTTCGGAAATTCGAAATTTCAGAAATTTGAATTTCGAAAATCGGAAAATCGGTAATTGAAAAATTAGAAATTCGAAAATCGGAAAATTCAAAAATTCAGAATTCAAAAACCAGAAATTTTAAAATTCAGAATTCTAAAATTGGAAATTCTAAGAATCAGAATTCGAAAATTTGACAATCGGAAACTCGGAAAGTCGAATATTCAGAATTCGAACATTTCCAAATTCCCAATTTTCTATTTTCTGAATTCCGAATTTTAGAATTTCCCGAATTTCTGAAAAAAGCTAAAAAAAAACGAATAAAACGAAAACGAAAGTGAATGACATTTTTCAGAAGTGCTCATGTCTAGTGGTGGTAAAGAGCTGAAAAACCCTGTGATTTTGTGAAAGTTTACTGAAAAATTCCTGCCGTGTGTATGCATACCAAGTTCACGGCCAATGCCCATTCGGAGAAAAATCCACTGAAAAGTCTGATGTAAGTCCGATCGCGTGTATGAAGCTATAGAATAACAAAAGATCTTACATGTAAACCAAAAACAAAATATATGTGAATTAAACTTAAACTTTGAAAATAGGTAAGTGTCAGTGGGAGAGATAGAGATAGAAGAGACAGAGATAGAAGAGACAGAGATAGAAGAGACAGAGATAGAAGAGACAGAGATAGAAGAGACAGAGATAGAGATAGAAGAGATAGAGATAGAAGAGACAGAGACAGAAGAGACAGAGATAGAAGAGACAGAGATAGAGATAGAAGAGATAGATGTAGAAAAGATAGAGATAGAAGAGACAGAGATAGAAGAGATCGAGATAGAAGAGATAAAGATAGAAGAGATAGAGATAGAAGAGACAGAGATAAAAGAGACAGAAATAGAAGAGATAGAAGATAAAGAAGAGACAGAGATAGAAGAGACAGAGATAGAAGAGACAGAGATAGAAGAGACAGAGATAGAAGAGATAGATGTGATAGAGGAGATGGAGATAGAAGAGACAGAGATAAAATAGACAGGGATAGAAGAGATAGAGATAGAAGATACAGAGATATAAGAAATAAAGATAGAGGTGGTAAAGAGACAGAGATAGAAGAGATAGAAGAGACAGAGATAGAAGAGATAGAAGTGATAGAGGAGATGGGGATAGAAGAGACAGAGATAAAAGAGACAGGGATAGAAGAGATAGAGATAGAAGAGATAGAAGATACAGAGATATAAGAGATAAACATAGAAGAGATAGAAGAGACAGAAATAGAAGAGACAGAAATAGAAGAGATAGAAGAGACAGAGATAGAAGAGACGGAGAGAGAAGAGATAGAGATAGAAGAGACAGAGATAGAAGAGTTGGAAGAGACAGAGATAGAAGAGACAGAGATAGAAGAGATAGAGGAGATGGAGATAAAAGAGACCGAGATAAAAGAGACAGAGGTAGAAGAGACATGGTGGAACATCTCCCTCACTGTGTGATCTACCACCATATTGGAAAGTCAGCATGCCTACAAGAAGATGAGGACTCATCCACTGGTGCGTACAAACATTTTTTACATTCTGCAATAAAAAAAAATTTAAAAAATATTTTTTTTCATAAATTTAGGCCAACATTTTTATTGGATATGTACTGATCACTGTATTGGTGTCACTGCTTCCCAAAAAGTGTCACTTGTCAGGTTTGTCGGCTGCAATGTCACAGTCCCGCTAAAAATCACTGATTACTAGTAAAAAAAAAAAAAAATCCATAAATAGATCCCATAGTTTGTAGATGCCATAACTTTTGCGCAAACCAATCAATATTTGCTTATTGGGATTTTTGTTTTACTAAAAATATGTAGCAGAATATATATTGGCCTTAATTTATGAAGACATTAGATTTTTTTCATTTATTTATTGCATGTTTTATAGTAGAAATACAAATAAAATGTTTTATTGGATATGTACCATATTTATAAAAGAATTAGATTTTTTTTACATTTATTTATTGGATATGTTTTATAGTAGAAATATATATACATTTTTTATTGGATATGTACCATATTTATAAAGGAATTTGATTTTTTTTACATTCATTTATTGGATATGTTTTATAGTAGAAATATGTATTTATTTTTTATTGGATATGTACCATATTTATAAAGAAATTTGATTTTTTACATTTATTGGATATGTTTTATAGTAGAAATAATTTTTTTTTATTGGATATGTACCATATTCATAAAGGAATTAGATTTTTTTACATTTATTTATTGGATATGTTTTATAGTAGAAAAAAAATATATATATATATATATATATATATATATATATATATATATATTATTGGATATGTACCATATTTATAAAGAAATTCGATTTTTTAAATGTATTTATTGGATATCTTTTATAGTAGAAATAAAACTAAAATGTTTTATTGGATATGTACCATATTTATAAAGGAATTCGATTTTTTTTACGTTTTGTTATTGGATATGTTTTATAGTAGAAATATATATATTTTTTTTATTGGATATGTACCATACTTATAAAGGAATTTGATTTTTTTACATTAATTTATTGGATATGTTTTATAGTAGAAATATATATTTTTCTTTTATTGGATATGTACCATATTTATAAAGAAATTAGATTTTTTACATTTATTTATTGGATATGTTTTATAGTAGAAATAAAACTAAAATGTTTTATTGTATATTTACCATATTTATAAAGGAATTTGATTTTTTTACATTTATTTATTGGATATGTTTTATAGTAGAAATATATATATATATATATAGTTTTATTGGATATGTACCATATTTATAAAGAAATTCGATTTTTTACATTTATTTATTGGATATGTTTTATAGTAGAAATAAAAACTAAAATGTTTTATTGTATATGTACCATATTTATAAAGAAATTCGATATTTTACATTTATTTATTGGATATGTTTATAGTAGAAATCAATTTTTTTTATTGGATATGTACCATATTTATAAAGGAATTAGATTTTTTTTACATTTATTTATTGGATATGTTTTATAGTAGAAATATATATTTTTTTTATTGGATATGTACCATATTTATAAAAAAAAGTAGAAATATATATAATTTTTTTTATTGGATATGTACCATATTTATAAAGAAATTCGATGTTTTACATTTATTTATTGGATATGTTTTATAGTAGAAATAAAACTAAAATGTTTTATTGGATATGTACCATATTTATAAAGGAATTAGATTTTTTTACGTTTATTTATTGGATATGTTTTATAGTAGAAATATATATTTTTCTTTTATTGGATATGTACCATATTTATAAAAAAAAGTAGAAATATATATATATATATTTTTTATTGGATATGTACCATATTTATAAAGAAATTCGATTTATTTATTTATTTATTCATTTGCAAAAATTGTCGGCCTTTTTTTATTTCTAGCGCAAAAAAAAAAAAAAAAGAGTTGATTAAATACCACCAAAAAAAAGAGACATAGGGCCAGATTCACCAAAGAGATACTCCGTCGTATCCCTGTTTCTATCTATGCGACTGATTCATAGAATCAGTTACGCATAGATATCCCTAAGATCCGTCAGGTGTAATTGTTTTACACTGTCGGATCTTAGGATGCAGTACCGCGGCCGCCGCTGGGGGAGTTTGCGTCGTAAACCAGCGTCGGGTATGCAAATTAGGAGTTACGGCGGATCCACGACGGATTTTCGCGGTCGCTACGTCGCCGCTAGTCTAGTTTCCCGTCGCAAAGTTAGTCGTCGTTTTTGGTGCCCTAACTTTAGTCAGCAATCGTATTGCTGTATAAAGTATGGCCGTCGTTCCCGCGTTGCCGTTTGAAAAAATGACGTCACGGTGCGCAAAGCACGGCGGGAGTTAAGAAATGGAGCATGCGCAGTAGGTCCAGGGCGGGAGCACGCCTAATTTAAATGGCACACGCCCATTTGAATTGGCCCGCCTTGCGCCGGAGGCCGCCGGCGTAGTTTTCGTCGCAAGTGCTTTGTGAATCAGGCACTTGTGATGAAAACTTGCAGCGGTGTAACGTATCTATGATACGTTAGGCCGCCGCACTTCTACCAGAATCTGGCCCATACATTTTTATTTGTGTACAGCGTTGCACGACCGTACAATTTCCCCCGGTCATGAAGGGAGGGGGGGTAAAACCTTCCGGGGCTGAAGAGGTTAAGAAAAAACAATATATGCGTTACCTTATGACAAAGCTATTGCCGAATAGACGGGTCCATCTTAGAAATGTAAAAACTGTTCTGCCCCATAGGGGGGTGAACAGGTGAGAGGGGGGGGGGGATTGTTAAAGTAGATTTAACACGCACATTTTATTGTACCTCAACGCATGTCTCCAACTGCGGGATTTGATGGTGCCATTCATTACAAACAGAACCCCAATACACTATACAATAGCAAGCCACGTACCCGCTGCTGTGCATTATATCGTATGACATGCATTGTGAAGCACCACTTCAAATAAACGGGTCATTTGCATTTCTGAATGCTCTGTAGTGCTTTGATGGCCCATTTAAAATGAATAGGCTGTCTTAATGCAATGCATGTTAACACACGCACGATATAACGTTATGATTGATGTTGCAATTGATGTTTTCTTAACACCTAAAATAGTTTTACACCTTTATTCTCACGCTTTGTTGCGCTGCTGATCTCTCGCAGCCTACTTTCCCCCACTTCCTGTCTTCATGTACTCCTGAGATGGCTTCATGGTATTTCTCAAAGTTGGTTTCCAAATGGTACAGTGGGGATCGAAAGTTTGGGCACCCCAGGTAAAAATTTGTATTAATGTGCATAACGAAGCCAAGGAAAGATGGAAAAATCTCCAAAAGGCATCAAATTACAGATTAGACATTCTTATAATATGTCAAAAAAAGTTAGATTTTATTTCCATCATTTACACTTTCAAAATCACAGAGTATGGAGGAAGAATGTAGGAAACCAAGGAGGCGGAGTATAGAGGACGAATGGAGGAAACCAAGGAGCCGGAGTATGGAGGAAGAATGGAGGAAACCAAGGAGGCAGAGTATGGAGGAAGAATGGAGGAAACCAAGGAGGCGGAGTATGGAGGAAACCAAGGAGCCGGAGTATGGAGAAAGAATGGAGGAAACCAAGGAGGCGGAGTATGGAGGGAGAATGGAGGAAACCAAGGAGCCGGAGTATGAAGGAAGAATGGAGGAAACCAAGGAGGCGGAGTATAGAGGAAGAATGGAGGAAACCAAGGAGGTGGAGTATGGAGGAAGAATGGAGGAAACCAAGGAGCCGGAGTATGGAGGAAGAATGGAGGAAACCAAGGAGCCGGAGTATGGAGGAAGAATGGAGGAAACCAAGGAGCCGGAGTATGGAGGAAGAATGGAGGAAACCAAGGAGGCGGAGTATGGAGGAAGAATGGAGAGGCACACACTGCAAGATGCTTGAAGTCCAGTGTGAAGTTTCCACAGTCTGTGTTGATTTGGGGAGCCATGTCATCTGCTGGTGTTGGTCCACTGTGCTTTATTAAGTTCCGGGGTCACCGCAGCCATCTACCAGGAGATTTTGGAGCACTTCATGCTTCCTTCCACAGACGAGCTCTATGGGGATGCGGACTTCATATTCCAGCAGGACTAGGGAACCCGCCCCACACTGCCAAAAGCACCAAAACCTGGTCACATGACCGTGGGATTACAGTGCTTGATTGGCCAGCAAACTCACCTGGACTGTGACTGGGCTATTCTAACACATGAATATGCTTTGATCTAAACCATTCCATTGTAGCTCTGGCTGTATGTTTAGGGTCGTTTTCCTGCTTGAAGGTGAACCCCCCCCCCCAGTCTCAAGTCTTTTGCAGACTCTGACATGTTTTCTTCTAAGATTGTCCTGTATTTGGCTCCATTCATCTTCCCATCAATTCTGACCAGCTTCCCTGTCCCTGCTGAAGAAAAGCACCCCCACCACATGATGCTGCCACCGCCATGTTTCACGGTGGGGATGGTGTGTTGAGGGTGATGTGCAGTGTTAGCTTTCCCCCCACACATAGTGTTTTGCTTTTAGGCCAAAATAAAAAATTTGGTCTCATCCGACCAAAACACCTTCTTCCACATATTTTCTGTGTCCCCTCCCCCACATGGCTTCTCACAAACTGCAAACAGGACTTCTTATGTCTTTCTTTCTCCAATGTCTTTCTTCTTGTCACTCTTCCATAAAGGACAGATTTGTGGAGAGACCACTAATAGTTGTCCTGTGGACAGATTCTCCCCCCTGAGCTGTGGATTTCTGCAGCTCCTCCAGAGTTACCATGGACCTCTTGGCTGCTTCTCTGATGAATGCTCTCCTTGCCCGGCCCGGTCAGTTTAGGTGGACGGCCATGTCTTGGTAGGTTTGCACTTGTGCCATACTCTTTCCATTTTCGGATGATGGATTGAACAGAAGCTCCGTGAGATGTTCAAAGCTTAGGAGATTTTTTTATAACCTAACCCTGCTTTATACTTCTCCACAACTTTATCCCTGACCTGTCTGGTGTGTTCCTTGGCCTTGATGATGCTGTTTGTTCACTAAGGTTCTCTAACCAGCCTCTGAGGGCTTCACAGAACAGCTGTATTTATACTGAGATTAAATTACACACAGGTGGACTCTATTTACTAATTAGGTGACTTCTGAAGGCAATTGGTTCCACTAGATTTTAGTTATCAGAGTAAATGAGGCTGAATACAAATACCCCCCCCCCCCCCGCCACACACTTTTCACATATTTATTTGTAAAAAAAGAAAATGAAAACCATTTATCATTTTCCTTCCACTTCACAATTATGTGCCACTTTGTGTTGGTCTATCACATAAAACCCCGATAAAATAAATGTGGAAAATGTCAAGAGGTATGTCTACTTTTTTCAGGGCTCGGTATCCATACAATAATGCAGTGGGTTTCTTTTTTCTAATAAATGGCTACAGTTCGATAGTGGCGCCCACTTTCTTTTATTTAATAAAAATGTTACGCCCGCTTTTGCACTACTTTCGGTACAGCCCTCGTATCGTATTTCTGGACCACCCAGCTACTCCATCTCAGCTTGTGGGGAAAAGACAGAACTGCCTGCAGGATGCCGTTTCCTATAGCAGAGTGAAAAATACTGATTGCATTACAGCTCCGGAAATCAGAGCTTAAAGTCGAAAAACCCAAAGATTTACTGTCAAGAATTGCTGTTGATGACAAGGAAATAAGGGATAATCACAAGGTATCAAAGTCTATTTTGATACATAGAGGATCGTCTGCTAAAACAGGTTTTTTTTTTGTCCCACTCTTGCCTTGTGGGTAAATACTCCCGGCAATCTGTCAGACATCTCCGGGAACACGAAGTTAAGAAGAGAAAAGAAATTCTCAGGAGAGAAGTCATTTATCAGGTTACCGGGATGACAGCAACTTACAGCTATTTAGTGTAAACTTCATTTTTAACATTATCAGCTGAAATGAAAAGAAAAATAGCGGGCCGGGGATCGCGGATGGGGAGAGAAAATGCTCCATGTAAAAATTTATTCTCACGGCGTAAGATTTGATTAATAGTTTTTTTTTTTGTGTTTGGCAGGATAGGCGAAGGTTCTTGTCACTTCTGCTGCCAACGTGTGTTTAGAAGAACATGGAGGCACATAGAGCTGCTCAAAAGAGGTACAAAATGTGTCATGGGGTAGTTGGCTCTTTTGGTACCCCGAGGGTCCTTAAGGAACTCAGTCAAGTAATTGCTAAACCGTTGTTCCTAATTTTTACGAACAGTCTACTGACTGGGATGGTACCAGATGATTGGAGAAAAGCCAATGTAGCACCAATGTTTAAAAAAGGGCCAAAATACATCCCTGGGAGTTACAGACCAGTTAGCCTAACATCAATAGTATGCAAGCTCTTGGAGGGGATGATAATGGACTATATACAAGATTTTAGTAATGAGAACGGTATCATTAGCAGTAATCAGCATGGATTTATGAAGAATCGTTCTTGCCAACCCAATCTATTAACCTTCTAGAGGGAGGTGAGTTGCCATCTAGATCAGGGGTCTCCAAACTTTTCAAAACAAAGGGCCACTTTATTGTCCTTCAGACTTTAGGAGGGCCGGATTGTGGCCAGCAGAGGAAGGAAATGTCACGGGCATCCAGCATCAGTAAAATTAAATAAGGCCTCAGATTTGGTGGTCAATAGGAGGAGAAGTATTCCCCCTATTAGTAAGCAGGATAGTATCCCATCATTGGTATCAGTGGAATATATAGTGCCCCAGTGTGAGGAATAGTGCCTCCTATCAGTGGGAGGAATTTTGCCCCAAGGGCCAGATAAAGGCTAGCAAAGGGCCACATCTGGCCCTCGGGCCGCAGTTTGGAGACCCCTGATCTAGATAAAGGAAGGCCCATAGACATGGTGTATCTGGATTTTGCAAAAGCATTTTGTTTACTGTACAAAGTAAGGTCCGTTGGCATGGACCATAGGGTGAGTACATGGAGTACCAGAGGGTAGTGATACATAGGGAGTATTCGGAATGGTCAGGGGTGGGTAGAGGGGTCCCCCAGGGTTCTGTGCTGAAACCAATCCTATTTAATGTATTCATAAACGACCTGGAGGATGGGGTAAACAGTTCAATCTCTGTATTTGCGGACGATACTAAGGGCAATAACCTCTCCGCAGGATGTGGAAACCTTGCAAGAAGATCTGAACAAATTAATGGGGTGGCAACTACATGGCAAATGAGGTTTATTGTAGAAAAATGTAAAATAATGCATTTGGGTGGCAAAAACCTACGTTAGATCTACCGGTAACGGTATTTCTACGAGCCTTCCAGGACGGCACACCAGAGAGATAAGGGCTCCTCCCACAGGAAACACAATCAATTGACAAGTTTGTTATAAGTTCCCACCCCTCCCCTTGCTCCTCAGTATTTAATAAAGTAATCTTGAACTGGTTCACAAAGGGGCACCCCATCGGTACTTACCATTTAGCATATAGCTTACCTTTCTTCACATAGGGTGGGTAGTAGGCCTGCCGTCCTGGAAGGCTCGTAGAAATACCGTTACCGGTAGATCTAACGTAGGTTTTCTCCTACGCCTTCCAGGACGGCACACCAGAGAGGATATAAAAGGACCTCAGGCCTACCTCAGGGTGGGACCACAGCTTGGAGGACCTTCCGACCGAAAGCCAGGTCTTGCTGTGACAACAATTCTACACGGTAGTGTTTCAGGAAGGTGTGATGACTTGACCAGGTAGCCGCACTACGGATCTGGTCCCAGGAGGCACCTGCTCTCTCCGCCCAAGATGTCGCCAGAGATCTGGTTGAATGAGCTTTGATATTAAGTGGAGCTGGTTCTCCTGCACACTGATAAGCCTCTGTAATAGCTTCTCTAATCCATTTTGAGACTGATGGCCTTGAGGCCTGTAATCCCTTCCTGACTCCACCATAAAGGATTAGGAGATGGTTAGATTTCCTGAAACTTTTGGTTCTCTCTAAATATATAAGAAGACATCTTCTTACGTCCAAACAGTGAAACTTAAAGGGGTGGTTCCCCGAAATTCATTTTTTAAAAAAAAATCCTTTCTCCCGCTTAGTACATGTACAATAATGTACTCACCCGTCCCAGGAATCTAGGCACCAGCATTCTTAATTCATCAGAAAGTAAACTTTATAAAATACAGCGATGGACGTTTCCATCTTAGCTCCTGGCATTCTGAAGCCCTATGCTGGAAAGAAATAGACACGCCCAGCCCCACCCAGACAGACCAGGAAGTGCCTGCTTCACAGACCATAAAGAAAGGTAAACAAACGTTTTAAAATTTTTTGTTTGGCGAACGGTTTTTAGGCTAACTGTGCCCTTGTGTTTAAGGTTAAGTTGTTAGATAGGTGGAACCTCCACTTTAAACTCCTTCTCGTTCTTTGGTTCTGAACAAAAGGACGGCAATATCATTTCTTGCGTCCTGTTGAGTAAGGATGCTACTTTAGGTAGGTATAAGGGATCTGCCCTAAGAGTGACCCTGTCTGATTGCACCCTAAGAAAGGGCTCTTTCATGGACAGAGCTTGCAGATCTCCCACCCTCCTGGCTGTAGTAATAGCCAACAAAAAAGCTAATTTTAACGTAAGGAACCTAAGGGAAACTTTCTCTAAAGGTTCAAAAGGGGGCATAGATAATGACTCTAATACCCTAGTAAGGTCCCATGGTGGACAGAAGCTTTTAAGGACGGGGGACATTCTTTCCCTAGCTAGTAAGAACCTCTTAACTAGGTCGTCCTTCGCTAATCTTTTATCCAGGTACACAGAGAGGGCAGCTACCTGTACTCGCAGGGTGCTAACCTTAAGCCCAGCGTCTGCTCCATCCTGGAGAAAATCCAGGATAACCGGAACCGACTGGGAAGACTTAAGTCTTTTTCTACTCCAG
Source organism: Rana temporaria (assembly GCF_905171775.1). Lineage (NCBI taxonomy): Eukaryota > Metazoa > Chordata > Amphibia > Anura > Ranidae > Rana > Rana temporaria. The sequence goes on from NC_053496.1 coordinate 9,074,481, forward strand.
GTCTGGAAAGTTTTCCATATTTTTAAGTAGATCTTTCTGGTGACCGGCTTTCTACTTGTAAGGAGAGTATTTATCACCTTTTCTGAACAACCTTTTTGTTTCAGAATCTGGCGCTCACTAACCAGGCTGTTAGCTGGAAGAACTCTGGTCTCGGGTGAAACACTGGACCCTGTCTGAGAAGATCTGTCCTGGCTGGGAGTCTCAGAGGCTCTGCTACTGACATGAACCTCAGATTCGCAAACCATGTCCTCCTTGGCCACCATGGGGCAATAAGGAGGACCTGACCGGGGGACTTGCTGACTTTCTGGAGTACCCGCGGAATTAGCGCCAGGGGTGGGAAGGCGTAGGCCATTCTGAAATGCCAGTTCTGGGACAGCGCGTCCAGGCCCTCGGAGTCCCGTTCTACGGAGGTTGAGAAGTACCTGTTCACTTTCCTGTTCTTCCGGTTCGCGAACAGGTCTATGTCTGGTTCGCCAAACTGAAGAACTAGGGCCTGAAAGACCTCGGGATTCAACTCCCATTCCCCCTGTCTTAATTGTTGGCGACTGAGGAAGTCCGCTTCTATGTTGTCTGTCCCCTTTATATGTATGGCTGAGATGGAGGTGACATTTTTCTCTGCCCAACCCAGAATTTCCATGGTTAGTTCCAATAGGGGACCGGATCTGGTACCGCCTTGGTGATTCAGGTAGGCCACTACTGTAGCGTTGTCTGAGCTCACCTGGACCTCCCTGTCTGTGACATCTTGTTGGAAGGCCTTCAGGGCTTCTCCTACTGCTCTGAGTTCCCTGGCATTGGAAGATTGACGAGCTAGGAGGTAGCACCATCTTCCTTGGGCTTTTTTCCCCCCCATGTGGGCACCCCACCCCCATGTGCTGGCATCCGTAGTCAATTTTACCGGATCCCATTGTGCCCAAGGTCGACCTTCCCTTAGGTTTTGGTGACTGGTCCACCACTCTAGGGATGACAGGACCTGAGGGGTGAGTAAAATCTCCTGATCCAGGGATTCCTTCTTCTTGTCCCAAGAGGACAGAAAGAAAAAATGGAGTATCCTTGCATGTAATTGGGACCAGACTACTGCTGGTATGGATGCCGACATTAAGCCTAGGACTCTCATAACTGACCTCCTGGGAAGTCTGGGGAATCTCACCAGATTCTCTGCTGCTGACGCTAATTTTTTTATTTTTTCTTCTGGCAGGAAGAGCGTCTGAAGTCTGGAGTCTATAGTGTAGCCCAGAAATATTTTTACCTGCTCTGGTATGAGGGAGGATTTCTCTAAATTGATAATCCAGCCTAGGCTTTCTAAAAACTCCATCACCCTGTTGGTATCCCTCTGAACCTGTGACTCTGTCTGACCGGAGATCAGTAGATCGTCCAGGTATGGTATAAGGCATATCCCTTGAAGATGTAGGAAGGCTACTGCCTCTGCCAGTATCTTTGTAAAGATTCTGGGGCTGGAGGTTAGGCCGAAGGGTAGCGCCCTGAACTGCCAATGAAAGATTTTCTCCCCTACCACCACCGCAAACCTCAAAAAGGCCTGATGGTCCACGTGAATTGGCACGTGCAAATAGGCGTCTTTCAGGTCTATGGTTGTCATGTAGGTTTCCTTCATGAGGTTCTTTCTTACTGAGTAAATACTCTCCATGGAAAACTTCTTCTGTTCTAAAAACCCGTTTAGTTTTTTTAGGTTTACTATCAGGCGGAATTTTCCTGATGGTTTCTGAACCAAAAACACGTGGGAATAGAACCCCCGGTATTGCTGTTCCACTGGCACTGGTGTTATTACTAGTTGCTCTGCCAATTCCTGAACCCCTTCCAAGAGGGCCCTTCTTTTTAGGATATCCTTGGGGAGCTGCGTGAGGGTGATCATAGGGGGGGGAAAGGTGACAAATTCCAGGCGGAACCCATCCCTTATCAGCTTGTGTATGTAGGGACTGTCTGAAATATTTTCCCACTGTTGTACAAACTGGGACAGCTTCCCCCCTACCTTGACCTTGGCGTCACTTGGTCTGTTTAGCCTCAGCCTTGGCGGAGGGAAAGAGCAAGTTATTCTTTTTGTTCCCTTTGCCATAAAACCAGCGCCTATTGGGTTCTCTTTTATACTTCTGCTTGTTCTGCCCCTGGGGGCCTCGAAAAGTCTTCTTAAACCCATCTTTCTTAGGTTTCACAGGGAATTTCTTTCCCTTTTCTGAAGACCTAGCTAGGACATCATCCAATCCTTGGCCAAACAGAAGTGAACCCTGGAAAGGGAGTCCACACAGTTTTCCCTTTGATGTGACATCCCCATCCCAGGCCTTAACCCAGATAGCTCGCCTGGACGAGTTGATCAAGGCCGCTGTTTTGGCTGAAGCTTTAGCAGTTTCCAAAGCGGCATCTGCCAAGTATGCGACAGCTTTTCCTATCAAAGATAGAGACCCCAAGATTTCCTCTGACTCTGCCAGTTTCTCTACCCATAGGTCTGCATTCCTGGCTACACAGGTCACAGCTAAGGCTGGGGCCATAGAAGCTGTGTTAGCCTCCCAGGCTTTTCTTAGGAGTGATTCGGCCCTACGATCCATTAGATCTTTAATACTGCCAGCATCTTCAAATGAGAGGTCTGACTGTTTAGTGACCTGAGACAGGGCCGCATCCAGTTTTGGAAGTTTAAAGAAAGCTTCCCCAACTGATTGGGTGAACGGGTACTTCCGTTTCCAGGTTTTCTGAGTGGTCAGTCTCCTTTCTGGATATTTCCATTCTTGTAGGATTATTTCTTTTAGAGATTGGTGGAGAGGGAAGACTCTATCCTGTGTTTCACTGAGCCCCCTATACACCTTATCCTGTGCAGAGGTCGTTTTAGGAACCTCTGGAATCTCTTCAGTGGCATAGATTGCCTGAAGGAGACTGTCCACATCCTCTGCTGAGAAGAGGAATCTTTTCAATTTTCCTTCTTCCTGAGACATGACTGAGTCTCTATCCTCCTCACCCTCTGAGCTATGTCTAGTGACCTGGCTCATGACCTCACTTTCCTCTTCCTCCTGATCATGAGAAAAGACCTGGGAGGATAGGAAAGGGGTACTGGGTCCTGCAACAAGCCTTCCCTGAGAAATCAAAGTCTCTCTAGGGACCGGTTCCTCTGTGCTAGGGCCTGTGGCTGCTTGTGTAGCCGTCTCCCTGAAAGCTCTAACCGTGGCCAACATTTCAGACTGCATTGACAAGAGAAAATCTTTCATCATGGCAGCCGCCTCCTTCCCAGCCAGCTGGTTAATACACTTGTGGCAGAAGGGTTTGGTATAGGATTTTGGGAGCTTATCTTTACAGTTTCCACATTTTTTAGAGGAACTACCACTAGCAGATGCTGAGGATTGAGCAGAGGCCCCCTGGGTTTCACCGGGAGATTCTGTTAGAGAGGGAACATAATAAAAACAACCATGTTATTTCTTCCCACTTCAGAGCTGCAGGCTGTACTAGGGAGAAAAGAGAGAGAGAACGAGGAAGGCAGCCGTTACCAGCTGCATCCTGCGACTCAGGAACTCTCACTCTCCCCTTTTCTCCCTTTCCAGGAGGGACTGTACTCACCGACCCCCGATCTGGATTTGGTAGCCGCAGCGCTAGTCTTCCCTTCCTCTTCCATCATGAGGAGGTTGACTGGGTCCTTGGCTTGCCGGTACCTGTTGCAGGGTTTATCCGCCGCCGACCCCACCGCTCCACGCTGCCCTCCACGCCGAAGCGTCACTTCCGGGTTGCCGTTAGGGAACGCCCACTCTCCGGTGACGTGCTTCCTGTACCTCCGAACGAGGTCTGGAGCGCAATGCTCCTCTGCAAACCCCCCCAGGAAGAAGAGATTAGCAGCGTGGCGGATTTTTGTGCAGAGGGACGATGGCTTTTTCACCACAGCTCAGAGCGTCCATGCCTGTCTTTGTGGCGACCTGTGAGCGACCGAAGCCAACAGGTCAGTTCAGCTCTCCCCGGCCTCCCTGAACCTGCCTCAACAGGGGTACCCTTCGACCTCACCGTCTCCAGGTAATATAAAACAACAAACGTGCCGCTGTGTTCGGGAGAAACACAATCAAAATACTGAGGAGCAAGGGGAGGGGTGGGAACTTATAACAAACTTGTCAATTGATTGTGTTTCCTGTGGGAGGAGCCCTTATCTCTCTGGTGTGCCGTCCTGGAAGGCGTAGGAGAAAATATGATTGCAATCGTCTCACTAGGGGAAGAACCTCTGGGGGAATCTAGGATGGAAAAGGACCTGGGGGTCCTAGTAGATGACAAGCTCAGCAATTGCATGCAATGCCAAGCTGCTGCAAGCAAAACAAACAGAATATTGGCATTAAAAAGGGGATAAACTCCAGAGATAAAACGATAATTCTCCAGCTCTACAAGACTCTGGTCCAGCCACACCTGGAGTATGCCGTCCAGTTCTGGACACCAGTCCTCAGGAAGGATGTGCTGGAACTGGAGAGAGTCCAGAGAAGGCCAACAAAACTAATAAAGGGACTGGAGGACCTTAGTTATGACGAAAGGCTACGAGCGCTGAACTTATTCTCTCTGTAGTAGAGATGCTTGAGAGGGGATATGATTTAAATGTACAAATACTGTACTCATGACCCCACAATAGGGATAAAACTTTCCAGTGAAAGGGAATATAACAAGACACGCGCCCATTCACTAAAATTAGAAGAAAAGCGGTTTAACCTTAAACTGCATAGAGGGTTTTTTACTGTAAGAACGGAATTCCCTTCCACAGGCGGTGGTCTCAGTGGGGAGCATCGATGGTTTCAAGAAAATTTTAGATAATCACCTGAAGGACCACAACAAACAGGGACATACAATGTAATACTGACATATAATCACACACATAGGTTTTCACTTGATGGACTTGTGTCTTTTTTAAACCTCACCTACTATGTAACTATGTAACTATGGTAGATGCATTTATACAGTGAATCCACACCAGACAGAAACTATATTTAAGGATCTGGTAGCCCACTTTTATTAAAATGACAGAAAGCAAAACAACAGTCCAACATAAGGTTTTCTATGTAGGGGAAATCTCCAGCTTCAGCAGAATACAAATATTTGAAAAAAAAAATGCAGTCACCCTGCTAATAAGCACACTCAGGTTCAACTGGTGTACCATGCTGCACCTCTTACCAGTATCTCCGACTGTGTTGTCCAGCTCTCCTGGATACTTGGCTCGCTAGACTTTAGTCACAGAGCCCTTCTACATGGCCCACATCTGACCTATGGAGCGGGGTTCTCCTGATAACCCGATAGAAGCCCACCTGACTCCTGGAACAAGACCTGCTGTCTCCTGGCTGGGGCACCTCTGACACCTCAGTGACACCCTCTGTCTTTTGGCTTCTGGCTAGGGAACCCTTGACCCCTCAGTGAGACCCTCTGTCTTTTGGCTTCTGGCTAGGGCACCCTTGACCACTCAGTAAGACCCTCTGTCTCTTGGCTTCTGGCTGGGACAATTCTGACCCCTTTAGTGAGACCCTCTGTCTCTTGGCTGGGGCACCCCTGATCCCTTGGGGAGACCCTATTTCTCTTGGCTTCTGGCTGGGAAACCCTTGACCCCTTAATGAGACCCTTTGTCTCTTGGCTTCTGGCTGGGGCACTCCTGACCCCTTAGTGACACCCTATGTCTCTTGGCTTCTGGCTGGGGCACCTCTGACCCCTGGGTGAGACCCTCTGTCTGTTTGCATCTGGGTGGAGCATCTCTGACCCCTTGGGGAGACACTCTGTCTCTTGGCTTCTGGTTGGGGCAACTCTGACCCTCCTCTGTGAGTCCCTCTGTCTTTTGGCTTCTGGCTGGGGCACCTCTGACCCCTTGGGGAGGCTCTCTGTCTCTTGGCTTCTGGTTGGGGTATTCCTGACCCCCTCAGTGAGTCCCTCTGTCTCTTGGCATCTATCTGGGGCACCTCTGACCTCTCAGTGAGACCCTCTGTCTCTTGGTTTCTGACTGGGGCACTTCTGATCTCTCAGTGAGGCCCTCTGTCTCTTGGCTTCTGGCTGAGGCAACTTTGACCTCTCAGTGAGACCCCTTGTCTCTTGGCTTCTGGCTGGTGCACCTTCGACCCCTCGGTGAAACCCTCTGTCTCTTGGCTTATGACTGGGGCACCTTTGACCCCTCGGTGAGACCCTCTGTCTCTTGGCTTCTGGATGGGGAATCTCTGATCCCTTAATGAGACCCTCTGTCTTTTGGCTTCTGGCTGGGGCACCTCTGACACCCTCAGTGAGACCCTTTGCCTCTTGGCTTCTCTCTGGGGCACCTCTGACACCTCAGTGAGACCCTCTGTCTTCTGGTTGGGCCTTCTGACCCCTGAGTGAGACCTTCCATCTCCGACACTGGGAGCAGTCTCCAAACTGAAAGCTCTGAGCTATCCTCAGACCTGAGTATATAATGGCCTCTGCACACCTGGTTGCAGGCATCTAGCAAAACCCGAACAAAGGATTAAATGTTCCGATCCAGAGCTGCAAAATCCAGAGAACAGTAAATACACTGATTTCTCTGCCCAGAAAAAAATAGTCTGGTACTTTCTATTCACCCTAAATGCAAATCCTGTGTCACATTTTCCAACATTCTCACAATGACAGGGCCTCTTACTATTACAACCCCAACAAGAAAATTCAAGGGGGAATGAGCTGGGATATTACAGTAGAGTAGCTAAGAGAGGTCAATTCCATCCATCATAATTCTGCAGGACATAAAAACACACGTTCCCCCATTAAGTCCCCTGATGGTATTTCTTGTAGAGAACATTGCACACCTGAACTGCACGCTTACAGGCAAATAAAAGCTGCTGACGGGGCAGATGTGAATCAGGTTCTACTACTACATCAGCCTTGTCAATTAATCAATCGAAGCGCTCAACTGAAAAATTAGCTCAAGACTTAAAGAGATCCTTCAGAAGGGAAAGGTCAAGAACGGTGCGGAAACTTCGAAGACCCAATGAGAAGACCATGATGCCTCCTCATGCGAACAATATATGTACAGAACTTGGAATTCAGATGGATTCTGCTGGCCTGCTCTACGAGAATCCCCATAAAAAGAGGTTTCATTGCTACTAAACCTACACCGGATTCCGCTGACACTTCCTAACTAAATAAAGGGCACAGCAGGCACATCGTGTCAACAGAGCAATTTGTCAAGTGGAAAATAAAAGAGACGCTGGAATTAATCCCCTCCGACTGCTCTGTTCTTTACCAACTGAAACGTTTCAGCGCACAGAAGAAAAGCTTCACGGAGGCAGCGGCCACCAAGGGTCAGCCTTTGAGGTTATGTGATGCCAGGATGAGCGTGTCTGATAAATGCATTAGGGCAGCAGGAAAATAGCGAGCCCTATGACACCACAATGGAGACGATCGCTTTTATCTATACTGAATAGGACTATTCAAGAAAGAACATCTAATAAGGAAACCGCCCCGGCCCAGGGATACATTATATGGGGTAGAACATAATGATGCAAATTTATACGGGAGAGCACAGGAGGGTGCAGTTTTTCGATGTCATCATCAAAGATTTTCGCACAATGTAATTTTCTGCAAAGCCAGGCTGACTTTTATTCGTATTTTACTTAAAGCAGAGCTGTAACCAGGAAAAGGGCAGCGGTTATCTTGTAGCAAAGTAAATTATAAAAATATGCAGCGCTCATATACTGTATATGTTCACAAAATATTAGCAAAAACACATTGGGCTAGATTCAGATTGCACGCCGCCGTAACTTAGTGAGGCTGGGGCTGGATTCAAAAAGAACCTGTGCCCTAAGTTACGGGGGTGTAGCGTAAATCTGCCAGGGTAAGCGCGCCGAATTCAAATTCTGAAGAGGTGGGCGTGTTTTATGCAAATAAAACATGACCCCACGTAAATTACGTCACTAACGAACGGCGAATGCGCCGTCCGTGAACGTATCCCAGTGCGCATGCTCCTAATCACGTCGCAAATAGTCAATGCTTTCGACGTGAACGTAATTTACGCAAAGCCCTATTCGCGAACGACTTACGCAAACGACGTAAACGACGCAAAATTCGACGCTGTCCCGACGTCCATACTTAACATTGGATACGCCTCATATAGCAGGAGTAACGTTACGCCGGAAAAAGCCTTACGTAAACGACGTAAAAAAATGCGCCGGGCTCACGTACGTTACTGAATCGGCGTATCTAGCTCATTTGCATAGTCTACACCGAAATCAACGGAAACGCCACCTAGCGGCCAGCGTAAATATGCACCCTAAGATACGACGGCGTAGGAGACTTACGCCGCTCGTATCTTAGCCTAATTTAAGTGTATCTGGTTTCCAGAATACGCTTAAATTTACGACGGCGTAGATTCAGAGTTACGACGGCGTATCTGATACGCCGGCGTAACTCTCTCTGAATCTAGCCCATTGTGATGTTTACATAAGTGAATATCGTAGTGAAATGATAAACATTGGAAGTATATAAAAAAAATGGCATGAAGGGATGAACAAAATGTTAAGCACCAGCCGCCACTGGACTCTGATTCACAGAGCACTTGCAATGAAAACTACGCCGGCGGCCTCCGGCGCAAGGCGGGCCAATTCAAATGGGCGTGTGCCATTTAAATTAGGCGCGCTCCCGCGCCGGACCTACTGCGCATGCTCCGTTCCGCAAATCCCGCCGTGCTTTGCGCGCCGTGACGTGATTTTTTTGAACGGCGACGCGCGTACCGTACTTCCGTATTCCCGGACGTGTTACGCAAATGACGTTCATTTTTCAATTTCGACACGGGAACGACGGCCATACTTTAGACAGCAATACGTTTGCTGACTAAAGTTAGGGCACCTAAAACGACGACTAACTTTGCGACGAGAAACTAGACTAGCGGCGACGTAGCGAACGCGAAAATCCGTCGTGGATCCGCCGTAACTCCTAATTTGCATACCCGACGCTGGTTTACGACGCAAACTCCCCCCAGCGGCGGCCGTGGTACTGCATCCTAAGATCCCCCAGTGTAAAACAATTACACCTGTCGGATCTTAGGGATATCTATGCGTAACTGATTCTATGAATCAGGCGCATAGATAGAAACAGAGATACGACGTCGTATCAGGAGATACGCCGTCGTATCCCCTTTGTGAATCTGGCCCTTAGTAGGTGAAGGGGGAAGATACAAATGCTGGGATATAATTTATCTTAAGGCATTAGGGTAAAAATGTGTCTTTAGAACCACTTTAACCACTACACCGCAGTAGTGGTGGGAACAATAATCAACTCAAGGCTCGACTATGCAAACGCCCTTTACCTTGGTCTCCCAAAATACCAGGTTGCTCGTCTACAAGTCGTCCAGACTATGGCGGCACGACTTGTAACAGAAAAAACCCTGGGAATCAATCACTCCCTCCCTCAGGTCCCTTCACTGGCTGCCCGTGAAGGACCGGATCACATTTAAGGCCCTCTGCCTGACACACAATTGTGTACAAGGGATTGCTCCCCAATATTTCTGTGAGAAAATAAAATACCACAACCCCAATCGCGTTCTCTGATCAACTAACCAAAATCTACTTCAAATCCCCAAGGCCCGTTACAAGACCAAAGGAGAACGAAGATTTGCAGTCCAAGGACCCCGACTGTGGAACGCATTACCAACCAATATCCGAACGGAAATGAATCACCAGGCCTTCAGAAAAAAACTCAAGGCCCACCTATTCTGAAGGCTAAATTAGAAGGAAATGGATACCAAGCGACTTGAGGCGATTCAGTTCGCATTTGTAGCGCTATACAAGCTTTTCATTCACTCATTCATTCAACCGCTTCCAGACCAGCCGCCTCAGTTATACTGCGGCAGGCTGGCCCCCCTGCGCGAGCCGTCGTAATTGTACGTCGGCTCTTTAACCACTTCATTACTGGGCACTTAAACCCCCTTCGTGTCCAGACCAATTTTCAGCTTTCAGCGCTGACGCATTTTGAACGACAATTGCGCGGTCACACAACACTGTACCCAAAATATATTTTTAACATTTTTTCCCCACACATAGAGCTTTCTTTCGGTGGTATTTGATCATCTCTGCGATTTTTGTTTTTTGTGCTATAAAAATTTTGAAAAAAAAAACCACAATATTTTTTTCTTTTTGTTATAATAATATCCCATTTAAAAAAAAAAAAATATATTTTTTTTCCTCGGTTTAGGCCGATACGTATTCTTCTACATATTTTTGTTAAAAAAAATCGCAATAAGCGTCTATTGATTGGTTTGCGCAAAAGTTATAGCGCCTACAAAATAGGGGATAGATTTATGATTTATTTTAAATTTTTTACTAGTAATGGCGGCGATCTGCGATTTTTTTTGTCAGGCCTGCGATATTGCGATATTGCAGCGGACATATCGGACACTTTTGACACAATTTTGGGACCATTCACATTTATACAGCGATCGGTGCTATAAAAATGCACTAATTACTGTATAAATGTGACTGGTAGGGAAGGGGTTAACACTAGGGGGTGAGGAAGGGGTTAAATGTATTCCCTGGGTGTGTTCTAACTGTGTGGGGGGGGGGGGTTGACTGGGGAAGGTGACCGATGCTGTGTCCCTATGTACAAGGGACACAGATCGGTCTCCTCTCCTCTGACAGCACGTGGAGCTCTGTGTTTACACCCCATCATTACACACAGAGCTCCACGTCCCTGCTGTGTTACCGACGATCGCGTGTACCCGGTGGACATTGTGGCCGCCAGGTACACGCATCGACTTCCCAGCGATGCGCCGGGACAGTGCTTACCCGCTGCGCGCCCCCCAGCGGCGCGCGTGGGTAATGTAAACAATGGGACGTCCAAAGACCTCCTTCCGCCATTTAAGGTCCGCGCTGCAGACGTCTTTTGACGATAGCGCGGATCTGTAGTGGTTGATTGATTGATTGATTGATATTTGAGCTTAATTAGGCGCCAAATGCCCACTGTGAAGTACTGTGGCGGTACACGCACGTGCCCGAAGTGTGTACCTGGAGTGCCCGGCGGTTTTCCGACCAAAAGCTCACATCGGACTTTTCTTGGCGGAATTTCCGATCGTGTGTACACGGCATTAGACTTTAAACCAGTTCCACCACCTGCAGATGTTATACAACTTGAGGTGCCCCTATTGTATCAATGAGCTTTAGCCAATTGTGTGGATCTTCAGTAAAGATCTATTTCATTGGTGGGACCGAAACACAGGATTGGGAAACCATCCCATACTCCCAATAGTTCCTTCTAATTTCTGTGGGCCAGATTCACGTAGAATCGCGGCGGCGTAACGTATCCTAGATACGTTACACCGCCACAATTTTTCATCGCAAGTGCCTGATTCACCAAGCACTTGCGATGAAAACTACGCCGGCGGCCTACTGCGCATGCTCCGTTTCTTAACTCCCACCGTGCTTTGCGCGTCGTGACGTCATTTTTTTGAACGGCGACGCGCGTAGCGTACTTCCGTATTCCCGGACGGCTTACGCAAACGACGTTAAATTTTGAATTTCAACGCGGGAACGACGGCCATACTTTAGACAGCAATACACTTGCTGAATAAAGTTAGGGCACCAAAAAAAACGACTAACTTTGCGATGGGAAACTAGACTAGCGGCGACGTAGCGAACGCGAAAATCCGTCGTGGATCTGCCGTAACTCCTAATTTGCATACCCGACGCTGGTTTACGACGCAAACTCCCCCCAGCGGCGGCCACGGTACTGCATCCTAAGATCCGAGAGTGTAAAACAATTACACCTGTCGGATCTTATGGATATCTATGCGTAACTGATTCTATGAATCAGTCGCATAGATAGAAACAGAGATACGACGGCGTATCAGGAGAAATGCCGTCGTATCTCATTTGTGAATCTGGCCCTGTGTTCCTGAAGCCAGAATTTAAGATTAGGAACTTGCCGACATGTGAAATTACAGACCTACTTTCCCAGATAAGAAGGATTTTAGTGACTTCAGTATTTCAAGAAATAAATAAAATATTACCGCTCATATAACTGAAATAGTATTGATTAAAATGAGAACAAATTACAAAATAAAAAAAAAAAAAAGAAGAAGACTCGAACTCGGATGGCCTGTCTAAATCTGCAGCGCTTTGTCAAATTCAACTTTCAGACGGTATAATTCACTCGCTTCCACCTATAACTACAGAAAGGCAATCATATTGCTTGGGAGAGCAAGAAAGCAATTAATCATTTGATAGACTCCAAAAATCTATCCCATATACTTACATCTGCCATAAATATGCTGCTTAGAAAGTGACACCGGCCAGGTTTCACCGCCATAAAAGCGTAAATGTTCCTCACCGTAAAAAGGGTGCTCGTTAATTGGTTAATTAAAAGTGAATTAGAGGATTCTTTGAACATGGCATGCTGGCAAACCTTCATAAAAAAGAAGCTCTCACGTGTGCCCTCGCTACATGGGACTCGTTCAAACTCAAGAAGTAGAAAAAGACGAGACGGTAAAGATATCCCGCTAAGTAAATCAGACAGCCGGTGCTAATTGTGTATTGAGGCTCATCAAAACATCTGTCCTACGCAGGTAATTAAATACATTTTTGTTCTATAGAAGACGTCAGAACTCTTTAACGAGTTTTATTAAAGAGAGAAAATCTTGACATGTTGTATGTAATCCTGTCTCATGGTACATGTTGTATCGCTATGTTCATACATAGACCAATAACCACCAGCTACTCAACTCTTTGGGACTTCTTTTTTTAGGTACTATGGGCCAGATTCACGTAGAAATGGGCTACGCTGCGGCGGCGTAACTTATCCCATTTACGTTACACAATCGCAAGTTTTCAGCGTAAGTGCTTGATTCACAAAGCACTTGCCTGTAAACTTTGCGGCGGTGTAACGTAAATCCGCCCGGCGCAAGCCCGCCTAATTCAAATGGGGCGGGACCATTTAAATTAGGCGCGTTCCCGCGCCGAACGTACTGCGCATGCTCCGCCCTTAAAATTTCCCGACGTGCATTGCGCTAAATGACGTCGCAAGGTTTTTGGTTGGTTTTCGACGTTAACGTAAATGGCGTCCAGCGCCATTCACGGACGACTTACGCAAACGACGTGAAATTTAAAAATTTGACGCGGGAACGACGGCCATACTTAACATTGGTTAGACCACCTAGAGGGCATGCTTAGTTTTACGCGACGTATCTCTACGGAAACAACGTAAATTTAGAGCGACGGGCAAAGCGGACGTTCGTGAATCGGCGTAACTAGTCAATTGCATATTCTACGCCGACCGCAATGGAATCGCCACCTAGCGGCCGGCCTAGAATTGCAGCCTAAGATCCGACGGTGTAAGTCAATTACACCTGTCAGATCTTAGGGCTATCTATGCGTAACCTGATTCTATGAATCAGGCGCATAGATACGACAATCGTATCTCAGAGATACGACGGCGTATCAGGAGATACGCCGTCGTATCTCTTTTGTGAATCTGGCCCTATACTTCTAAATAAGTCAACACTTTGTCACAAATCCATTTGTCTTTATGATATTTTAAATATAAATACTTTTTCTGAAAACAATGTATACAATATTAATGCTGTTCCAGTACATACAGTATAAGGCCCCTTTCACAATGACACGTTTTTCAGGCGGTTTAGAGCTAAAAATAGCGCTGCTATACCGCCTGAAAAAATTGTGCCCTGCGGTGCGCTAGCTAGCCGCATCTTTGGAGCGGTATAGGAGCGGGGTGATTACCGCTCCTATACCGGTCCTTCACATTGAAATCAATGGGAAACCGCGGTAATACCACCGGTGTAGTGTCACATTCCGCTCCCCATCACAGATTGCTCCGGAAGTGACGTTTCATCGCCGACATCTTGCTACCCCCCACACCATTGCACAGTAATGATAGAGTGAGAAGGGGGCAAGCGGACATCTTGTTACACCCACCAGAGTTTTAGATTTCACAGCTATTTTTAACACAAAACGGAGCTTATATGCTTAAATACAGTGGCCCGGATTCAGATAGAATTTACGTTGGCGTATCGATTGATATGCCGCGTAAGTTCTAGGAAGCGCCGGCGTATCTTCTTTCTGTATTCAGAATTTAACTAAGATACGGCCGGCGTAAGTCTCTTACACCGTCGTATCTTAGGCCTCATACAGACGACCGGACTGTTCGCTGAAATCGGTCCGCCGGACCGTTTTCAGCGGACATGTCTGGCTGGAGATTTCTGTCTGATGGTTGTACACACCATCAGACAGAAATCCGCGCGGACAGACAGCGCGGTGACGTGTCCGCGCCGTCGCCGCGACGATGACGCGGCGACGTGCGCGACGCTGGAAGGTTAATGCTTCCACGCATGCGTTGAAGTGATTCGACGCATGCGAGGGATGGCGGCCGCTCGGATATGTACGGTGAGTCTGTACAGAAGACCGAACATGTCCGACGGACAGGATTCCAGCGGACATGTTTCTTAGCATGCTAAGAAACATGTGTCCGCTCGAAAACGGTCGGGTGGACAAATGTCTGCTGGAAACCTGTCCGCTCAGACGTACAGACGACCGAACATGTCTGCTGAAACTGGTCCGCGGACCAGTTTTAGCAGACATGTTCGGTCGTCTGTACGAGGCCTAAGTTGCATATTTACGCTGGCCGCTAGGTGGCGCTTCCGTAGATTTACGCGTAGAATATGCAAATTAGGTAGATACGCCGATTCACAAACGTATTTGCCACCGGTGTATCTATATGCGTCGTTTACGTAAGGCGTCGGACCGGCGTAAAGTTACCCCTGCTCTATGAGGCGTAGCCAATGTTAAGTATGGATGTCGGGACAGCGTCGAATTTTCCGCCGTTTGCGTAAAACTTTTGCGAATAGGGCTTTGCGTAAATTACGTTCATGTCGAAAGCATTGACTATTTGCGACGTGATTTGGAGCATGCGCACTGGGATACGTCCACGAACGGCGTTCGTAAAGAGCGTCAATTACGTGGGGTCATGATAGATTAACATACAACACGCCCACTACCAGCCAAATTTGAATTAGGCGGGCTTACGCCGACACATTTACACTACGCCGCTGTAACGTAGGGCGCAATTTCTTTCTGAATACGGAACTTTCTGAATACGGATCAAAAACGGGGAGGGATGGTTTAGCAAATTAGGGATCCACCTGGAATCCTCGCTCCCATTGCCATTTAACTACCTCCCCGATCAACTTTTAATCGTGATCCCCACCCCCGGTGTTTCTGAGATTATGGCGAATCTGAGATACTCTGCAGAAACCATCTGGGGTCTAAAGCCATCTGCCTCAATACTACCAGCCACCACCAAACAAGCTCTAAGGAGTGAGCAACTGTTAAGAATTGATCGACGATCGACAGTCAAAAATCACACGTATTCACCCCAGCCAAGGCACATATTATGCGCTTTGGTCAACACAAGATCGGCAGTAAAACACAGACAAGAAATCCATGATTTCATTCTACAACACGATTTAGACTGCCTCTTAATCACAGAAAGCTGGCTCACAGCCGACTGCAACACCATTCTAACAGAATTGGGGCCAGCAAATTATCGCATTCAAATGCAAAACAGAGTGGGGCAAAGAGGGGGGGGGGGGGCCTGGCGGTGATCCACAAGATTCACCTCTCGATCACCAAACCAGTCCTTCAAAACTTGCTTCCATTAATGGAAACCCTCACTCTACATCTGCAAACAAATCCCCAAGACACGGTCCATATTCTACTTTGCTATAGACCACCAGGCCCAAAAACGCATCTTCTCACGTCGTTGACGGAGTTCATCTCCACATATACCCTAAACATCAAACACCTTTTGGTGCTTGGGGATTTCAACCTCTGGGCCAACTCCTCACTGGACCCCGTCACCGACGCCTGCATCGACCATCTGGAAGGATTAGGTCTGCAGCAACTAATACATGGGCCCACTCATGCCTGAGGCCATACGCTCAATCTCATTTTCAAACAAGATTTGGAAATTGACATCCTGGAAAATGAGCCGCAACCATGGACCGATCACCATGCCATTAAATTCACAATTACCAAAAACACCAGCCCAAAAAAAAACGATAAACCCGGTGACAACTCACTGGACTAGATTTCAGAAGAAGCTCCACTCGGAACTCTTAAAAACAACACTAGGGAACAAAATAAAAACAATCCAACAACAACAAACAGCCACAGAAACACTTGAAGCCATCAACAAGGCGCTACTACAGTCAGCTGACTTAGGAACACCAAAACGCAAAACTTGCATCTGGAAAAACAACTCCAGCTGGTTTAATGACCAACTGGCATTGCTAAAGCAAGAGCGCAGAAGAGCAGAAGCTGCTTGGAAAAGGAGCTCTTCAGAGGAAAACCACACCATTTATAAGAAAATAACCAAGAAATACCACAAAGAAATCTTTATGGGCAAAAAAAATTATTTCTCCAACATCATCGCAAATGCCCTTAACCGCCCCTGCGAACTCTTCAAGCTGGTCACTCAGACTATGAATCCTGCTTGTTTAGAGGCCCCCAATTCTGATTCACAAGAATTTTGCAACAAATTATCGGATTATTTCATTAATAAAATTGAAAAAATCCGTGATAGTATTCAACAAAATGGAACCGTCACAACCCCCCCCCCCCCCAATCACAAACCTAATATCCACATAAATCCGCCGCAACCACCAAAATTCACTCTAAAACCCATCGAGGCCACTAAAAACATCATCGGTACTCTGCGAAACAGCACAGCACCCAATGACATCATCCCCACTAAACTGCTGAAAGAAAGTGCCGATATATTGGCGCCAGCTATCACGCAGCTCATAAACCAATCATTCAAGGAGGGCATAGTGCCCACCTTGCTGAAACAAGGTACAATAAAACCAATTCTAAAAAAAACTACCCTCGACCCCAAAGATCCAAACAACCGGAGACCCATAACAGGCCTAAATGTTTTCTCCAAGGTAATGGAGAAAGAAGTTGTACAACAACTGCAACAGCATTTAGACACCCATAAATTACTCGATCCGTTTCAATCAGGATTCCGTCCGGGTCACGGAACAGAAACAGCGCTGCTCATAATATGGGATGATGCTCTAGAGGCCGCAGACGAAGGAGAATCTTGTCTCCTGATACTGTTGGACCTAAGCGCGGCCTTTGACACTGTAGACCACGGACTACTACTGGCTAGGCTAGCTGAAGTAGCCGGAGTCGCTGAAGGTGTTTTACCCTGGTTCTCCTCCTTCTTGGAAAACCGATCACAAACAGTGAAACTGGGGTCTTTCACTTCTGAAAAACGCACGGTATCATGCAGAGTCCCTCAGGGATCCTCCTTGTCGCACGTATTGTTTAATATCTATCTTCGCCCTCTCTTTGAAATCATCAGTAACCATAAATTACTTTACCACTCCTATGCAGACGACACACAACTGTATTTCCGCATCTGCAACAAAAAGGATCATTCTGTTGGACTAGAGAAATGCCTTACTCTGATAGATAACTGGATGACAAAGAGTTACCTCAAACTCAATTGTTCGAAAACAGAACTTCTCCTGTTTCACGCCAATCAAAAGATTCATCCCGCAACAACGTGGACACCCCCGCCCATTCTGGGTAAAACCATCACCCCTAGCACCAAAGTCAAAAGTCTCTGAGTCATTTTCGACACCTACATGACAATAGATGCACAAATAGGGTCAGTAGTCAGCGGATCCCACCATCTGCTGCGCCTACTTACGCAGACTCACGCCCTTTATCCCGAAAGAAGACATTGCAGTCGTAGTTGGAGCAATCATCAATTCCAGACTGGACTACGCAAATGCACTTTATCTAGGACTCCCCAAATACCAAATCACCCTCCTGCAAGTTGTTCAAAATGCGGCCGCTCGATTAGTGACCGGCAAAAAAACATGGGAATCAATCTCACCTTCACAGAGATCCCTTCATTGGTTGCCAGTAAAAGACAGAATCACTTTCAAGGCACCGAACGCATAAGTGTATTCAAGGAAACGCCCCCCAATATCTATGCGAAAAAATAAAAGCCCATAACCCCAATCGCATTCTGCGATCCACCAATCAAAACCTACTCCAGATACCCAAAGCCAGATACAAGTCCAAAGGAGATCGAAGATTTGCAGTCCAGGGACCTCGCCTGTGGAATGCACTACCAACCACCATCCAACTGGAGTCGGACCACTTGGCCTTCAGGAGAAAGATTAAAACCCATCTCTTCTGAGGTCAAGGGGTTCCTTACCCATGAAATGGATACAGCGCCCAGAGGCGATTCAGTTCGCATGTGTTGCGCTATATACGTTTTTCACTCACTCACATAGTTGAAGCAATCGGCAGTAATTAAATATTTCTTGTTTTAAAATAGGATACTTCAAAAGCCTGTATAAAGATGAGGTTTCAGCTATTGCTAGCATTATTTATCATAGCTCTCTCCCTCTTAGCCACCCTAATTGGATATCCAGCCCTGCTAATCTTGGCCCTTTAAACTCGATTTTTTTTCTTGCAGCAAAATCTGGCACCATACATTGTACCAGACACCTCTCCTAAACAAATCTCACATCGGAGGTCAGTGTCCTCGTCCGGCATCAACCTCTGATGAGAGTTCTAATCTAAAGGACGCAGCAAAGTGAGATCTCGCCGCAGGAGCCGCCGTTTTATTAAAAACTGATCAACACAACAGGACCACCTACCAACGTGTGAATATTTCTTCATTCCATACAGGGGTGTCAAACTCAATTTCATTGTGGGCCGCATCAGAATTATGATTGCCCTCAAAAGGGCCGGTTGTATCTGTAAGATTAGATGTCCAGCGCATCCCCTCCCCTTACATTAGATGTCAAGAACCACCCCACCATCAGAAGTTGAGTCCCCCACTCTCCCTTTCATCACAGTACACCCCCCTTCCCTTATGCTGCTGCTGGGAAGAAGCTGGATGCATTGGAGGAGGACCAGAGGAGGACTCAGGACTGGACTGGGACAGAAATTTGGCCCTGGACTTCATCCAGACTGGCCCACTTTGACAGGTCTCTCCCATAGCGGCCGGACAACTGCCACCCCCCCCCCCCCCCCGGCCACCCAAGTCTCCTGTCCCCCTTCACTAGCCACTAGCCGTTCTATTTATTAGAGTAGAATGGCTGGTACTGGTACTCTTATAGGCAGTACCAGTGGGGAAGCTAGACATTATTTCACCCAGGGCAAAGAATCAGTTTGGTGCCCCCCCTTATGGGACAAGATTAGGCAGAAGTGAGAAACTCCCAGGCCATAGCTGTTGAGTCAGCTGTCATGCTCCTCTGTCGTCTCCTCTGCTCATCCCCCTGATTCTTTGTTCCCCCCAGGTGAGAGATGCAGGGAGGGAGAGACAGAGGAGCGGAGGGGGGAGGCGGTCCGCTGTCACTGAAGCCAGCCCACTGAGCCATCGGCCCACCGGGAAACTCCATGTAGTCCCAATGGCCAGTCTATCCCTGGAGGTATGAGGGCCACATGAAATGGACCGGAGGGCCGGATTTGGCCCGCGGGCCTTGTGTTTGACACCTATGCCCATAGACAGAGGTCATATTTTTTTAACTTTCTTACAATGACAGGACTGACTGGCAGAGGGACAACCATATGAGTATTTATACCAGAATCAATTCTGCTTTATTACAACAGAGCACCGACACAGGGCTGCCACAGGCTGGTGTCTAAAGCCTCGTACACACGATCCAACTTTATGGCCATAATTGTCTGAGGGACGCGTTGTGTCGAATAATCTGACCGTGTGTACGCTCCATCAGACAAATGTTGGCTGAATTAACGACAACAAAAGTTGGCTGTTCATGCTCACCAATTGTTGGCCACTAAATCTGTTACGGCGGTTTATCCGATCGTGTGTACGCAAGTACGTCCAACTAAAATCCGAAGTACAAACACGCATGCTCAGAACCAATGCTAAACATCAGACAATAGCAGAAGTTGCCCAAAGGGTGGCGGTAAAGATATGAAAAACCACGTGATTTGGTGAAAGTTGGCTGAAAATGTTGTGCCGTCTGTATGAAGAACAAGTTCACGGCCAACGCCCTTCGGACCAAAATCCACGGAAAAGTTGGTTGGAAGTCTGATCGTGTGTACGAGGCTTTACTGGTCTAGCCAATGAAAATGGGACTTGCTGCTAATGTTTTCAACAGGCAAGGGATGATGAAGAACTTTTTATCTGCCAAAAAAAACGTAATGAATGGACAAAGCTTGGGCCTCCATCGGAGGTCTATTGAAAAGGCTGGAAGCTGTCCTTCATGCCAAATACCCATTTGCCCCATTGTATTCCTCTTCTATCCATAATCTTAAAGAGCAACAACTTTCTTTTGTTTTTATTTGCCCTAATTTATTTTTTGTTATTTATGTTTTGGTCCAACCCACCCCATGCTTCCTTGTACAATTCTGGAGAATTCATGAAAAATGTCTAAGACGCACTTTCAAATTTCGATGTGCCTCCACATGACAAATGTGAGTGGGTGACAAATTGACATACCGTATTTATCGCGGTATAACGCGCTCCCGCGTATACCGCGCACCCCTAAAGTGGCCCCCAATCCTGTGGAAAAAAAGTTTATTTTGTACTTACAGTTTTGGTGTCTTGCGCGGCGTCCATCGGCGGCCTCGTCGGGTCCGGCGTCCGTCTGCGGCTTCGGGTGTCCTCTTCGTCGGGTCCGGGGTCCGTCTGCGGGCTTCGGGTGTCCTCTTCGTCGGGTCCGGAGTCCTTCTGCGGCATCCTCGTGTCCTCCCCGCTCGTTTCCCGCGCCGAGTTTGAATACTGCGCCGACATATACAGAGCGCAGTACACTCGTGTATTGTAGGGCAGGCTCGGCAACACTCGCGCTCACGTCCTGTACGTCAGCGCGGAAGGTGCCGAGACTGCCCGACTATACCCGAGTGTACTGCGCTCGGTATATGTCGGCGCAGTATTCAAAACTTGGCGCGGGAAAGCGGGTATCGGCGTATACCGCGCACCCACGATTTTGCCCTGATTTTCAGGGCAAAAAAGTGCGCGGTATACGCAGATAAATACGGTAGCTGTTGCAGGTAGGTAGATTAATCTGGGGCATGCACCGCCCATGGAGGCACACTGTGCTTCCTCCCTGCCGCTGCACCTGTCAGACAGCGCAAACGGTGGGAAATCTTTTATCGGGCGGAGCCTGATGGGGATTTACAGACAGTTCCCCATCAGGTGTGCTTCCCTTGGGATAGACACCAGTGGCAGTGCATCCATAAGGGGAGCATGGGCGCCACCCCCTCTCTCCTGGCACAGCTCTATCATCATAGATAATAATGCATTGCATGAATCTCTCTATGGTCGCCGCTGACGCCCCCCTATTCAGGTGTCCAGCCCCTTTTAGGGCACCGGGCACCTGAATTACAGCGGCGGGGTTGTTCTTTGGAAGCACCTGAATAGAACCGTAGGCTCTAATAGGCATCCAAAAAGGTGAACAGCAGGTGCCATGCTGGGTGTTCGCTGTTCATTCAGCGTTGTGTTAGCAAAGCAAAGGATTGGCTGAAATGTTAGGCGCTGTGATTGGATAGAGAGGACAGAAGAAGACATCGAGGACATTCAGCACACCGCCACTGACCCGCTGCAAGACAGGTATGTGCCGGGCGATGCACACTGGCAGTAGTTGATGGGGCACAGTAGCGGAAATTGATGGGCACACTGGCAGCAATTTATGAGCACAGTGTCAGCAATTGATGTTCATGGGCTCAGTAGCGACAATTGATGGGCACACTGGCAGCAATTGATGGGTACAGTAGCGGCGTTTCATGTTACAGTGACAGCAATTTATGGGTACAGTGGCTGCAATTGATGGCACAGTGGCAGCAGTGGATGGTACAGTCGCTACATTTGATGGGCACAGTGGCTACGTTTGATGGGCACAGTGGCTGCATTTGATGGGCGCAGTGGCTGCATTTGATAGGCACAGTAGCTGCATTTAATGGGCGCAGTGGCTGTGTTTGATAGGCACAGTGGCTGCATTTGATGGGCGCAGTGGCTGCGCTTGATGGGCACAGTGGTGGCAATTGATGGGCACAGTGGTGGCAATTGATGGGCACAGTGGTGGCAATTGATGGGCACAGTGGCAGAAATTGATGGGCACAGTGGCAGAAATTGATGGGCACAGTAGCTGCGTTTGATGGCACAGTAGTTGCGTTTGATGGGCACAGTAGCTGCGTTTGATGGCACAGTAGTTGCGTTTGATGGGCACAGTAGCTGCGTTTGATGGGCACAGTAGCTGCGTTTGATGGGCACAGTGGCTGCTATAGAATCTGCCTGTTTGTCAATTACAAGGTGAGAGTGGACTTGATGGGGAACTAGTGTCTCAGGCCCCGTACACACGGCCGAGGAACTCGACGTGCCAAACACGTCGAGTTCCTCGTCGAGTTCAGGGATGAAGCCGCCGAGGAGCTCGGCGGGCCGCCTTCTCCCATAGAACAACGAGAAAATAGAGAACATGTTCTCTATTTTCTCGACGAGTTCCTCGGCGGCTCCATCGGGCCAAAAGTGTACAGACGACAGAGTTTCTCGGCAGAATCCGGGTTTGACCGAGTTTCTCGGTGAATTCTGCCGAGAAACTCTGTCGTGTGTACGAGGCCTCAGCTTTCCCATCAAGCTTCACCCACTGCTACATCACTGGCTACAAGGGTGCTGTCAGCTGTGAAGCTACCTGTGTCCTTAACAACCAGTTGCAGGGAAGAGGTACACAGCGTACAGGGACAGGCACTCTGCCTGTCTCTGTACGCCAAGTTAAAGTAGATTTTAATGACATCCCATTTTGTCATCTACAAACAGGAGGTAATTATTTATTTAGTGAATTAATAGCATTGCTTTGTAAAAGTTCCCGAAATGGGCAGTAGAGATTTTTGGATCTGGCTCAGACCATTTTAACCACTTGCCGCCCGCCCGCAATGTACTGCAGGTGAGTGGTCGCTGTAGGCAAAGCTACGTACCCGTACATCGCTGTCTTCTTCCAGGTTTAGGGTGTGTGCATGGGCGGGTCTTGATGCATGGGCACTGCGCAAGGGCCCCAGGTGCATGCGGGCCCCATGATAATCTTGCATTACATCATACTTGCCAGCTGGCCCAGATTTGCCAGGACAATCATTCTTTTTACTAAGCTGTTCCGGAATGGTAATGTCCATGGCAGCATCACGGAACATGATCTACAGGGACAGTGGCAGCCCGTCACTGGGCTAAATCTATAATCCCGAAAATTCCTAACCCCTGTCTCTGCAACTAAAGCCGTCCATAGATGATTCAAATCTCTGCTGGTTCGGCAGGCTGATTGTAGCCAAGTCGATCGATCCATCAAGTTGGTTATAAACAGCGTGTCGGATTTGTAGCTTGCTGGGAGAACACAATAGCTCCATGGGATTCCCCCATCAACACTGACTGTGTTGATGGGGAAATCAAGCAATATTCTTTCCTGCAACCCATAACTGGAGGAAAGAAATTCACATAATCTATGGCCTGCCTAAGGCTTCATTTAGACATGCGGCTTCTCGGATTCCCGAAAGGACGGGCTGTTATGAATTATCGGGAGGCTTGTGTAGAACAAATGTGATTTTAAAATCTTCTTGATGGAAGTGCAATTAATTCTTGATACAATGAACGTTTTTAAGGGTTTTATACTATGCCGAGTTTTATATTTTTGGGGATTTCCCATGATCATGTCATCCTGAGGGTGGATCTTTGTGCCCCATAAGTGTGCTTGAATGGTTTAAGGCCCTGTCTGGGTTTTGAGTCACAAGTGCCTCTGACCTTCCATGATAGAAGATGTGTGCAAGCTAGATCTCCCTTGATCATGTCATCTTGAGGGTGGATCTCTATGCCCCACAAGATCCCTTGGATGGATAAAGGCCCTGGCTGGGTTTTGAGCTGTAAGTATCACTGACTTTCCACCATAGGAGATAAGTGCAGGCTGGATCTCCCGTGATCATGCCACCTTTAGGGGTGATCTCTGTGCCCCACAAGTTCCCTTGGATGTATAAAGGCACTGGCTCGGTTTTGAGCTGTAAGTATCACTGACCTTTCCATAATAGGAGGTCCATGCAAGCTGGATCCCCCATGATCGTGCCATCTTGAGGGTGGATCTCTATGCCCCACAAGTTCCCTTGGATGGATAAAGGACCTAGCTGGGTTTTGAGCTGTAAGTATCACTGACCTTCCGTAATAGGAGGTCTGTGCAAGCTGGATCTCCCGTGATCATGCTAACTTGAGGGTGGATCTCTATGCCCCACAAGATTCCTTAGATGGATAAAGGCCCTGGCTGGGTTTTGAGCCACAAGTGTCACTGACCTTCCATAATAGTGCAAGCTGGTAAGCGAGCACTCTTTAAGGTGGTAGGTTAAGAATCACGTATGGTGACGGATGGTGTGTATACTGTTGAAAGAATTATTTTTATCATATTTTGACTTTTTATTGCATTTATCTTATTTTTGCAACAATTTTTCACTGGTGTTTTAAGCGCAACTCTATATACTATTGTTTATTTGAGAGCTGTTTACATGCTGCAGGTCCAATGATATGCTTTGTGCCTGCAGCAAAATTTACCGGACATGTAGCGATCGACGGGTGGCCAGCCATACAAACAATACAGACTAAAGCAAATAGATAAGTGCAGCAAACTCCCTGCAACCACATGCAATGCACACAGTTGGGGCTTGTTAGAAACCCACATGGCAGTTATCCTGAAGGAAGGTAAAGACCCTACACAAGTATCCAACTATAGACCCATTGCTTGCTTAATGTGGATATTTAACTCTATGCCAAGATGCTAGCCAACAGGTTACTCCCTCTCATTCCCAGTCTCATCTCACCTGATCTAGTAGGCTTCATACGGGGTAGGGAGGCTAGGGACAACACCATACGCATACTAAATCTACATCACTGGCTTACCTCTTCTGAGACCCAAGGGTTTTTCTTCTCCCTTGACGTTGAGAAGGCGTTCGACAGGGTGGCCTGGGATTACATGCAAGAGGTACTGAAAGGAGTGGGTTTTCTACCTCGTATGTACTGTATACACATATCAATGCTTTATATACCGTATTTATCGGCGTATACCGCACACTTTTTTGCCCTGAAAATCAGGGCAAAATCGTGGGTGCGCGATATACGCCGATACCCGCTTTCCCACGCCGAGTTTGAATACGGCGCCGGCATATACCGAGCGTAGTACACTCGTGTATAGTCGGGCAGTCTCGACTCCTCTCGCGCTCACGTCCTGGACGTACAGGACGTGAGCGCGAGAGGAGCCGAACCTGCCCGACTATACACGAGTGTACTGCGCCGGCATATACCGAGTGCAGTACATTCGTGTATAGTCGGGCAGGCTCGGCTCCTCTCGCGCTCACGTCCTGGACGTATAGGACGTGAGCGCGAGAGTAGCCGAGCCTGCCCGACTATACATGAGTGTACTGCGCTCGGTATATGCCCGCGCAGTATTCAAACTCGGCGCGGGAAAGCGGGAAACGAGTGGGGAGGACGCCGTAGAAGGACGCCGGACCCGACGAAGAGGACACCCAAAGCCGCAGACGGACGCCGGACCCGACGAGGCCGCCGATGGACGCCGCGCAAGACACCAAAACTGTAAGTACAAAAATCTTTTTTCCACAGGAATGCGGGTCCACTTTAGGGGTGCGCGGTATACGCCGGAGCGCGCAATACCCCGATAAATACGGTACTACTCCCTCAGCAAGGGTGAAATTGAATGGCCACCTGTCGAACGCCTTCTCTATAAGCAATGGGACAAGGGACCCATTATCCCCCCTGATCTTCATCTTGTCGCTAGAACCCCCCCTAAGCAGACTGAGCGCCAACCCAGATATCAAAGGAATTTCCATAGCGAATAGAGATTTTAAAGTTGCGGCCTTCACTGACGACATCCTACTCTCCTTACAACATCTTGGAGACCTATCAAATCTTAAAATTAACTACTCCAAATCAAATGCCCTAAACGTCTCACTCCCCCCACAGGAAGAAACCTGTGTGGGGAGCACCAGCCGCCACTGACGTGCACGTATATTTACACTCGAAATTAAGCCAGGTGCAGATACCAACTTGTACAGACACTTGTCTGAATCCAAAACAGGGGTCTAGCCACGACTGAACCAATCAGCACTAAACAGGAGGGGAGGACAGAGGAAGATACCAAATTCACATTTTAAACCATTTGAAGTAGCTCAAAACTGCCATTAGATTACATGAAAAGGAGGGCAGAATATGGACAGTTTTCTTAAAACTTGAACGTGGGCCAGGGCTCAAGTCCTGCGGGAACGCGTGGGAACGAGTTCCTGCACTTTTTTTTACAGCAGGAACGCAGTTCCCTTTGCAGGACTAGAGAAGCCGAGCCACCCGAGCAAATCCTTCACTAAGCGGCGATGCCCAGCTCGAGTCACTGTCAGGGGCAGGAGAACCTTAGTAATCCTTTATGTTACTGGCCGCTTTTGTCATTGTTCCCAGGAGACATTGCGGAGGTCTGCCGCGAGTTATCGCGGGATTTAGAAAGAACTTGCTTAAAAAAAACAACAACATGTGCTTTAGTAATTATGCATATGAGCGTATCATTTTTTTTTTTTTTTTTATGGGGGAGTGGATGTTGGGTGGGAGTTCCCACACTTTTTTCCCCAGGACTTGACCCCTGACGTGGGCCAATCCTGCAAGCAAACCACTAGGGAATGTATATAAGGAGATCACATCCTTTTACAGTGTTATATAGAAGAATCCTGGAGAGAATTACCGTATATATTCGAGTACAAGCCGACCCGAGGATAAGCTGTGGCACCTAATTTTACCACAAAAAAAAACTGGGAAAACGTATTGACTCGTGTATAAGCCTAGGGCAACCCTCAAAATTTCCACTCGCCTACTAGCATTTGGCGAGTGGATTTAAGCTGGGGGCGAGTGATGACAGGGCTGCATGACCAATGTCCCTTCAATCTGTGCCTACACTTAGAGTCCCGATGAGATTGGCGGCCGAAGAGGAAAGGTGCATGCTCGGGAAAAGTCTGGTGAGCCACGCACAGGCAGAGCAGTACACAGGTGCTCTACTTACAATTCTCATTAAGCCATGGTACCTAACAGTATGACCTCTCTGAGCCTGCCCCCCTCCCCCCGGCCCCGACCAATGTAGCTGGAGAGCAGAAAGTAATTAGTCAGGTGGAGGATTGCAAAAATTGCCACTCCGGTGCAGCGCTCACTGAAAGTTGCCCTGACATGAGAGCGGCAGCCTTCTAGTTTGTGCAGTTTTCTTCTCCTTGTGCTCTATGTAAGTGTCCAACAGTTCAGCCTGAGCACTGTGAGCAGACTGGTCTCAATGTGTGCTGTGCGCTGTCAGTGTGCGCTGTGCTATGGTGTCAATGGCTGTGCAGTTGTGTGGATCTCAGCGCTGGATTGTACTCCCTCCTGCTGTGCTGCAGCTCCTCTCCTCTCTGCCAGCCTGAATAAAAGGGGGAAGTGGGGACATGCAAGCGTGGAGCCGCACACACAGGCTCCTGATGATGAGATGAATGGGAGAGAGAGAGAGGATGGATGGGAGCTGCAGAGGAGACAGCAAGAGAATGGGGAAGAGACCCAGTTCTAGTGCCCTGTTCCTCTGGTCTGCCCACAGTGCCCTGTCCCTCTGGTCTGCCCACAGTGCCATGTCCCATTTTGTTAAAGTTTTTGTTGGTAATATTTAATTTTGTAACTTAATTCTGCATAAAACATTGTCATTCCATGAGATAATCTATGAGGGCGTGTTTACGGGTGCAATTAGGCGCAGGGCAGTGTATGAATTAGGTGGGGCAACTGGTGGCGTGTAACACTTGAGGCCTGGCTAGTAGCTCAGGACTTGAAATTTTGAGCCCTGGCCTAGGGTGTCCATCTGCATGTCTCACTGTGCCTCACTTTGCCTCACTGTGTCCATGTGCATGCCTCACTGTGCCCATGCCTCACTGTGTCCATGTGCATGCCTCACTGTGTCCATGTCTCACTGTGTCCATGCCTCACTGTGTCCAGACAACAAACTTTTCACACTTGTAGAGGAGAAATGGGGCTACATGTGCGCCAAGTTCCGGGTCCAGGGAACCTTCGACCGGCCAGTACCAAGTCCCCATATTCACCAGAGAAATTACAGTTTAACATAGGAGTCTATGGAAGGGGTGCCCGGTTTTTAAAAATCGGTGCTCCCCGGCCGTTGGTCCCCCGGACAACAAACTTTGCACACTTGTAGGGGAAGAGTGGGGTTTAGGGTGGGGAGAATCACTAAGTGGAGATGCACTTAGGGTTAAAGTTCATAGGTCGAAGGTCAGCTAGGGTTAGGTTTAGGGGTTAGGGTTGGGGTTGGGGTTAGGGTTAGGGCTAGGGTTTCCCATTAAAGAATATGGCTAGGACTCAGGAATTGGAACAGGGACCTCCCCCAAAGGTCGGTACCGGGTCCCCAAAATCCAGGAGATCAGGAGCAAAAAGGTGACTCGAGTATAAGCCGAGGGGGGCATTTTCAGCACAAAAAAAATGTGCTGAAAAACTCGGCTTATACTCGAGTATATAAGGTACTTCTATAAGAAAACCTGGAATAGAGATGACAGAGGAAGGCGCTACAACTCCGGTAAGTAAATATAAAACATCTACAAAGAAAATAGCAGGTGGTAAAAAAATGCCCTTTTAATTGACCCTTTGTAAAGAGATCACACGGCAATGTAAAGAACACAAGAAATACGGGTCACATGTGCGCCGGCCTTCCTCTTACCTGAGAAAGCATTGTTCGTGTTCAGAAAATAAATCTCCTCTCGCCCGTCGCCATCTATATCACAGGCGGTGACCCCGATGGCATTGCCCTGGCGATCCCGGAGTGGATAATACGGAGAGCTGCGTTCATCCACCGCTATGTTCACTAGGCGACCTTTTTCTTTGATGTATTTCAACACGAGATTGGGTCCATTATATCTACAAAGGTAAAAAAAAAAAAGAAGAAAAATTAAAATGCCATAAAAATCAGAAATACATTTCTTTCCAAGTCATAGAGAACAAAAAGCTCTTTAGATCTCTATAATTTAATGGAGGAAGGCATTACTGCCGCCGAGTCACCCAACAATTCGGGAATCTTTAAGTGTCAAGATTTTACATTTTCATTCCACGTCTGCACTTAGAAGTGAGCATTTGTTACTTGAAATGAACCTGTGAGGATGGAGATAAGATAAAGGCCAACGCTGACTTCATGGCCTCGTTTACACTTGCTTCAAAACGTGGCATTGGACAGGCTTTTTTAAAGTGCTCTGAACAGGGCCGCCATCAGGGGGGGTACAGGCATTACACCTGTAAGGGGCCCGATGGTCCACAGGGGCCTGGTTGCCCTCCCCAACCCTTTTTTTTTCCTCTGACCTTTAGCAACTCGCGGGACCCAACCCCGTTCTCTGCTCCAGGGGTGCCTAAAAGCCTAAAGCTGTGTAAGGGGCCCCAAAATTTGTGATGGCTGCCCTGGCTCTGAAAGCCAATCAAAGCTCCTGTCCTTAAATACAACGATCCCCTGTGTCACTTTCTTGGTGCCTCAAAGTGTCTCCAAAGTAGGGGTGCAATGGATCAAAAAACTCATGATTTAGATCGTTCCTCGGATCAGGAGTCACGGATCGGATAATTTTTCGGATCGGCAAAAAAAAAAAAAAAAATTCTCCCCCACTGTAATATACACATCTCTCACCCACTGTTCACCCCCGCCCTAACCAACTATAGTACCCCCTCGGTGCAGACACCCCCCCTCCTCTCAGGGCAAGAGACTCAGGGCAAGAAACCCCCCTCCTCTCAGGGCAAGAAACCCCCCTCCTCTCAGGGCAAGAGACCCCCCCTCCTCTCAGGGCAAGAGACCCCCCTCCTCTCAGGGCAAGAGACTCAGGGCAAGAGACCCCCCCTCCATTCAGGGCAAGAGACTCCCCCCCTCGGGCAGTACAGGCACTCCCAGCGTGTGTCCCACGAGTGCGGGCAAGAGACTCAGGGCAAGAGACCCCCCCTCCTCTCAGGGCAAGAGACCCCCCCTCCTCTCAGGGCTAGAGACCCCACCTCGGGCAGTACAGGCAATCCCAGCGTGTGTCCCACGAGTGCGGGCTCCCCCACTGTAATATACACATCTTCCCCCCCCCACTGTAATATACACATCTCTTACCCACTGTTCACCCCCGCCCTCACCAACTATAGTACCCCCTCAGGGCAAGAGACCCCCCCTCCTCTCAGGGCAAGAGACTCAGGGCAAGAGACCCCCCCTCCTCTCAGGGCAAGAGACCCCCCCCTCCTCTTAGGGCAAGAGACCCCCCCCTCCTCAGGGCAAGAGACCCCCCCTCCTCTCAGGGCAAGAGACCCCCCCTCCTCTCAGGGAGGGCAAGAGACCCCCCCTCCTCTCAGGGCAAGAGACTCAGGGCAAGAGACCCCCCTCCTCTCAGGGCAAGAGACCCCCCCCTCGGGCAGTACAGGCACTCCCAGCGTGTGTCCCACAAGTGCGGGCTCCTCCATCTTGGTACACCTGGCGGCGGCTCCGGAGCTAGGCCGAAGCCGCGGCCTTTCCTAGCGTTATGGCCGCGGCTCCGGAAGTAGGCCGAAGCCGCGGCCATAACCTTAGGAAAGGCCGCGGCTTCGGCATAGCTCAGGAGCCGCGGCCATAACATTAGGAAAGGCAGCAGCTTCGGCATAGCTCAGGAGCCGCGGCCATAACATTAGGAAAGGCAGCGGCTTCGGCCTAGCTCCGGAGCCGCGGCAATCTGCGGATCACAGTGTGTTTTCCGATCCGAAGGGGGTGACAACGCTCGCTAACAGCACCTGAAGCTTTTGAGAGGCTTTTATTCAGCTTTTATTCACCCTACTTACACAAATCCCCCCCCCCCACAACAACTTTTTATATATATATATATATATATATATATATATATATATATATATATATATATATATATCTTTATTAATTTTCAATTTTTTTCCATACAAAAATATACATATACATTCTACAACTTACAGTTATCTGCTCTCTATGGAGCTTCCATAAAATTCCACTAAAAGTGCAGTTCCACCCAAAAAAACATCTACCGTATATACTCGAGTATAAGCCGACCGAATATAAGCAGAGGCACCTCATTTTACCACAAAAAACTGGGAAGACTTATCGATTCGAGTATAAGCCTGGGGTGAGAAATCATGAGCTATGAATAAGCACCTTCATATGGTGTGAAACGCATCAGGAGCTTTTCCTGTTTTCTGTAACAAGTGTGTTCGATCAAATTTTTTGCCTGTTCGAAAGTTCTGGTGCAAACCGAACTGGGGGGGTGGTGGGTGTTCGGCTCATCCTTAACTAAGATCGTTGTTAGCTGTTAATTGGATTGCTGCTTGAATTTTGCATTGTCATGCCAATATCCCCAAGAGGGCAATGTCCTCCTGGGGGGTATAAAGTACCGTATGTGTTTGAGTCTTAATAAAGAGTCGTTCCTTTGGTTTTTACCCCAACATCTTGTCTGTGTACGATGCTTGGGTTAAAGGGCTGGTATTAGCTCTCAGCCTGTTGGAAGGGTTTGGAGGGCAGGAGGCACTGTATGGTGGAAGCACCCAGGTGGGGTGCCAGGCTGTCTCTAACAACCTCTATTTTGCCTGCGTTTGACCAGCTTCAATCAAGTCCTTAGACTTTTATGGTGATGCAAAACCTGCTTGAAGTGAACTGAGGCCGACACAGACCCTCATCTTCTCGGGTTCCCCCGCCGGTGATCCTTGCTCCTCACCCTTCATGAGCTCCCAAATAGAGGGGGCACTGGTGGATGCTTGCTCCTCATCCATGCTCTATGCATCCGTAAGACACATAGAGCTGTGGCCCTGCCCCGCTCTCCTCATTGGCTCACTGGCTGTGACTGACACCACTACTGTTTCAGCCAATGAGGAGAAGGAGTCCTGAGACAGCCGAGGCTGAATCGATAGGGGGTTCAGGTAAGTATTGGGGGGGGGGGCATGGGGGGAGCAGCACACACAAGGTTTTTTACCTTCATGCATAGAATGTACCTTCAGCCTTTTTATTTAATGTAAGTTGCTTCATTGATATGCAGATTTTGTTGCGATAAACAATAATGGGGTGGCTCTTGGAATTGTTTTTGGGTTACACATTTTCCTCCACTGTACGAGTCGGTAACGTCTACTCAAGTTCAGTTTATCGGTTAAATAAATTTGAGAACATTTTCGGCGCGACGTTCCATGTCTGGCTTGGCAGAGATTCCGGGGAGAAGCTGTGAAGTTAAACAGGTAAAGCGGCAATGCCTGAGATTACAGCGAGACCCTCAGAATCTGCCGTGGCTTCCCCCCTCCCCCCCCCCCCGCCATCCAGTGAACTCGACGTGTTTAGAAAAACCACCACCGTACGGTGTCGCCGCTGCGTACATCGATTAGAGAATTCTCCACTGTTAGCCGGTAATTAAAACAAATGTATTCACCTCTGTTACTCCTGAGCACATCGACTGCCAAACACTCCGCTGGATCCCAGGCTGCTGGAACGCCGGTTGGCAGAAGTAATCAACTTAAAAACATGGGCCCGGATTCAAGAAGCAATTGCGCCTGTGTAACCATAGGTTACACAGCGCAATTGCTTACTTGCACCGGCGTTACGAATGCTCCTGATTTAGGAACATCGTAACGCCGACTGCAGCCTAAAATCTGCGTGGCGTAAGGCTCTTATGCCATGCATATCTTAGGCTGCATTCTTGCGATGGCCGCTAGGGGGCGCTCCCATTGTGCTCAGTGTATATTATGCAAATTGCATACTAACACTGATTCACAATGTTGCGCGAGCCCTGCGTACGCAATTTACGTAGTTTCCGTACGGCGTGTTTAGCGTAAGGCTGCCCCTTCTAATAGCAGGGGCAGCCAATGCTAAAGTATACCCGTCGTTCCCGCGTCGCGACGTTCGAATTTTACGTAATTTGCGTAAGTGATTCGTGAATGGCGCTGGACGCCATTCACGTTCACTTTGAAGCAAATGACGTCCTTGCGACGTCATTTGCCGCAATGCACATCGGGAAAGTTTCCCGACGGAGCATGCGCTCTACGCTCGGCGCGGGAGCGCGCCTAATTTAAATGATTCCCGCCCCCTACGGGATCATTTACATTAGGCGCCCTTACGCAGGGCAAGTTTACACAGCGCACACGCAATTTAAGGAGCTACTGCTCCGTGAATCGCGGGTAGCGCAGGAAATTTGCGGGGGCGCAGGGCAAAAACGCTGCCCTGCGCCTCCGTAACTAAGGGGCAAATCTACCTGAATCCGGGCCATGGTTCATGGTCAGACCTTGGGGGGGGGGGGGGGGGGGAATCTACGGGACACACCAGTGGATGTTCATGACCGAACCTTAATAATTACCGTCCGCCCCATGACTGTTTACAGGATCTCTGAAGACGGTCAGAGTGCTGAATATATTACTAATATATTATTAACCACTTAAGACCCGGACCTTTAGGCAGCTAAAGGACCCGGCCAGGTATTGCGATTCGCCACTGCGTCGATTTAACTGACAATTGCGCGGTCGTGCGACGTGGCTCCCAAACAAAATTGGCGTCCTTTTTTCCCCACAAATAGAGCTTTCTTTTGGTGGTATTTGATTACCTCTGCGGTTTTTATTTTTTGCGCTATAAACAAAAATAGAGCGACAATTTTGAAAAAAAAATCAATATTTTTTACTTTTTGCTATAATAAATATCCCCCAAAAATATATATATTAAAAAAAAAATGTTTTCCTCAGTTTAAGCCGATACGTATTCTTCTACATATTTTTGGTAAAAAAATATCGCAATAAGCGTTTATCCGTTGGTTTGCGCAAAATTTATAGCGTTTACAAAATAGGGGATAGTTTTATTGCATTTTTATTCGTTTATTTTTTTTTTTTACTAGTAATGGCGGCGATCAGCGATTTTTTTCGTGACTGCGACATTATGGCGGACACTTCGGACAATTTGGACACATTTTTGGGACCATTGACATTTTCACAGCAAAAAATGAATTTAAAATGCATTGTTTATTGTGAAAATGACAGTTGCGGTTTGGGAGTTAACCACAAGAGGGCGCTGAAGGGGTTAAGTGTGACCTCATCTGTGTTTATAACTGTAGGGGGGTGTGGCTGTAGGTGTGACGTCATCGATTGTGCGTCCCTATAAAAGGGATCACACGATCGATGACGGTGCCACAGTGAAGAACGGGGAAGCTGTGTTTACACACAGCTCTCCCAGTTCTTCAGCTCCGGGGACCGATCGCGGGACTCCAGCGACGATCGGGTCCGCGGGTCCCGCAGTCCCGGAGCTTCGAACCAGGTCGCGGGCGCGCGCCCGCGACCCACGGCTGGGCACTAGCACAAGACTTACCTGTACGTGCATGTGCCCAGCCGTGCCATTCTGCCGACGTAAATGTGCAGGAGGCGGTCCTTAAGTGGTTAAAGGGCAGTGGCGGTGCGTCACTCAGGTCTACAATACATAGATTCACGCATTGTCGCCGGTGCCGCGGCTGCCACCTACTATTCAGATGGCCGGCCCCCTGGTGAGCGCCGGCCATCTGAATAACAGCAGTTTGTTGGTTTTTTGGAAGTGCCTTTCCGATTACAGCCTGTTGGCTCTAATCAGCTTCCAAATAGTTAACCAGGGGACGCACTGGGTGCGTCCCCAGGTTAACACTGACATGCGTCTCAGCCAATCAGGTTCACCGGGTCTGGTTACTGGTAACCTGATTGACTGAAGCGACATCGAGGGCGGGACTCGGGAGAAGACATCGTGGGAGCGTGGAGGGAGGATGGCTGACCTGAGAAAGGAAAGTGCCGGGCGACGGGGGGAGCAATCTGGCGGTTTTTGAGGGGGCAAACTGGCGGCAATTGATGGGCACAGTGGCGACAATTGATGGGCACAGTGGCGACAATTGATGGCACGGCACAGCGGCTGCATTTGATGGCACAGTGGCGACAATTGATGGCACAGTGGTGACAATTGATGGGCACAGTGACGACAATCAATGGCACAGTGGCGACAATCGATGGCATGGCACAGTGGTGACAATTGATGGCACAGTGGCGACAAGTGATGGGCACAGTGGCTGCGTTTAATGGCACAGTGGCGACAATTGATGGGCACAGTGGGGACATTTGATGGGCACAGTGGCGACAATTGATGGCACAGTGGCGACAATCGATGGCATAGTGGCAACAAATGATGGCATGGCACAGTGGTGACAATTGATGGCACAGTGGTGACAATTGATGGGCACAGTGGCTGCGTTTGATGGCACAGTGGCGACAATTGATGGGCACAGTGGGGACATTTGATGGGCACAGTGGCGACATTGATGGGCACAGTGGCTGCGTTTAATGGCAGTCGCTGTAGATCTGAGGGTGACATGCAAGGAGAATAAAAAACAGCATTTTAGCTTGCACATGATTGGATGATAAAATCAGCAATGTTTCGCCACCAATGGCTTCTTCAGGGCATTATACAGACCACCAGTTTCTAAAATAGCTATGACAGGAGTGACTTTGGGTCGGGGGTCTGTGGAACTCGGCTTGCCCTGGAGAGTTCTGGAGGCTCTGTGTCCAGCTTCCTCCGATGCCTCTTATGTGTAAATCACCCTGTGTCTCTAATGCTGTATATATGTATATATATTGTGTGCTGTCTCATGCTGTTGTGTACTATTTGCTGTGATGGTTTGGGGTGTGACTGCATTCTATTGTCTGTTGTGGCTGTCTGCCCCAACTATTATGGGATGTGTAAGTGTCTTGCTGAGAGGAAAGAGGGAGGGGGGATTCCTCCAGCAGCCTCCTGCGGATAAGACTGTTTACTGATGAGAAGTGTGAACACACCTGACCTGTGTGTCCATTGCCATTGGACAGTTTAACCCGCCCTGTTTTCGAAGCTCCCCCCTCCATATATCTCATTCCTGACGAAACATATAAGGACGTGACATTCATCATTGACTACCTGCACGGAATACCTGCACAACAGTTTGTAAACACACTCTGCTTCAATTTTAATGAACCCAATGTGTATTTGTTGTTTTGTAATAACATTACAATTTTTATTCTCCTTAGATTCTTAAACGAGTGCGATACAAAAAATAACCTCCTACTAGCATCCCGCTGATTACTAGTTAGATTTTGTCACTCTACAGTGAGGTGTT
Organism: Rana temporaria; assembly: GCF_905171775.1. Lineage (NCBI taxonomy): Eukaryota > Metazoa > Chordata > Amphibia > Anura > Ranidae > Rana > Rana temporaria. The sequence goes on from NC_053496.1 coordinate 9,110,576, forward strand.
GTCCCTGTTTTCCAAGGGTGGGAGTGAAGTGTTTTGAAGTGATGTATCTGTTGTGTTCATGTGTGAAAATAAATCAGTTTGTTTCTGCCACTCTACACTGAGGTGTTGTCTGTTGACTGGGGGCGGTCTGGAGAGTCTTGGATGGGCCTGGTTCTGAACAGAGGAAACATTGACGGCGGATCTAGTTCTGTTTGAGGACAGAGGGTTCGTCACAAGCTCTAATGAAAATAAATTCATATAATTAGTAATCATAACAATGGATTCAGTGCTACATGAATAATATCTCACATATCATGATTCACAGCCCCCCCCCCCCTCCATATCTCTCATTGATGACGAAACATGTAAGGACGTGACATTCATCATTGACCACCTTTTAAACATGGAATACCAGAACAACAGTTTGTAAACACACTCTGCTTCAATTTTAATGAACTCAATGGGGTAGATTCAGAGAGCAATTACGCCGGCGTATCCATAGATACGCCGCATAATTGCTAAGTTGCGCCAGCGTATCTACTTTCTGTATTCAGAAAGCTAGATACGCCGACTTTAGCCTAAGATACGACTGGCATAAGTCTCTTACGCCGTCGTATCTTGGGGGGGCATTCTGACGCTGGCCGCTAGGTGGCGCTCCCGTAGTTGTCAGCGTAGAGTATGCAAATTACATACTTACGCCGATTCACGAACGTACGTGCGCCCGGCGGTAGTTTTTTACGTCGTTTGCGTAAGTCGTTTTTGTCGGGAACTTTGCTCCTGCTATTAGGAGGCGCAGCCAATGTTAAGTATGGCCGTCGTTCCCGCGTCGCGATTTGAAAATTTTACGTCGTTTGCGTAAGTCGTCTGTGAATGGCGCTGGACGCCATTTACGTTCACGTCGAAACCAATGACGTCCTTGCGACGTCATTTACCGCAATGCACGTCGGAAAATTTTAGGGACGGCACATGCGCAGTACGTTCCGCGCGGGAACGCGCCTAATTTAAATGATCCACGCCCCCTACGGGATCATTTGAATTACGCCCGCTTACGCAGGCCCCTTTTACGCTACGCCGCCGCAACTTTACAAGCAAGTGCTTTGTGAATCAAGCACTGTCTTCTTGTAATAAAATATATATTTTTATTCTCCTTAGATACTTAAAAGAGTGCGATACAAAAAATAACCTCCTACTAGCATCCCACTGATTACCAGTTAGATTTTTCCACTCTACACTGAGGTGTTGTCTATTGACTGGGGGGGGGGGGGGTCTGGAGAGTCTTGGATGGGGCTGGCTCTGGACAGAGGAAGCATTGACGGCGGATCTAGTTCTGTTTGAGGACAGAGGGTTCGTCACAAGCTCTAATGACAATAAATTCATATAATTAGTAATCATAACAATGGATTCAGTGCTACATGAATAATATCTCACATATCATGATTCACAGCTTCCCCCCCTCCATATCTCTCATTGATGACGAAACATGTAAGGACGTGACATTCATCATTGACTACCTTTTGTACATGGATACCTGCACAACAGTTTGTAAACACACTCTGCTTCAATTTTAATGAACCCAATGTGTATTTGTTGTTTTGTAATAACATTACAATTTTTATTCTCCTTAGATTCTTAAACGAGTGCGATACAAAAAATAACCTCCTACTAGCATCCCGGTGATTACCAGTTAGATTTTGTCACTCTACAGTGAGGTGTTGTCCCTGTTTTCCAAGGGTGGGAGTGAAGTGTTTTGAAGTGATATATCTGTTGTGTTCATGTGTGAAAATAAAGCAGTTTGTTTTTGCCACTCTACACTGAGGTGTTGTCTGTTGACTAGGGGGGTCTGGAGAGTCTTGGATGGGGCTGGTTCTGGACAGAGGAAGCATTGACGTCAGATCTAGTTCTGTTTAAGGACAGAGGGTTCGTCACAAGCTCTAATGACAATAAATTCATATAATATATAATAAATTCATATATGTTGACTGGGGGGGGGGGGTCTGGAGAGTCTTGGATGGGGCTGGCTCTGGACAGAGGAAGCATTGACGGCGGATCTAGTTCTGACCATCTTTTGTACATGGATACCTGCACAGCAGTTTGTAAACACACTCTGCTTCAATTTTAATGAACCCAGTGGGCTAGATTCAGGTACAGTTACGCCGGCGTAACTCTGAATCTCTGCCGTCGTAAATTTAAGCGTATTCTGGAAACCAGATACGCTTAAATTAGGCTAAGATACGAGCGCCGTAAGTCTCCTACGCCGTCGTATCTTAGGATGCATATTTACGCTGGCCGCTAGATGGCGTTTCCGTTGAGTTCGGCGTAGAATATGCAAATTACTAGATACGCCGATTCAGAAACGTACGTGCGCCCGGCGCATTTTTTTTCGTCGTTTACGTAAGGCTTTTTCCGGCGTAAAGTTAATTCGAACAAATAGCTGGCCTAGTCAATGTTAGGTATGGCCGTCGTTCCCGCGTCAAAATTTTCAAATTTTACGTTGTTTGCTTAAGTCATCCGTGAATGGGGCAGGACGTAATTTACGTTCACTTCGCAACCAATACGTCCTTGCGGCGTACTTTGGGGCAATGCACACTGGGATATGTCCACGTCCGTTCGTAAAAAACGTCAATCACGTCTGGTCACAAATAATTTACATAAAACACGCCCCCCTGTTCCACATTTGAATTAGGCGCGCTTACGCCGGACCATTTACGCTACGCCGCCGTAACTTAGGAGGCAAGTGCTTTGTGAATACAGCGCTTGCCTCTCTTGACTTACGGCGGCGTAGCGTATATGCGATACGCTACGCCGCCACAAAATTACGCCAACATACCTGAATCTAGCCCAATGTGTATTTGTCTTCTTGTAATAAAATTGATATTTTTATTCTCCTTAGATACTTAAAAGAGTGCGATACAAAAAATAACCTCCTACTAGCATCCCGCTGATTACCAGAGGAAGCATTGACGTCAGATCTAGTTCTGTTTGAGGACAGAGGGTTCGTCGCAAGCTCTAATGACAATAAATACATATAATTAGTAATCATAACAATGGATTCGGTGCTTCATGAAAAATATCTCACATATCATGATTCACAGCTCCCCCCCTCCATATCTCTCATTGATGACGAAACATGTAAGGACGTGACATTCATCATTGATGGGATACCAGTACAACAGTTTGTAAACACACTCTGCTTTTAATGAACTCAATGGGCCAGATTCAAGAAGCACTTGCGCCCGCGCAACCATAGGTTGCGCGGCGCAAGGGCTTACTTGCTCCGGTGTAACGAGTGCTCCTGATTCAGGAACCTCGTTACACCGAATGCAGCCTAGGATGTGACAGACATAAGCCTCCTTATGCCTTCACATCCCAGGCTGCATTCTTGCGTTGGCCGCTAGGGGGCGCGGCCTTTGTGATCGGCGTATAGTATGCAAATTGCATACTACCACCGATTCACAAAAGTTGCGCGGGCCCTGCGCACGCAAGGTACGGAGTTTCCGTACGGCGACTTTAGCATAAGGCTGCTCCTGCTAATAGCAGGCGCAACCAATGCTAAAGTATAGCTGCGCTTCCCGCTCGCGACGTTCAAATTTTACGTCGTTTACGTAAGTGAACCGTGAATGGCGCTGGACGCCATTCACGTTCACTTAGAAGCAAATGACGTCCTTGCGACGTCATTTGCCGCAATGCACGTCGGGAAAGTTTCCCGACGGAGCATGCGCTGTTCGCTCGGCGCGGGAGCGCGCCTAATTTAAATGATTCCCGCCCCCGGCGGGATCATTTACATTAGGCGCCCTTACGCAGGGCTACTTAGCATAGCGCCCGCGCAATTTACGGAGCTACTGCTCCGTGAATCGCGGGCAAAGCGCAATATTTGCGTGGGCGCAGAGAAAAATTTTTGCTCTTTGCCCACGCAAATATTGCGCGATTCTACCTGAATCTGGGCCCATGTGTATTGTTTTTTTGTAATAAAATTAATAATTTTATTCTCCTTAGATACTTAAAAGAGTGCGATACAAAAAATAACCTCCTACTAGCATCCCGCTGATTACTCGTTAGATTTCAATATTCCAAAAGAATATAGAGTAGAGTCCAAAGATACTAATTTCTATATTACAATTTCAATGATGGGATGTTAATACTCCCCATATTTTATTCATATTTCTGCTAAATAAAATCCACCGCTGTAAAAAAAAGTTCCTGGATTTTCGTATGTATTTAAATAAAAAATGCTTTAGGGAAACAAAAAAAATCTGCTGTAATCCATTTTATTAAATAGCCATCATTTGGGGCGTAGGTCATTGGGTTAGGAAACATTTCTTGAATTATGAATTAGGATATCTGACACATTATCATGTAACAAGCTTAAATACATTGGCTTAGTGCCCAAATCCCTACCATTGTAGTAATATGCTGGCAACGTTAAAGCGCTTTTACATGCGGCCCACAGTAGGAAGTAGATGATTAGAAAAAATTAGCATTACTGCTGCTTTCTGCTCCACTGACTGTGCATTTTTTTTTTTTATAATACTTCTACCCTAAATGTAGTTAAATGAAAAAATACTGTAACTCTGCAATGAGAGACGTGAGCAGGGCCATTTTAATATTGATTGGACCCTGAGCAAACATTTTCTTGGGCCTGCCAAATCCACTTATCAGCTATCTGAGGACAGTGCAGACTCAAGGGGCAGCTGCTTTGGGCCCCCACAACAATGACTGGGCCCGGGGCAGCTGCCCCTTTGGCCCCGTGTTAAAGACGGCCCTGGATATTAGGGGTCTGTCATATTGGGGATTTTTTTGTATGCACTGGAATTTTTTTTCTTCAAGTGGTTCACCATGGGACTCATCTGGGATTTAAAGTGGAGGTTCACCCTAAAAACATTTTTCTAACATTACATTGTGCTCACTTCCAACATTGAGGCCTCGTACACACGACCGGATCTCCGCTGGAAACGGTCCGCTGGACCGTTTCCAGCGGAGATTCCTCCTCCGGATTTGGATCCGATGGCGTGTACACACCATCGGATCAAAATCCGTGCGGAATTCTCCGCGGTGACGTGTCGCGCCGTCGCCGCGACGATGACGCGGCGACGTGCGCGACGCTGGAAGGTAAGTACTTCCACGCATGCGTCGAATCATTACGACGCATGCGAGGGAGGGGAGCGGACGGATTGATCCGGTGAGTCTGTGCAGACCACCGGATCAACCCGCTGGTCCCGATTCAAGCGGATAGATTTCTTAGCATGGTAAGAAATTTCTATCCGCTTGGAATGGACCGGCCGGACGAATCTCCGCGGATAAATATCCGCTAGGCCTACAGACGGCCGGATTTGTCCGCTGGAACTGATCCGCGGATCAATCCCAGCGGATAGATCCGGTCGTGTGTACGGGGCCTGACAGTATGCTGATTTTTTATTTTTTTTTGCTGTACATACGGACGTATAGCTATCCCCCCCCCCTCCCCCGGCTTCCGGGTAGTGGCTCCCGTGAGAGTGGGCGTTCCTATGCAGAGGCTAAGTGATTGACGTGATGACAAAAACTTCCCCCAGCGCATAAGGCGCGTCATCAGTTTCCGAAAGAAGCCGAACATCGGTGCGCAGGTGCCGTATAGCGCCATATAGAGCCGACTCGCAGTTCAGCTTCTTTCGGAAACTTGTGACGTGCCTTATGTGCCAGGGGGGGAGTTTTTGTCATCACGTCAATCACTTAGCCTCTGCATAGGAACGCCCACTCCCGCGGGAGCCACTACCCGGAAGCCGGGGGGGAAAATAGCTATACGACGGTATGTACAGCAAAAAAAAAATCAGCATACTGTCAATGTTGGAAGTGAGCACAATGTAATGTTAGAAAAATGTTTTTAGGGTGAACCTCTGCTTTAAGTCCTGCCAAAGGAGATGAGCACAAACACCAAGGTGCTTTTCCCTTGAGGGCTATGAAAAGGGTTTCTGATAGAGAAAACTATCAAGGGTGTGCCACATCCCAAATGTATCAATAAAGAGAAAGACCCCTGGAGTGGGACTTTAAGGGCACTACCCCGTAACAATAAAAAATAGTAAAGTATTATTTAACATTTATTAGAAAACATATAAATATTACACATAGCCATGGATACAGTAATTACAAAAAATGCAATGAAAGATACAACTTTCTGAGCCCTTGAGGGCTATACCCCTTTGTACAGGATGTGAAAATGCCGAAGTAGCAGTAGCAGTACAAAGAAAATATAAAAAAATCCCAAATATAGGTGTAGCTCTACCCGTGCATGCACGAGCCACTTGGTCATTCGGATTCTCTGTTCTGCCTCGACTCCAAGAACAGCCTCAGCCCCACTTACACACCTGGTTGAATGACATTTACTACAAGCACTCCATAAAAACACAAATATATGTGTAGCTCCCTCTTAGGTAGGTGCTAGAGAGAGAGAGAGCATAATTTTGGGTCTCCCTACTTACCAGGGAGGCTATTAGGTAAATTTTGATGTTTTCTGCCTACCAGAGAGCAGTGATCCATTGATAGGGTCTGCTCCAGTGGCGGTCCGACCATAGAGGGCGCTGGAGCGCCGCCCCCTCTGGCTCCTCACCGCCACTGAAAATAACATACATTCATGCATTGTTTAAGCGTGGTATGAAATCACAGTTGTTTTCCGGTTTTAAATGAGTAATTAATCCTTGCAGTGTGGGTCAATCTACCAAGGGACAGTTTACTGTTGGAGCGTTGGGGTGCACCATCTGCTGGGGAATCAGAGGACCAGGTAAGCGCACCCCCTCTCCTCTAGACTGAATGAGCAATTAGTCCTTGCAGTGTGGGTCTATCTACCAAGGGACAGTTCACGCTGTGACCCACCTGTGGAGCCGCTCTGTCACTCGCACGTGGAGCCGGAAGTTCTGCAACTAACAGTCATTTCTCGGGGGTGGCAATTGCCCCGTTGCCCCCCCTTGGATCGACCCCTGCTGCTGGGGGGAGCAGAGGATCAGGTAAGCGCACCTCCTCTCCTCTAGACTAAATGAGCAATTAGTCCTTGCAGTGTGAGTCAATCTACCAAGGGACAGTTCACTGCTTGAGTGTTGGGGAGCACCATCTGCTGGGGGGAGCAGAGGATCGGGTAAGCGCACCCCCTCTCCCCTAGACTAAATGAGCAATTAGTCCTTGCAGGGTGGGTCAATCTACCAAGGGACAGTTCGCTGCTGGGGAGTTGGGGAGCGCCATCTGCTGGGGGGAGCAGAGGATTGGGTAAGCGCACCCCCTCTCCTCTAGACTAAATGAGCAATTAGTCCTTGCAGTGTGGGTCAATCTACCAATGGACAGTTCACTGCTGGAGCGTTGGGAAGCACCGTCTGCTGGGGGATCAGAGGATAGGGTAAGCGCACCTCCTCTTCTCTAGACTAAATGAGCAATTAGTCCTTGCAGTGTGGGTCAATCTGCCAAGGGACAGTTCACTGCTGGAGCTTGAGGAGCGCCATCTGCTGGGGGGAGCAGAGGATCAGGTAAGCGCACCTCCTCTTCTCTAGACTAAATGAGCAATTAGTCCTTGCAGTGTGGGTCAATCTACCAAGGGACAGTTCACTGCTTGAGTGTTGGGGACCACCATCTGCTGACGAGGCACCCGGCAGCTCACGCTGTGACCCACCCGTGGAGCCGCTCTGTCACTCGCACGCGGAGCCGCCCGCTCAAACTGGCGGGCGCCGGAAGTTATGCAACTAACAGTCATTTCTCGGGGGTGGCAATTGCCCTGTTACCCCCCCCTTGGATCCACCCCTGCTGCTGGGGGGAGCAGAGGATCGGGTAAGCGCACCCCCTCTCCTCTAGACTAAATGAGCAATTAGTCCTTGCAGTGTGGGTCAATCTACCAAGGGACAGTTCACTGCTGGAGCGTTGGGGAGCACCATCTGCTGGGGGGAGCAGAGGATCGGGTAAGCGCACCTCCTCTCCCCTAGACTAAATGAGCAATTATCTTGTACAGTGCAGGCACAGCCTCACTGCAAGGAATCATTTTCACATTTCTTGGAGTTGGGTCTTAAAGCAATTTCTACTTGGAAACAAAGAAACCGCAGAATATGCTCAACTTCACGGGCTTACAAGCCTTCACAGAAAACCAGCAGAGATGTTCAATTACTCGCACAGCTCCAGCTTTCACCGTTCTTGCTTTAAACAAGCCGTCATTCAGGGCCAGGCAGCCGCTGCAGCATATGCTCTGATTTTTAGGTGAGCATTTCAAGTGTCAAGATCTCTGAGGAGCAGGAAGGATACAAAACCCAGAGCTATTTCCAAGAGAAATCTTTAAACTCCAACTAAATACCATACGGAATGTGTCAGGACCGTCATTAAGTGGCAGCTGGAACATTAATGGTTACAGGCAATCTTGCCTATGACAATGTAGTGAGCGCCCACCTAGTAGAAACGGCACATCGTCTATGTATCTATCCAATCACTCAGTGTAGGGTGCTTTGATTTTAAAGCGGGGGTTCACCCAAAAAAAATTTTTTAACACTAGATTGAGGCTAATTACGGGAAGCAGAATCGGGTGTTTTTTTAAAATCAATGCAGTACTTACCGTTTTAGAGATAGATGTTCTCCGCCGCTTCTGGGTATGGTCTTCGGTAGACATGTGCATTCGTTTTCGTTAGAATGCATTTTCGTCTGAAAATCGTGTTTTTTCGTTATCGTTTTAACAAACCATAACGAAAGCGCAAGAAACGAAAACCGAAAGATCCGACATAAAAAATGCTTTATTTTCGTTTTCGTTGCGGTAAAAATTCAATATAGAGAGATTCGACATTATAGAGAAAAGATTTGACATCATAGAGAAAAGATTCAACATCATAGAGAAAAGATTCGACATCATAGAGAAAAGATTCAACACTATAGAAATAATAGATTCGACATTACAGAGAATAGATTTCGATTTATGAGAAAATAGATTCGACATTATTACTAGTCATACAACATTAGAATTCTTGTAGGCGGAATATTCGAACGGAAATGTACGATTCGACGTAAAGTTTTGACGTTCCGTCGAATATTCTTTTGACCATTCGACAGAAACCAAGTATTATTGGATTTTCGGACGAAAGCTATTCCCCAACGAAAAACGAAATAAATCAAAACTATTTTCGGGAGTAAATAAATAAATTTATTTTCCAAACGAAAACGAAACAAAATATTCCAGTCTGCACATGTCTAGTCTTCGGGACTGGGCGTTCCTATTTGATTGACAGCCTTCCGACGGTCGCATACATCGCGTCACGAGTTGCCGAACGTCGGTGCGGCTCTATACGGCGCCTGTGCACCGACGTTCGGCTACTTTCGGAAACTCGTGACGTGCTGTATGCGACGGTCGGAAGGCTGTCAATCAAATAGGAACACCCAGTCCCGCAAACCATACCCGGAAGCCACGGAGAACATCTATCTCTAAAACGGTAAGTACTGCATTGATTTAAAAAAAAAAAAAACACCTGATTCTGCTTCCCGTAATTAGCCTCAATCTAATGTTAAAAATAGATTTTTTTGGGTGAACCTCCACTTTAACTTCTCTTGAAATAACTAATTTTATTTGAACACGAACAAATTGTATGGCACACATAAAGCCAGACCCAACCCCATAGGAGCTAATAATCTTTTCTCACCATTTAACCTACAAGCATGTTTGTTATGTCTTTTTTTTTGTTTTTATTTATTGGCGTACAGAAGAATTTTATGCAATTTTGTTCCACCCCGACAAGTGCCAGCTTCTTCCAGTTTAATTTGCTAACCGCCACCAGTCGCTTAAACTTTACACAGCGAGCTGCAGTAAGCGGAGATGACAGATGTAATGTTCTGCAAACAGTAGTTAGTTCAATGAAACATCTTGTATAGCTATGCACAGAAGGTCAGTTATGAGGGAAACTAAAACCTGCGCTGAATTACAGTCTCTCATAACGACGCACCATTTCAAGCCTGCTATCAAACCATCCTTTTATTTCTCTTAAAACCAGAAAGAAAGAAAAAAAATAATAATAAGTGTGCTTTAGGCTCTAAGTGCAGATGGTGCTTCTGCATTCAAGCATCTAATTACAAAATTAGATGATATTTACTTATCATTTTAATTAATGCATTCAATAATGAGATATCTGAAAGCAGGCCATTGTGGAGAGCCGATTATGTTTTAGGAGTGGAAAAGACAAACTATTTGGGTCACCGTATGTTAATGTAGTCTGTGGTTTTTCTTATTCTCACAGATTGCATTCTTCATTATAGATGCTAATGAGAGAAAAACAAAAATCTAAATTAATTTCTTAAAATGAATGTTGTTGTCTGCATAATTGATACAGCTGGATGTGAGGTAAGAACCTGCTCAAAACCGACCCAATGCTTCAGATATGGATACGGCTGCTCCGGCCATGCCCCTCCCCCCCTCTGTAATCAAACTCCGGCAGGTGGGGCGAAACATGTTAGGGAGTGTGGCTGGAGCAGTGCTGGGTCATACTGTGATGGAGCTAAATAAAAAGATTTTTTTGTGTTATGCTACTTTTTCCTAAACCACTCAAATGTTGCTTTTCTTTCTTATATTGTTTTATTTATTTTATTTCTTGATAAATATATAAGTGTGTTGGTATATACTACAATACTGTTACTTTCCTCAAAAGACATTATAGAGTTAATCAACCCTTCTGAGGTGATAAAACGAAGACAGCTGCTACTTCTTACTCCAAGCCCCTCCCTTGTACTTTTTACTCCAAAACCCCCTCCATCGAAGGAAGGAAGATGGCCCCCTTGAGTCTGAAGTGTGCCACGATGCCAAGAATAAACGTCACAAGAAGAAAGCCATACATGGACTAAGCCAATCAAATGTGCTCATGTGAATGATGTCATTCTGTCTATAAAGCTATGGTAATAAAAGGGTTCGGTCTCTTTACGGCTGGACACAGGAAGAAAGCAGTTTGTCCTTCACTCTCTGCATGTTTTCACAATTTGGATCAGAGGCAGAATGGGTTTTTATGCTCTGGAATTTGTGCCAGAGAACGTCCATTACAATACAGATCCATATGCATATCTGAAGCACTGGGTCGATTTTTCCTACCCCACATATTGTTTGAGGAGGATCAGTGGTCAGCGGATCTCACTATCTTCTCCGCTTGCTGCGCAGACTCATCCCCTTCATCCAGGAAGATGACACAGCAGTCGTGGGAACACTCATCAATTCCAGACTTGACTACGCAAATTCCCTCTACCTAGGACTACCCAAATACCAGATGTCTCGTCTACAAGTCGTCCAGAACACTGCAGCCAGACTGGTAACAGGTCTTGAGGTCCCTCCACTGGCTAGCCATAAAGGATTGGGTGACATTCAAGACTCACCCACAAATGCACGCAAGGAATCGCGCCGCAATACTTATGCGAGAAAAAAAAACACTACATCCCAAATCGGGCCCTACGATCAACTAATCAGAACCTCCTCCACATCCCCAAGTCCCGCTACAAATCTAAAGGAGAACGAAGATTTGCAGTCCAAGGACCGCGGCTATGGAACGCTCTACCTACAGACATTCGGATGGAAGTGAACCATCGGGCCTTCAGAAAAAAATTTAAGACACATCTATTCTGAAGCATGGCTGAACGACAACATTGGATACAGCGCCTTGAGGCGATTTAGTTCGCATTTGTAGCGCTATACAAGTTACTCACTCACTCACTCAGGTGTTGTACAAATTTGTATCTCTATTATTATTTATTGCTGTTGTTGTTGCCTTAGTTGGTGTATTTCCCCAAATAAATCCAACTTTTTTAGCCTTGGTGTGTCAGAGGGTGTGGCATCACCAGAATAATTGTTGTCTTCCGGAACCATGGGACCAATACATCAGTGGCCCCTTCAGGCGTAGGTGCTACACAGAGTTTAGTTACATTATGCCAGACTTCCAAAGTAATTTAAATAAAAAATTAACTTACCCAACCGCCATAATGGGTTACCCGGGCGAGCCCCCATTTGGAAACATACAGCTGTATTATGGTCACATGTGGACTTGGAGCTCCACTCAAAGTTGGAGGAAAACAGATGTCCCACTTCCTACTGGTATTCAGAAAGTGGGAGCAGGTGTCAAGCACTAATTCATAAGTGTGGACATATGTGGTGAAGACTGTTGGAGGGTGGCTCAGTCAGCGCTGTTCCGGCCATGCCCCCCCTCTGTGACCAAACCCCGGCAGGTGGGGTGAAACATGTTAGGGAGCGTGGCTGGAGCAGTGCTGGCTGAGTAATACAGATCCATATCCATATATGAAGCACTGGGTCAATTTTGAGCAGCATCTTAGCCCACATATTGTTTTTAGGTGTTGTACAAATTTGTATATCTATAATTATTTATTGCTGTGGCTGTTCTTTTGTTGTCGCCTTATTCTGTGTATTTTTTCCCAAATAAATCTAACTTTTTTAGCCTTGCTGTGTCAGAGGGTGTGGCATCACCAGAAATGTTGTTACCATCCGGAACCAGGGGACCCATACATCAGCAGCCCCTTCAGGAGTAGGTAGGGGCTACACAGAGTTTAGTTACATTATGCCAGATTTCCAAAGTAATTTAAATGAAAAATTTACGTACCCAACCGCCATAATGGGTTATCCCGGACGAGCCCCCATTTGGAAACATACAGCTGTATTATGGTCACATGTGGACTTCTGGTATTTAGAAAGTAAGATCAAGTGTCAAGCACTAATTCATAAGCATGGACATATGTGGAGAAGACTTTTGGAGGAAGGCCTGGTGTCAAGAAGGGCAGCAAAGAAACCACTTCTCTCCAGGGAAAACATTAGGGACAGACTGATATTCTGCAAAAGGTACAAGGATTGGACTGCTGAGAACTGGGACAAAGTAATTTTCTCTAATGAATCCCCTTTTTGATTGTTTGGGGCATCTGAAAAAAACCTTGTCTGGACTCTGGAGAAGAAAAGGTGAGCGTTACCATCAGTCCTGTGGCATACAATCCTAGTGCAGGATTACCCCCTTGTTTTTCCTGTGTCATACATCCTGAGACCATTCATGTGTCTTTTTGCCTAAGAACACAGCCACGAATAAAGAATGGTACAAAAACATCCTTCAAAAGCAACTTCTCTCGACCATCCAAGAACAGTTTGGTGATGAACAATGCCTTTTCCAGTATGATGGAGCACCTTGCCATAAGGCAAAAGTGATAACTAAGTGGCTTGGGGAACAAAACATCTAAATGTTAGGTCCATGGCCAGGAAACTCCCCAGACCTTAATCCCATTGAGAACTTGTGGTCAATCCTCAAGAGGCAGATGAACAAAAAAAAAAAAACACACACATTCTGACAAACTCCAAGCATTGATTATGCAAGAATGGGCGGCCATCAGTCAGGATGTGGCCCAGAAGTTCACTGACAGCATTGCAGAATTGCAGATGTCTTGAAAAAGAAAGGTCAACACTGCAAATATTGACTCGTTCCGTAAACTTAATGTCAATGTCAATAAAAGCCTTTGACACTAATGAAATGCTTGTAATTATACTTCAGTATACCATAGTAACGTCTGACAAAAAGATCTAAAAACCAGTGGCGGTTCGTCCATAGAGGGCGCTGGAGCGCCGCCCCCTCTGGCTCTCGCCCACCACTGAGTCTAATAACATACATTCATACATTGCATGAATGTATGTTATTGTTGCCAGCTGCCGCTGGTCTATTCAGAGATGGCCGGAACTTGAGCGCCGGCCACCTGAATAACGGCAGCTGGTTGGCTGTGCGGAAGTGCCTATCAGAGCCAGCGGCTCGGCTCCCGGATGTCTTATCCTCGGAATGTACGGGGGGTGCGTTCCTTGGATAAGACTGACGGCCGTCTCAGCCAATCAGGTTCCCAGATTCTGGTTTTCGGTAACCTGATTGGCTGAAGCGTCACCAAGGCGGGAGAAGACATCGAGGGACATGAGAGTAAGGTAAGTGCATTTTACAGGACACATCGGCGACAATGGGCACAGAGGCGACAAAGGGCACAGTGGCATCAATGGGCACAGTGGTGACAAAGGGCACAGTGGCATCAATGGGCACAGTGGTGACAAAGGGCACAATGGCATCAATTGGCACAGTGGTGACAAAGGGCACAGTGGTGATAATGGGCACAGTGGCAACAATTAAAGGGCACATTGAAAGAAGGGATTTTGGAGGTATGGGATTATTGTGGTGCCAGCAAATAGAAACCAAACATATCAAATATTATGAAAATAAGAAAATTGTATTGATTACAAAAGATAAAATATGGTACAGGTATAATAACAGAGCAAAAACAAATTGTGGGAGCAATACATAGAGATACAGGTCAAAGATCAAGTCTGGGTAGACTTGATCTTTGACCTGTATCTCTATGTATTGCTCCCACGATCTGTTTTTGCTCTGTTGTTTTACCTGTACCAGATTTTATCTTTTGTAATCAATAACATTTTCTTATTTTTATAATATTTGATATGTTTGGTTTCTATTTGCTGGCACCGCAATAATCCCATACCTCCAAAATCCCTTCTTTAAATTAAACCAGGGATGAGGTGCCGTATCTTTATTAGGACCATCGACCACTAACCCCTCAATTAAAGGGCACAGTGACATGCACAGTGGCAACAATGGGCACAGTGGCGACAATTAAAGGGCACAGTGGTGACAATTGGCACAGTGGCGACAATTGGCACAGTGGCGACAATTGAGGGGCACAGTGATTTTTATTGCTACATGTTTTTCTGGCATATGGTCTCCATTAAAGGGGAGTTACAGCCATTTGTATGTTTATTAAAAGTCAGCAGCTACAAAAAGTGTAGCTGCTGGCTTTTAATAAACAGACACTTACCTGCTCCAGCGTTCCAGCGACGCGCCGGCCGGGGCTCCGCTCCTCTCCCCCCCTCCCCGGCCGGCGTCTTCATTGTCACTGTGGGCACCCGGCCATGTCAGCTTTCGGCTTCTCGGCCGGGCACCCACTGCGCATGCGCGAGCGGCACTGCGCATGCGCGCGCGGCCCGGCGCTGCGCTGTTTGATTGGACAGGCGAACGCCTAGGACCTGTCACTTGTCCTAGGCGATCGCTTACAGGGAGGGGCTGCCAAAAGGCGATTAAGCTTAATCGCCTTTGCAGCCCCTCGGCGGAAGGAGGAAGTGGGACAGGAAGTCCCCTTCTCCTGAAGCCCCCACTCCCCCCCCCAAAAAAAATTGCATGTAAGGGGGTGAGGAGTGGGATAAGCGGAAGTTCCATTTTTGGGTGGAACTCCGCTTTAACAAAAACTGGAAATGATTAAAAAGCTCATATAATACAATAGCCACAATCTCTAAAAATGACCGTGATGTACATTGTAGGAAGCAATCTAAAGGCCTCTGAAGGCAGACCACTGCAACCATTAACCTGCACTCAGCAAGGTAACAGAAGGACGCTCTGTACATCTCCCATTCATGGTATACCAACTCTGCCAAGTTGTTTGTGAATTGTTACAAGAGCCCGTTGTTCACATTACAGTAATCCAAGAGGTATTTTTAGGTTGAGCTGCCCTTTAAAGGAAAAGAATTCGACAAAACGATGGCTCCTCCAAAGTAAAAGTCTACTTCGTGAGCGCCGAGGTTCTGTGGAACACAGCAGGATGGAAAGTGCGAAGGAAAATTGCTTTGCAAGCCCGTCGTAAAATAGTATAATCAATTCTAAATGACTCCACTGCTCTCCCTTCATGGAACTACTTGTATGGAGTCTTTGTGCACATAACAAAGTGCTTTTATGTATTGAAGCAACAAACAGCTGTATATTCTCCTTCTTCTGGCTCTTCTGGTAATAAACTGCACTGAAAGGATTCTTTGCTGGTCATTTAGGACAGTGCCGAGACTTTCAGACGATCACTTCTCCATCCAACATGCATCCACACAATTCAGCACATGGTGATTTACAGTTAATAAACTGACCACTATACAGTGGAACCTCGGTTTACGAATAACGTGGTCAACGAGCATTTTGAAAGACCAGCAACTTTGCGAGTGTTGTCTTGCAAAACAAGCAGAATTCAAGCTAATAGCTGTTCTGTTGTTGTTGCCTTATTCTGTGTATTTCCCAAATAAATCTAACTTTTTTAGCCTTGCTGTGTCAGAGGGTGTGGCATCACCAGAAATGTTGTTACCAACCAGAACCAGGGGACCCATACATCAGTGGCCCCTTCAGGAGTAGGTAGGTGCTGCACAGAGTTTAGTTACATTATGCCAGACTTCCAAAGTAATTTAAATGAAAAATTTAAGTACCCAACCGCCATAATGGGTTATCCCGGACGAGCCCCCATTTGGAAACATACAGCTGTATTAAGGTCACATGTGGACTTCTGGTATTTAGAAAGTAAGATCCAGTGTCAAGCACTAATTCATAAGCATGGACATATGTGGAGAAGACTTTTGGAGGAAGGCCTGGTGTCGAGAAGGGAAGCAAAGAAACCACTTCTCTCCAGGGAAAACATTAGGGACAGACTGATATTCTCAGGACTGGGATAAAGTAGTTTTCTCTGATGAATCCCCTTTTTGATTGTTTGGGGCATCTGGAAAAAACCTTGTCTGGAGAAGAAAAGTTGAGCGTTACCATCAGTCCTGTGTCATACATCCTGAGACCATTCACGTGTCATTTTGCCTAAGAACACAGCCACGAATAAAGAATGGTACAAAAACATCCTTCAAAAGCAACTTCTCTCAACCATCCAAGAACAGTTCGGTGATGAACAATGCCTTTTCCAGCATGATGGAGCACCTTGCCATAAGGCAAAAGTGATAACTAAGTGGCTTGGGGAACAAAACATCAAAATTTTAGGTCCATGGCCAGGAAACTCCCCAGACCTTAATCCCATTGAGAACTTGTGGTCAATCCTCAAGAGGCAGATGAACAAAAAAAAAAACACACATTCTGACAAACTCCAAGCATTGATTATGCAAGAATGGGCGGCCATCAGTAACGTGGTCAACGAGCATTTCGAAAGACCAGTGCAGTACTGCATTTGGCCTGTGGTGCGGGGGTGTGGAAGCCGAGCAGAGCTGATCAAAGCCGGTCGGGAATACTCAGAAATACTCCATTCCCGGGAGTTTCCGAGGTCAGCGAGCTGTCCTCAGGCCTTTTCGAATTTTCCGAGGCTCTCCGGCGCCCACCCTCCCCCACCTCTGGCCACATGCGGTATTGCACGCCATTGAAGTCAATGCGGAACAAATAGATAGATATGCGAGTACTTTGGATTACAAGAATTCTCCTGGAACGAATTATGCTCGTAATCCAAGGTTCCAAACTGTGGTCCTTCACTTGCCTTTATCCGGCTCTTGGGGCAGTGTTCCTCCAACTGACACCAGTGATGAGGATCCATTTCTTCTACTGACACAAAGTGGGGCAAAATACCTCCCACTGAAACCTACAACGGAGCACTATTCTTCTCACTGACACCAATGACGGGGCACGATTCCTTCCACTGACACCAATCATGGCGGAACTATTCTTACAGCAGTGGGAAGAATGCTCCTTACATTGGTGGCCAGTAGGAAGGATGCCCCTTACATTGGTGATCAGTGGGAAGAATGTTCCTTACATTGGTGATCAGTGAGAAGAATGTTCCTTACATTGGTGATCAGTGGGAAGAATGTCCCTTACATTGGTGATCAGTGGGAAGAATGTTCCTTACATTGGTGATCAGTGAGAAGAATGTCCCTTACATTGGTGATCAGTGGGAAGAATGTTCCTTACATTGGTGATCAGTGGGAAGAATGTCCCTTACATTGGTGATCAGTGGGAAGAATGTTCTTTACATTGGTGATCAGTGAGAAGAATGTTCCTTACATTGGTGATCAGTGGGAAGAATGTCCCTTACATTGGTGATCAGTGGGAAGAATGTCCCTTACATTGGTGATCAGTGGGAAGAATGTTCCTTACATTGGTGATCAGTGAGAAGAATGTCCCTTACATTGGTGATCAGTGGGAAGAATGTTCCTTACATTGGTGATCAGTGGGAAGAATGTCCCTTACATTGGTGATCAGTGGGAAGAATGTTCCTTACATTGGTGATAAGTGAGAAGAATGTTCCTTACATTGGTAATCAGTGGGAAGAATGTTCCTTACATTGGTGATCAGTGGGAAGAATGTTCCTTACATTGGTGATCAGTGAGAAGAATGTTCCTTACATTGGTGATCAGTGGGAAGAATGTCCCTTACATTGGTGATCAGTGGGAAGAATGTTCCTTACATTGGTGATCAGTGAGAAGAATGTCCCTTACATTGGTGATCAGTGGGAAGAATGTTCCTTACATTGGTGATCAGTGGGAAGAATGTCCCTTACATTGGTGATCAGTGAGAAGAATGTTCCTTACATTGGTGATCAGTGGGAAGAATGTTCCTTACATTGGTGATCAGTGGGAAGAATGTTCCTTACATTGGTGATCAGTGGGAAGAATGTTCCTTACATTGGTGATCAGTGAGAAGAATGTTCCTTACATTGGTGATCAGTGGGAAGAATGTTCCTTACATTGGTGATCAGTGAGAAGAATGTTCCTTACATTGGTGATCAGTGGGAAGAATGTCCCTTACATTGGTGATCAGTGGGAAGAATGTTCCTTACATTGGTGATCAGTGAGAAGAACGTCCCTTACATCGGTGATCAGTGGGAAGAATGTCCCTTACATTGGTGATCAGTGGGAAGAATGCTCCTTACATTGGTGATCAGTAGGGATGAGCCGAACACCCCCCCCCCCCCCCCGATTTGGTTCACAGCAGAACATGCGAACAGGCAAAAAATTTGTTAGAACACACGAACACCGTTAAAGTCTATGGGACACGAATGTGAAAAATCAAAAGTGATAATTTTAAAGGTTAATATACAAGTTATTGTCATAAAAAGTATTTGGGGACCCGGGTCCTGCCCCAGGGGACATGTATCAATGCCCAAAAAAGTTTTAAAAACTTCAGTTTTTTGGGAGCAGTGATTTTAATAATGCTTAAAGGGAAACAAAAAAAAATATTCCTTTAAATTTCGTACCTAGTCTATAGTATGCCTGCAATGTAGCGCATTTTCCCTGTGTTTATAAACAGTCCTTGCACAAAATTACATTTCTAAAGGAAGAAAAATCATTCAAAACCACTTGCGGCTATAATGAATTGTCGGGTCCCGGCAATACAGATAAAAGACATTGAAAAAAACGGCATCCCCCCCCCCCCCCATTACCAGGCCCTTTGGGTCTGGTATGAATATTAAGGGGAACCCCCGAACCAAAATTTAAACAAATAAATGTGTGGGGGTCCCCCCAAATTCCATAACAGGCCCTTCAGGTATGGATATTAAGGGGAACCCTGCGCCAATTTAAGAAAAAAAATGGCGTAGGGGTCCCCCTCAAAATTAAAAAAAAAAAGTAAGTCTTTTACCCAACCATACAGGACTGTGCTTTGTGGCAGAGATGTGTAAAGCTTAGAACAGGGGGCCAGATTCAGATAGAATTGCCTATCTTTAGGCGGGCGTAGCGTATCTCATATACACTACGCTGCCGTAACTTAGTGAGGCAGGTACTGTATTCACAACGAACTTGCGTCCTAAGTTACGTAGTGTAAATGGGCCGGCGTAAGCCCGCCTAATTCAAATTGTCCAGGCAGTGGGCGTGTTGTATTATAATGAGCCTTGACCCCACGTAAATGACGCTCCTAACGAACGGCGCATGCGCCGTCCGTGAACGTATCCCAGTGTGCATGCTCGAAATCACGTTGCAAATAGTCAATGCTTTCGACGTGAACGTAACTTACGCAGAGCCCTATTCGCGTACGACTTACACAAACGACGTAAAGGACGGAAAAATCGACGCTGTCCCGACGTCCATACTTAACATTGGCTACGCCTCCTATAGCAGGGGTAACTTTGTGCCGAAAAAAGCCTTACGTAAACGACGTATATCAATGCGCCGGGCGCACGTACGTTTCTGAATCGGCGTATCTAGCTAATTTGCATATTCTACGCGCACATCTACGGAAGCGCCCCTAGCGGCCAGCTTAAATATGCAACCAAGATACGACGGCGTAAGAGACTTACACTGGTCGTATCTTAGACAAATTCTGGCGTATCTGATTCTTTGAATCAGGCGCCAAGATACGACGCCTCACACTCAGAGTTACGACGGCGTATCTGGAGATCTGGAGATATGCCGGCGTAACTCCTTTCTGAATCTGGCCCAGGATGTACAGAAATACAAATCCTTTGGCAGGTAACACATCCCCTATCTGTGTAATAAGCCATTTCCCTGGAGTTCACCTTTAAGCCCTGCTGATGTTCCTCCAGTTCACCCGCCAGCGATGTACTGTACCCCCCCTAAAAACCAGACATAGTTGGCAATGAATCAGTTAACGTTCAGGAAGCCAAATAAATGAAGGACGTAAGCAAGGTGCCTACCATCCAGTCACGGGGTAATGATGGCGGCGATTCATTAAATTTTTTGCTTATTCCATAATTTTTAGCATATTCAGATAGCTCAGAGGACATGTCCAATGTTACGGGCACAGGCACGACGTGAGATGGAATGTTGCCCAGGAAATAATTTAATGCATATATTGAGCTATGCAAGTGCCGAGCTCCTCAAAATTGCACATTCAATTGGCTCACAATAGAACTTGGCAAAACCGCGCATTTCTCCCCATAGTTACCTGTCGCTAAACGGTATGAAAACATCAACTGAGCTAATTGGATCCGCGCCGCTCCTGGAAAACCTGCCACTAACCCGGCCTATTCACAGAGCACATGGTGAGAAAATGCATCAGATGGGGCGTCGTTTAGCAAAAAAATTGCAGTTCAAAATAGCGTATATACTCGCGTATAAGCCAAGTTTTTCAGCACATTTTTGTGTGCTGAAAATGCCCCCCTCGGCTTATACTTGAGTCACCTTTTTGCTCCTGATCTCCCGGACTTCGGGGACCCGGTACCGGTACAAGTGTGCAAAGTTTGTTGTCCGGGGGACCTACGGGCGGGGAGCACCGATTTTTCAAAGCCGGGCACCCCTTCCATAGGTTCCCATGTTAAACGGTCATTTCTGCAGTGATTTTGGGGACCCGGTACCGGTCGGTCGCAGGTCCCCTGGACCCGGAACTTGGTACACATAAATCCCCATTACTCCCCTATAAGTATGAAAAGTTTGTTGTCTAAGAGACCTACGGCCGGGGAGCACCGAGTTTTCAAAGCCGGGCACCCCTTCCATAGACTCCCATGTTAAATGGTAATTTCTTTAGTGATTTTGGGGACCCGGTACTAGCCGGTCGTAGGTTCTCTGGACCCGGAACTTGGCACACATATAGCTCCATTTCTCCTCTATAAGTATGAAAAGTTTGTTGTCCAAGAGACCTACAGCCGTGGAGCACTGATTTTTCAAAGCCGGCCACCCCTTCCATAGACTCCCATGTTAAATGGTCATTTCTTTAGTGATTTTGGAGACCCGGTACTGGCCGGTCGTAGGTTCTCTGGACCTGGAACTTGGTACACATATAGCCCCATTTCTTCTCTATAAGTGTTGAAAGTTTATTGTCTAGAACAGTGTTTCTCAACTCCAGTCCTCGAGGCGCCCCAACAGGTCATGTTTTCAGGATTTCCCTCAGATGAAATGGTTGTGGTAATTACCAAGGCAGTGAAACTGATCAAATCACCTGTGCAAAGTAATGGAAAGCCTGAAAACATGACCTGTTGGTGCGCCTTGAGGACTGGAGTTGAGAAACACTGGTCTAGAAGACCTACGGCTCGGGAGCACCGATTTTTCAAAGCCCGGCACTCCTTCCATAGACTTCCATGTTAAATGTCAGTCTAGTCATGGACACAGTGAGGCATGGGAACAGTGAGGAATGGGCACAGTGAGGAATGGGCACAGTGAGGAATGGGCACAGTGAGGAATGGGCACAGTGAGTAATGGGCACAGTGAGGCATGGGCACAGTGAGGAATAGACACATTGAGAAAAATAAGAAAAAAATATATAGTCGCGCTAAAACTATGTGAGAATTTTGAAACAAACATGTGCATAATCCAGAGAGGAGACGTTGCTGGAAGAGGCAGCAGAGGAGGGAGGACGTTACTGCTCAGGAGGTGGCCAGCCGTCCTAAGTCTAAGGCCCCATACACACGAGAGGATTTATCCGCGAATACGGTCCAGCGGACCGCATCCGCGGATAAATCCTCTCGAGGATTTGCGCGGATTTCCATGCGATGGAGTGTACTCACCATCGAATCGAAATCCGCGCCGAAATCCTCTGGCGATGACGTGTCGCGCCGTCGCCGCGATTATGACGCGGCGACGTGCGCGACGCTGTCATATAAGGAATTCCACGCATGCGTCGAATCATTACGACGCATGCGGGGGATCCCTTCGGACGGATGGATCCGGTGAGTCTGTACAGACCAGCGGATCCATCCGTTGGGATGGATTCCAGCGGATAGATTTGTTTAGCATGTCATCAAATATTTATCCGCTGGAAATCCATCCCATGGGATAAATATCCGCGGAAACAGATCCGCTGGAGTGTACACACCATAGGATCTATCCGCTGAAACCCATTCGCTGGGATTTTTCAGCGCATGGATTCTATCGTGTGTATGGGGCCTAAGACCCCTTCCCATTCCAAGAGGTGTGGATACTGTAACGACAAGTTGTCACAGGACCACACGAAACCCTACAAGTGTATCCACAAGTTAGCTGGGAAGGAGACTCTCAGGCAAGAGGTTTTACACTATCCGAGGCACTTTTGTCTTTTTCCATATCTTCTAGACATGTGCATTAGTTTTCATCTGAATGCATTTCCGTCCGAATTTCAGGTATTTTCGTTATCGTTTTAACAAACGATAATGAGAGCACAGAAAACGAAAACCGAAAGATCCGACATAAACAAATGCTTTATTTTCGTTTTCGTTGCGGTCGAATGTGCCTAACCTTAACTCTATGGGCTAGATCCACAAAGAAATTACGCCGGCGTATCTACTGATACGCCGCGTAATTTCAAAATTCCCGCGTCGTATCTTTGTTTTGAATCCTCAAAACAAGATACGACGGCTTCTGGCTTCGATCCGACAGGTGTACGTCTTCGTACGCCTTCAGATCTAAGATGCAATACTTTGGCGTCCGCTGGGTGGCGTTTTCCGTGTCGGGTATGCAAATTAGCGATTTACGACGATCCACGAACGTACGAGCGGCCGGCGCATTCTCTTACGTCGTCTCTAGTCGGCTTTTTCCGGCGTATAGTTAAAGCTGGTATTTTGCGGAGTATAGATAGAATTGCCATGGTTAGTATGGCCGTCGTTCCCGTGTCGAAATGTGAATTTTTTTTTTTTTGCGTAAGTCGTCCGTGAATCGGGATGGACGTAACTCACGTCTAATTTAAAAAAATGACGTAGTTGCGACGTCATTTCGCGCAAAGCACGGTGGGAAATTTCTGGACGACGCATGCGCATTTCATTCTGCGCGGGGACACGCTTCATTTAAATGAATTATGGTGCCCCCCTGGAGCAGAGAACCGGGGGGCGCAAATTAAGAAAATTGAGAAGCGGGGGGGGGCCCTTTACAAAAAAAAGAAATAAAGAAAAAAAGAAAAATATATAAATAAAACATTTTATAAAAAAAAGGGGGGATAGCCATCCGGGGCCCTGGGGACCAACGGGCCCTTTAATATATATATATAGGGCAGGAGAGGGAATCTGTGCTGCACAGGGTGATTAGGGTGTGTCTGAGCACAACTGGCACACCCTGTGCGCACGCCTACGCCACCATTATCGTTTACAGGACTTCGCCGCTTAAAGATGGATACCTTTGTTGTGGCAGCACCGGCTGCCATTACCAAGGTATCCATCTCCTCATTGGTGCAGGCCTATCAGTACCCATCAGTGCTGCCTATCAGTGCCAAAAAGTGACACTTATCAGTGCGGCATATCAATACTGTCTATCAGTGCCACATATCAATGCCGCCTCATCAGTGCTTATCAGTGCAGCCTCATCAGTGCCAATTACTGCAACCTATCAGTGCAGCATGATCTGGACATCAGTACAACCGCATCAGTGCCCATCAGTGCAGCCTCATCAGTGCCCATCAATGCAGCCTATCAATGCCGATCAGTGCAGCCTATCAGTGCCCATAACTGCAACCTATCAGTGCAGCATGATCAGTGGACATCAGTACAGCCTCATCAGTGCCCATAACTGCAGCCTATTAGTGCCTATCAATGCAGCCTCATCAGTGACCATCAGTGCTGCCTATCAGTGCCAAACAGTGACACTTATCAGTGCCCATCAGTGCGGCATATCAATACTGTCTATCAGTGCCACATATCAATGCCGCCTCATCAGTGCTTATCAGTGCAGCCTCATCAGTGCACCCTATCAGTGCCCATCAGTGCAGCCTCGTTAGTGCCCATTACTGCAACCTATCAGTGCAGCATGATCAGTGGACATCAGTACAACCTCATCAGTGCCCATCAGTGCAGCCTCATCAGTGCCCATCAATGCAGCCTATCAGTGCCGATCAGTGCAGCCTATCAGTGCCCATAACTGCAACCTATCAGTGCCCACCAATGCAGCCCATCAGTGCAGCCTATCAGTGCTGATCAGTGCAGCCTCATCAGTGCCCATAACTGCAACCTATTAATGCAGCCTCATCAGCGCAGCCTCATCAGTGCCTATTACTGCAATGTATCAGTGCAGCCTCATCAGTTCCCATCAATGCAGCCTCATCAGTGACCATCAGTGTAGCCTCACCAGTGCCCATTACCGCAACCTATCAGTGCAGCCTCATCAGTGAAGAAGAAAAATTACCTCATTGCAAAATTGTATAACAGAAAAACTTTTTTTCTTTTTTTTTTACAAATGTTAGGCATTCTTTTTTTTGTTGTTTATTTAGCAAAAGTAAAAAAGCCAGAGGTGATTAAACAGAAACCAAAAGAACAAAATGATACAATTTTCATATGGGTACAGTGTAGCATGACCGAGTAATTGTCATTCAAAGTGTGACAGTGCTGAAAATTGGCCTGGGCAGGAAGGGGGGGTAAAAGTGCCCGGTACTGAAGTGGTTAAGAAGCAGCTCTGTAGTCGCACACAATAATGTTACACATTAGAAAAAGAAACAATGTAAAGCAAGGAGTAAAAGTCTCTATACAGCATTATGGAAACACATTAGTGCCCACGAAGGGTCACATTGAAGTGTTTTTCACGTGTCGCCTTCCGGGTGTCACACAGAACATTAAACAATGGAGCTTTCATTGTCCTCTAGAGGCCGACAGATAAGACCCCGGCCTTGAACCCGCGCGTCTCCAGCTCTCCGATCCTTTGTTTCCAAGTTCTCTCTGATCTCCTAAACACAATTAAATGGAATGTGGATTTTTCTTTCCATTCCTCTCAAGCGTTTCTTCCGTCACCAGGACTTTTTTTTTTTATGTTTGTTTTTTTGTCTTTTTAACCACTTCCCGCCCGCGGGCTGTCATATGACGTCCTTGACTTTGTGGGGGGATATCTGAATGACGGGTGGAGCTACAGGCACTTCCTGCCTGTGGGCCGTCATATGACGTCCTTGACTTTGTGGGGGGATATCTGAATGACGGGTGGAGCTACAGGTACTTCCCGCCCGCGGGCCGTCACATGACGTCCTTGACTTTGTGGGGGGATATCTGAATGACGGGTGGAGCTACAGGCACTTCCCGCCCGCGGGCCGTCATATGACGTCCTTGACTTTGTGGGGGGGATATCTGAATGAGGGGTGGAGCTACAGGCACTTCCCGCCCGCGGGCTGTCATATGACGTCCTTGACTTTGTGGGGGGATATCTGAATGACGGGTGGAGCTACAGGTACTTCCTGCCCGCGGGCCGTCATATGACGTCCTTGACTTTGTGGGGGGGATATCTGCATGATGGGTGGAGCTACAGGCACTTCCTGCCCGCGGGCCGTCATATGACGTCCTTGACTTTGTGGGGGGGATATCTGAATGAGGGGTGGAGCTACAGGCACTTCCTGCCCGCGGGCCGTCATATGACGTCCTTGACTTTGTGGAGGGGATATCTGATTGACGGGTGGAGCTACAGGCACTTCCTGCCCGCGGGCCGTCATATGACGTCCTTGACTTTGTGGGGGAATATCTGAATGACGGGTGGAGCTACAGGCACTTCCCGCCCGCGGGCCGTCATATGACGTCCTTGACTTTGTGGGGGGATATCTGAATGACGGGTGGAGCTACAGGTACTTCCTGCCCACAGGCCGTCATATGACGTCCTTGACTTTGTGGGGGGGATATCTGAATGACGGGTGGAGCTACAGGCACTTCCTGCCCGCGGGCCGTCGCATGACGTCCTTGACTTTGTGGGGGGGATATCTGAATGACGGGTGGAGCTACAGGCACTTCCTGCCCGCGGGCCGTCATATGACGTCCTTGACTTTGTGGGGGGATATCTGAATGATGGGTGGAGCTACAGGTACTTCCCGCCCGCGGGCCGTCACATGACATCCTTGAATTTGTGCGGTGATATCTGAATGACGGGTGGAGCTACAGGAATCATTCAGATATCGGCTTTTTTAGCCGACGATTGCCTAAACCATAAGAACGATCATAGAGGCTGTACCAGCGCTTGATCGTTCTTATAGATGACTGGAGGGGACATCCTCCCCCATCCCGCCGCCATCCGGTGCTTCTCCGGGATCTCCCGTGCCATCATGAATTATGGGGCCCCTTACAAAGCTTCAGACATAGGCCCCCTGGAGCAGAGAACCATGGGGGGGGGGGGGTGCTGCCACCTCAAATTGAGAAGGGGGGCACGAATTGAGAAAATTGGGAAGCAGTGGGTTGCTGGGGACCTCTGGGCCCCTTACAAAAAAAACTAAAAAAAAATATATATATATATATACATAGCATGCACACAGGGATTCTTTCACGAACGGCGTATGCGCCGTTCGTAAAAAAAAACGTAAAATACGCGGGGTCAACAATAATTTAAATAAAACACGCCCACATCATCCCCATTTGAATTAGGCGGGCTTACGCCGGACCACATACGTTACGCCGCCGTAAATTAGGGCGCAAGTTCCGTATTCATAAAGAACTTGCGCCCTAAGTTACGGTGGCGTAACGTATGTGGGCCGGCGTAAGCGGAGGTACGTTACGCCCGCACTAAATTACGCAGGGCTATCTGAATCCGGCCCACAATGTTTGGGGCTTCTACATTTTCTAGCAAATAAATGATGATTTTTTTTACATGCAGGAGAGAAGTGTCAGAGTCAGTGGCCCGGGTGGCGAGGGGTTAAACAAGATTTCATCCGAAAGCGTCCCTCTGCCGCCGGGACCCCCGGCCTCCGGAGTGCTCAGTTCTGCCTCTGACCGCGGCTGTCAGTCACTCGCAGCACCTTCCGATCCTCCGTCTGCGACATGGCGGGCCGAAAACGGGAGAACCCCGCAGGGACAGTAAGTGAGTAATAACAGCTGCCCGGGACTGTCACCAGAACTGGAACATTGCATTTTCCTCGCCTTCCCCCCGTAGCTGTTAATAAATGTCATTTCTCTCTTCAAACAACCAGAAATGCTTTTCGGAATCCACCCCCCCCCTCCCCCACCCTTCCATTTCTTCTCTTATATAAAGAAAGTGCCGGTGATAGAAAGATTGATAAAACTCCAATAAATAAGAAGACACTGGCGGGTACCACAATCGCGCGGCGTGTGATAACAAATACAATTTCAGATCTACAATAAAATAAAGAGCGTTTTAGGATTTCAGCCGGGCGGTTTTATGGCGAAGAGTCAGACCCTCCTTTTTATGTCTTCAAGTCGAGCTGAACCCAAGAAGTGTAGATTTGTTATCCTATCAATCAGTCGTCTCAAAATTGCGGCCCCTACGCTTTCTTTAATCGGGCCCTTGGGGGACTATTCCCCCCACTGAGAACAATGATGGGACACTATTCCTCCAACTGACACCAATGATGGGACACTATTCCTCCCACTGATACCAATGATGGGACACTATTCCTCCAACTGACACCAATGATGGGTCACTATTCCTCCCTATGACACCAATGATGGGACACTATTCCTCCCACTGACACCAATGATGGGACACTATTCCTCCCACTGACACCAATGATGGGACACTATTCCTCCCACTGATACCAATGATGGGGCACTATTCCTCCCACTGATACCAATGATGGGACACTATTCCTCCCACTGACACTAGTGATGGGACACTATTCCTCCCACTGACACCAATGATGGGACACTATTGATCTTTTATTGAAAAGAATCAAGCAACCAATTTTATACAAAAGTAAAAAACAAAACTATAGTACAAAACTTCAAACATAAATCCAAGGAATACACATCCAGGTTCAGAATATATACAATATATACACTATACACCACCACCAAAACATTACTACAAAACTATTTACACAAAGCAGCAGAGAGGGCCTAAGAGGCACAACCCGTCACCTATGTACGCAGCCATTTATCAAAAATGTATCAAAAATAATAATCTAGGGTGATAAGAGACAGACAGCCACACCCGGGAAAGAGACTCCTGGTAGTCAGGGAGGCTTGAAACCCCTCCACGCCTTCAGCCAAGCCCCCTGACCCCGCTTGTCTCTCTCAAGCCCCCGAATCTTCCCCACCTCATGCACAATGTCATACACCACCACCTCAACAGGAAGGATTTTTTGCCGAATGCTGACCTGACACCGTGCGTTCCAGGTGAAATAACGGACCACTAGGCTAACTAAAAAAAGTGTATCCAAACAAAAACCTCCACCGGTACTGAATGCTCCGTACACCCACTCGGCATAACCCAGCCTGGAGAGGAAAGGAACACCGAGCGCCCGCCCCACCTGTTTGTACACTTCTATGTTAAAAGGGCAACGAAGCAGAAAATGGTCCATAGTCTCCTCCTCACTTGCACACTCCTCCCGAGGACAACTACGATCCACCCCACTGCGGAATTTCAAATTGCCCCGAACATAGAGCCTCCCATGGAAGCACAACCAGGCCAGATCCCTAAATTTAGGAGGTATTCTATCCAAATTAATTAGTCTCAACCCCACCCTCAAAACTGGGCCTGGGCAATCCCTTAAGGCCAGTGGGTCATGAAAGACTTCGCTCAAGACTCGACTCATAAGGTCTTTCCTCGGAACCGATCTGAGATCTTCAGCCGACAATCGCCACTGCCGCAGTAACTTCAGGCACGGAGCTACATAGGCTGGTAGCTGACCACGATGACCCCTGCGATTCTTCACTTGGCCACCTTCTTCCCAAAGTCGCAGAAAAGGACTAAACCAAGATCTAAATATGCCTGCCCATCCAGGAGGTTCCACTGCAAGCATACTACCAATGTTAAACTTGAGAAATAGCAGTGAAAAGAAAAGAATTGGGTTGACCATACCTAAGCCACCCTCCCTCCTGGATAGGTAGGTGACATTCCTCTTGATGGGGTTCAGTCTGTTCCCCCACAGCATCTGGAAGAACACACTACTGACCCTAGCATAGAGAGACACTGGCAAGATGCAGACAAAGCTGACATACAAGAAGATCGGAATCAGGTAAGTCTTGATCAGATCAACCCTTTCCCTCATAGATAACTTCCATCTCTTCCAGTTGACCACCTTAGCATTGGCAATTTCCAGTCTGCCTTCCCAGTTTTTGAGGCCATAATCGCCGGGTCCAAATTCAATGCCTAGTATCTTAATTCTTTCCCGGGGCACTGGAAAGGTGTCCGGGAGATCAAACCCCTCACCTTCCTTTCCCATCCAGAAAACTTCGCTCTTTTCCTGATTGATCTTGGAGCCTGATGCTTCAGAATACCGTGATGTCAGAGAGACCACCTCCTCCGCCTCATCCGTCCCAGTGACAATCACCGATACATCGTCCGCATAAGCAACAACCCTCAATGGCGGCTCACCCGGGAGCCCCACTGGTACCCCACACAACATGCCGCTCTCTAGCCTCCTGATGAAGGGGTCGATTGCAAACACATAGAGCAGGGGACTCAGGGGACAACCCTGGCGCACCCCGGAGCCAACCCCAAAGGACTGCCCAACCCAACCATTAACAAGAGGGAAGCTTTCTGCCCCCTTATACAAGACTTTCAGCCAATCAACAAAACCACCCGGCAGACCGTACTTACTAAGGAGCAACCACAGGTACTCATGGTTAACACGATCAAAAGCCTTTGCCTGATCCAATGTCAGCAAGTACTTTCCCCAGCCTGCAGCCCTGCACCGCTCCAAGGCCTCCCGGACAGCTAACACCGCTGTGAAGGTACTCCTACCCTGGACCGAACAGTGCTGATGGCGAGAAAGCAAAGACTCTGCTACTGACGACAGGCGCCAGAAAAATATCTTCGCCAGTATCTTTCTATCGACATTAAGAAGGCTGATGGGGCGCCAATTCTCAATCATCGAAGGATCTTTACCCCTTGACAGAAGAATCACAGCCGAGTGCCTCATGGAAGGGGAAAGCACCCCCTCAGCAAGACAACTGTTAAAAACCTCTACCAAATGTGGGGCCAGAATAGACTTAAAGGCTTTGTAGAACTCAGCCGTCAAGCCATCCGGTCCGGGTGACTTTTTGATGGCAAGCTGTTCAATTGCCCTCATCACCTCTTCAACTGTGATCTCCTCTGTCAAATTCATCAATGGAACATCTCCACCATTTAGACCTGGAGTAGAGTCCAAAAAGCTTTCCATCTTGTCACGGTCAAGCTCTTTCCTTCCAAGAAGGTCGGCATAAAAGGACCTCACGACCTCCAGAATCCCTGACCTGGACTTTGTCACGGAACCTGTACTGTCCTTAAGGCCAACGACCGCTTTAACAGCTACACCTTGTTTGCAGTTCTGGTAAGGGTCAGGCGAGTGGTACTTCCCATAGTCCCTCTCCAGAACCAAAGAGGCATGCCGGTCATATTGACACTTCCTGAGAAGGAGTTTCACTTCGGAGATTGCCCCAGGATCTCCTCCTCTCGAGACAAGAATATCCAGCTTCCTCCGCAAACGTTGGTAGGTCATGTATTTATTAAACTGTGTTCTATTGGCTAGGCCCCTGAAGAATCCAGCGATCCTCTTTTTGGTCAGCTCCCACCACTCAGCCTTGCTGCTACAAAAGTCCAGGAGGGTCACCTGTGCCTGAAAGAATTCCTCAAAGGATTGTCTAACATGTTCTTCCTGGAGTAGAGTCGAATTCAATCTCCAGATGCCCTTTCCTCTCTGAGGGGCGTCTGAAGCATTCAGGGCCACAGATAGCATACAGTGATCAGAGAACTCTACTGCCAGCACCACTGGGGGTGAGAAAGCAGAGGCCTCCTTCAAAAAAAACCTGTCTATCCTACTCTGACTATTACCACGATGAAAGGTGAACCCGGTGTCATCCGGGAGGTGCGCAATGTGCACATCCACAAGACCAGCATCCCTAACCATACTATTTAAAAAAACGCTATCATATCCCAGCCTGTCCTTGAAGGCCTTCCTGTCCTTGGGCCTAGTTACTGTATTAAAGTCACCTCCAAAGACCACTTGCCGGGATGTAAAAAGAAATGGCTTGATCCTTGTAAAAAGGCATTTCCTGTCCCACTTTGTGTGCGGCCCATAGATATTAATTAGGCGCAGGTCCTGCCCTCCCACAAGGACGTCTAAGACCATACATCTCCCAATCTCCACCTCAATAACCCGCCGGACAGTTACCATGCCGGTTTTAAACAACACCGCCACACCGCCGTAAGGCTCGGCCGCAAGAGACCAGTAAGATGGACCATACCTCCACTCTCTCTTGGCCATATGAATATCTTCCAAGGAGGTGAGCCTAGTCTCTTGCAAAAATAAAATTTCAGCATCTAATTGGCTGAACAAAAAGAAGGCCATAGAACGAGCTCTCACTGACTTAATGCTGGCGACATTTATTGTCGCCACTTTTAACGGAGGGGGAACCGCCATTTGGGTTATTGGGTGGATTGCTTCTTAGCTCCCCTCTGCTGCTCATCACCAGAAGCCTCCCTCTTTCTTGAGGCCGCCTCCAACTCCATCTCTGACTCAGAGCTCAGCTCTGAAGAAGCGCCAGATGACGAAATGTCCCACCTAGAGGACCTACGACGGGTGGAGACATGCACCGGAGCTTCCCGTCCCCGTTCCGTCCTCACCGCCTGCTTCTTCCGCCGCCCAACCTTCCTTCTCTCCTCCAGGTACTTGAGGTCAGCCTCAGAGATGCCCTCATCCCTTGTTTTTTTCTTTGAAGCGACCTTTTTAGTACCCGCTATCACTCCTGATGGGGGGGGTAAATCCGACTTAACAGGGATAGACTTCTGGGGGGTAACTGACTCAGGGGGCACAGACTTGGAAGGTTCTGACACAAGAGGAGCGGGTACAGTAGGCTGGGGGGACACAGATACAGATACAGAAGGAGTACTTACAGACACAGAAGGGGTGGTCACAGGAACTGGGGAGGGAACTGGGGAGGAAACCGGGGAGGGATCCTGAGCAGGACCAGGGGGGTCGGTCACCGCAGCGGAGGATGGTACACCAGGGGCCTCCCCCTCCATCCTGTCCAGCCTTGACATCTCATCCACTACCTCCTTCTCCATATTGTGCCAGGCCTCAGGGCATCTGCTATAAGGGTGGCCAAGTCGCAGGCACAGGTTGCACCTGATCTTCTGGGTGCAGTCCTTGGCCATATGACCCTGACCCCGACACACTGAGCATATCAAGGCCGAACAGGAGGAGCTAAGGTGCCCCCTCTCTCCACAGCGGTGGCACAGCTTCGGCTGACCAGGGTAGAACACGGTCATCCTATCCCTCCCTATGAAAGCCGAGGAGGGCAGCTGACGGACAACATTTCCATCCCTGGCCAGCCTGACTGTTACCGACCACCCCCCAGTCCAGATGTTACGCTCATCTAATATTTTACTGGGTTTGGTCAAAACCTCCCCGTAGTTCCTCAACCAGACCTCCAGATCCCTGGCAGGGACGCTCTCATTGGTGAGGATGATAGTGATCTTTTTTACTGTTGACTGCTGCGAAATCGCAACTGGGGCCAGACTTTCCCATTCGGGTCTTGACCTGCACCGGGCCTCATATCGTTCCCAGAACAGGTCAAGACCCTCTGGCTTGGTGAAACTGACTGTATACTCTCGCGTCCCTGACACATGAATAAAAGCATAGAGATCGTTGACCCCAAAACCCATTTCTAGAATTAAATCCACCACTGCACGCCTTGCAGGGGGGATTGCACCACCTTCCCATTTCAAGATGACAACATTACGTCTTGGGCCCCCAGCAGAAGCCAGAGACCCAAGACCATATCCCGGGGGGCTCGAGGTGGTAACTCGTAGAGGAAAACCCTGCTTGGGGGCGGAGCTGCCAGGGACAGAGCGCAACACCTGAGCAAAAGTGGGTTTATTGGGGCCAAGACCCCACACTGAAGTCACTTTATCTGCATGAACAGAGTTAGTATTGTCCATGCCACCTGAAATGGGACCATTGTCCATCCCACCTGAAATGGGACCATTGTCCATCCCACCTGAAATGGGACCATTGTCCATCCCACCTGAAATGGGACCATTGTCCATCCCACCTGAACTGGGACCATTGTCCATCCCACCTGAAATGGGACCATTGTCCATCCCACCTGAACTGGGATGATTTTTATCAGTCACACACACATTCCCATCAGGAACAGTCACTGTTGCTGCTGCAGTACCAGCTGTGTCCTGATGCTGCGCTGTGGAGTCCTGAGCAGCAGTGGGGCAATCAGCTCTGGTCTCAGCATCAGGAGGGTTAATGGGTTCTGCTGGGACTTGCAGTTCCTTCACAGAAATGTCATTTTTTAAACGGATCTCTTGCTGCATTGCAGCCTCAGCAGGCACATTATTACTGCATACATTCTGATTATTAGGCACATTATCAGGCATGGTGCTAGATGGTACATACACAGTCTTATTCACAACATGGGGCTTAGCTGGCTTTACTTTATCAGGTACACCATCTGCAATATCTTCATCATTGAAAACCATCTGATCCCCCCGCACAGGAGACTCCATTACCTGGATCACCCTCAGCATGCCTCCTGAGTCCTGGGAAGGCATTGGGGTGCTTACCTCTCCCTGGGGGGGCAGGGGGTCAGAACTGGGGGTCTCCTCCTCCTCCACCTCCATCTTTGTCACCTTTGCAAACCTCTTGTCGTTGCAGAACTTTTCCTTGAAAGGACCATCCCTTCCTTCCATTATGGCCACGATGGTCTCCTGATGGTCCACACGGACCTTGGCCAATTGGATCTCTGGATCCATGGATCCGCGTTTCTGGCTATGCAAGCCTTCACGTTGCCTTCGCAGGCGCTTCAGCTCCGCACGTAGCTTGTACAGCTTGTCCCTCTCCCGGTTTAGGACTTTTATCCCGGCCACCACTCGCTCCCGAATGGCCTCCGAGCCTTCATCCACACCAGGGGCAGAGAGATCACCAGCTGAGGCTTGTAGAGGGGCAGATGGCCCAGGAGATGGCTGAGAGCCTCCAGCAGGGGAGGCCCCGCTGCCCTCCATGGCTTCCCCAGAAAAGGGGCCAGGAGAGCTGGGAGAGATTTCCAGGCAACTCCCTTCTCACACAGCAGCTCCAGACACACCTTCCTCCTCACACACCTGTGCTCCAATGGTGGGTGGGGCACTATTCCTCCCACTGACACCAATGATGGGACACTATTCCTCCCACTGACACCAATGATGGGACACTATTCCTCCCACTGACACCAATGATGGGGAACTATTCCTCCCACTGAAACCAATGATGGGACACTATTCCTCCCACTGATACCAATGATGGGACACTATTTCTTCCACTGATACCAATGATGGGACACTATTCCTCCCACTGATACCAATGATAGGGCACTATTCCTCCCACTGATACCAATGATGGGACACTATTCCTCCCACTGATACCAATGATAGGGCACTATTCCTCCCCGACACCAATGACGGGACACTATTCCTCCCACTGATACCAATGATGGGACACTATTCCTCCCACTGAGAGCAATGATGGGACACTATTGATCTTTTATTGAAAAGAATCAAGCAACCAATTTTATACAAAAGTAAAAAACAAAACTATAGTACAAAACTTCAAACAGAAAACAAAGGAATACACATCCAGGTTCAGAATATATACAATATATACAATATACACCACTACCAAAACATTACTACAAAACTATTTACACAAAGCAGCAGAGAGGGCCTAAGAGGCACAACCCGTCACCTATGTACGCAGCCATTTATCAAAAATGTATCAAAAATAATAATCTAGGGTGATAAGAGACAGACAGCCACACCCGGGAAAGAGACTCCTGGCAGTCAGGGAGGCTTGAAACCCCTCCACGCCTTCAGCCAAGCCCCCTGACCCCGCTTGTCTCTCTCAAGCCCCCGAATCTTCCCCACCTCATGCACAATGTCATACACCACCACCTCAACAGGAAGGATTTTTTGCCGAATGCTGACCTGACACCGTGCGTTCCAGGTGAAATAACGGACCACTAGGCTAACTAAAAAAAGTGTATCCAAACAAAAACCTCCACCGGTACTGAATGCTCCGTACACCCACTCGGCATAACCCAGCCTGGAGAGGAAAGGAACACCGAGCGCCCGCCCCACCTGTTTGTACACTTCTATGTTAAAAGGGCAACGAAGCAGAAAATGGTCCATAGTCTCCTCCTCACCTGCACACTCCTCCCGAGGACAGCTACGATCCACCCCACTGCGGAATTTCAAATTGCCCCGAACATAGAGCCTCCCATGGAAGCACAACCAGGCCAGATCCCTAAATTTAGGAGGTATTCTATCCAAATTAATTAGTCTCAACCCCACCCTCAAAACTGGGCCTGGGCAATCCCTTAAGGCCAGTGGGTCATGAAAGACTTCGCTCAAGACTCGACTCATAAGGTCTTTCCTCGGAACCGATCTGAGATCTTCAGCCGACAATCGCCACTGCCGCAGTAACTTCAGGCACGGAGCTACATAGGCTGGTAGCTGACCACGATGACCCCTGCGATTCTTCACTTGGCCACCTTCTTCCCAAAGTCGCAGAAAAGGACTAAACCAAGATCTAAATATGCCTGCCCATCCAGGAGGTTCCACTGCAAGCATACTACCAATGTTAAACTTGAGAAATAGCAGTGAAAAGAAAAGAACTGGGTTGACCATACCTAAGCCACCCTCCCTCCTGGATAGGTAGGTGACATTCCTCTTGATGGGGTTCAGTCTGTTCCCCCACAGCATCTGGAAGAACACACTACTGACCCTAGCATAGAGAGACACTGGCAAGATGCAGACAAAGCTGACATACAAGAAGATCGGAATCAGGTAAGTCTTAATCAGATCAACCCTTTCCCTCATAGATAACTTCCATCTCTTCCAGTTGACCACCTTAGCATTGGCAATTTCCAGTCTGCCTTCCCAGTTTTTGAGGCCATAATCGCCGGGTCCAAATTCAATGCCTAGTATCTTAATTCTTTCCCGGGGCACTGGAAAGGTGTCCGGGAGATCAAACCCCTCACCTTCCTTTCCCATCCAGAAAACTTCGCTCTTTTCCTGATTGATCTTGGAGCCTGATGCTTCAGAATACCGTGATGTCAGAGAGACCACCTCCTCCGCCTCATCCGTCCCAGTGACAATCACCGATACATCGTCCGCATAAGCAACAACCCTCAATGGCGGCTCACCCGGGAGCCCCACTGGTACCCCACACAACATGCCGCTTTCTAGCCTCCTGATGAAGGGGTCGATTGCAAACACATAGAGCAGGGGACTCAGGGGACAGCCCTGGCGCACCCCGGAGCCAACCTCAAAGGACTGCCCAACCCAACCATTAACAAGAGGGAAGCTTTCTGCCCCCTTATACAAGACTTTCAGCCAATCAACAAAACCACCCGGCAGACCGTACTTACTAAGGAGCAACCACAGGTACTCATGGTTAACACGATCAAAAGCCTTTGCCTGATCCAATGTCAGCAAGTACTTTCCCCAGCCTGCAGCCCTGCACCGCTCCAAGGCCTCCCGGACAGCTAACACCGCTGTGAAGGTGCTCCTACCCTGGACCGAACAGTGCTGATGGCGAGAAAGCAAAGACTCTGCTACTGACGACAGGCGCCAGAAAAATATCTTCGCCAGTATCTTTCTATCGACATTAAGAAGGCTGATGGGGCGCCAATTCTCAATCATCGAAGGATCTTTACCCTTTGACAGAAGAATCACAGCCGAGTGCCTCATGGAAGGGGATAGCACCCCCTCAGCAAGACAACTGTTAAAAACCTCTACCAAATGTGGGGCCAGAATAGACTTAAAGGCTTTGTAGAACTCAGCCGTCAAGCCATCCGGTCCGGGTGACTTTTTGATGGCAAGCTGTTCAATTGCCCTCATCACCTCTTCAACTGTGATCTCCTCTGTCAAATTCATCAATGGAACATCTCCACCATTTAGACCTGGAGTAGAGTCCAAAAAGCTTTCCATCTTGTCACGGTCAAGCTCTTTCCTTCCAAGAAGGTCGGCATAAAAGGACCTCACGACCTCCAGAATCCCTGACCTGGACTTTGTCACGGAACCTGTACTGTCCTTAAGGCCAACGACCGCTTTAACAGCTACACCTTGTTTGCAGTTCTGGTAAGGGTCAGGCGAGTGGTACTTCCCATAGTCCCTCTCCAGAACCAAAGAGGCATGCCGGTCATATTGACACTTCCTGAGAAGGAGTTTCACTTCGGAGATTGCCCCAGGATCTCCTCCTCTCGAGACAAGAATATCCAGCTTCCTCCGCAAACGTTGGTAGGTCATGTATTTATTAAACTGTGTTCTATTGGCTAGGCCCCTGAAGAATCCAGCGATCCTCTTTTTGGTCAGCTCCCACCACTCAGCCTTGCTGCTACAAAAGTCCAGGAGGGTCACCTGTGCCTGAAAGAATTCCTCAAAGGATTGTCTAACATGTTCTTCCTTGAGTAGAGTCGAATTCAATCTCCAGATGCCCTTTCCTCTCTGAGGGGCGTCTGAAGCATTCAGGGCCACAGATAGCATACAGTGATCAGAGAACTCTACTGCCTGCACCACTGGGGGTGAGAAAGCAGAGGCCTCCTTCAAAAAAAACCTGTCTATCCTACTCTGACTATTACCACGATGAAAGGTGAACCCGGTGTCATCCGGGAGGTGCGCAATGTGCACATCCACAAGACCAGCATCCCTAACCATACTATTTAAAAAAACGCTATCATATCCCAGCCTGTCCTTGAAGGCCTTCCTGTCCTTGGGCCTAGTTACTGTATTAAAGTCACCTCCAAAGACCACTTGCCGGGATGTAAAAAGAAATGGCTTGATCCTTGTAAAAAGGCATTTCCTGTCCCACTTTGTGTGCGGCCCATAGATATTAATTAGGCGCAGGTCCTGCCCTCCCACAAGGACGTCTAAGACCATACATCTCCCAATCTCCACCTCAATAACCCGCCGGACAGTTACCATGCCGGTTTTAAACAACACCGCCACACCGCCGTAAGGCTCGGCCGCAAGAGACCAGTAAGATGGACCATACCTCCACTCTCTCTTGGCCATATGAATATCTGCCAAGGAGGTGAGCCTAGTCTCTTGCAAAAATAAAATTTCAGCATCTAATTGGCTGAACAAAAAGAAGGCCATAGAACGAGCTCTCACTGACTTAATGCTGGCGACATTTATTGTCGCCACTTTTAACGGAGGGGGAACCGCCATTTGGGTTATTGGGTGGATTGCTTCTTAGCTCCCCTCTGCTGCTCATCACCAGAAGCCTCCCTCTTTCTTGAGGCCGCCTCCAACTCCATCTCTGACTCAGAGCTCAGCTCTGAAGAAGCGCCAGATGACGAAATGTCCCACCTAGAGGACCTACGACGGGTGGAGACATGCACCGGAGCTTCCCGTCCCCGTTCCGTCCTCACCGCCTGCTTCTTCCGCCGCCCAACCTTCCTTCTCTCCTCCAGGTACTTGAGGTCAGCCTCAGAGATGCCCTCATCCCTTGTTTTTTTCTTTGAAGCGACCTTTTTAGTACCCGCTATCACTCCTGATGGGGGGGGTAAATCCGACTTAACAGGGATAGACTTCTGGGGGGTAACTGACTCAGGGGGCACAGACTTGGAAGGTTCTGACACAAGAGGAGCGGGTACAGTAGGCTGGGGGGACACAGATACAGATACAGAAGGAGTACTTACAGACACAGAAGGGGTGGTCACAGGAACTGGGGAGGGAACTGGGGAGGAAACCGGGGAGGGATCCTGAGCAGGACCAGGGGGGTCGGTCACCGCAGCGGAGGATGGTACACCAGGGGCCTCCCCCTCCATCCTGTCCAGCCTTGACATCTCATCCACTACCTCCTTCTCCATATTGTGCCAGGCCTCAGGGCATCTGCTATAAGGGTGGCCAAGTCGCAGGCACAGGTTGCACCTGATCTTCTGGGTGCAGTCCTTGGCCATATGACCCTGACCCCGACACACTGAGCATATCAAGGCCGAACAGGAGGAGCTAAGGTGCCCCCTCTCTCCACAGCGGTGGCACAGCTTCGGCTGACCAGGGTAGAACACAGTCATCCTATCCCTCCCTATGAAAGCCGAGGAGGGCAGGTGACGGACAACATTTCCATCCCTGGCCAGCCTGACTGTTACCGACCAT
Organism: Rana temporaria; assembly: GCF_905171775.1. Taxonomy (NCBI): domain Eukaryota; kingdom Metazoa; phylum Chordata; class Amphibia; order Anura; family Ranidae; genus Rana; species Rana temporaria. The sequence continues at coordinate 9,150,174 of NC_053496.1, forward strand.
CCCCCAGTCCAGATGTTACGCTCATCTAATATTTTACTGGGTTTGGTCAAAACCTCCCCGTAGTTCCTCAACCAGACCTCCAGATCCCTGGCAGGGACGCTCTCATTGGTGAGGATGATAGTGATCTTTTTTACTGTTGACTGCTGCGAAATCGCAACTGGGGCCAGACTTTCCCATTCGGGTCTTGACCTGCACCGGGCCTCATATCGCTCCCAGAACAGGTCAAGACCCTCTGGCTTGGTGAAACTGACAGTATACTCCCGCGTCCCTGACACATGAATAAAAGCATAGAGATCGTTAACCCCAAAGCCCATTTCTAGAATTAAATCCACCACTGCACGCCTTGCAGGGGGGATTGCACCACCCTCCCATTTCAAGATGACAACATTACGTCTTGGGCCCCCAGCAGAAGCCAGAGACCCAAGACCATATCCCGGGGGGCTCGAGGTGGTAGCTCGTAGAGGAAAACCCTGCTTGGGGGTGGAGCTGCCAGGGACAGAGCGCAACACCTGAGCAAAAGTGGGTTTATTGGGGCCAAGACCCCACACTGAAGTCACTTTATCTGCATGAACAGAGTTAGTATTGTCCATGCCACCTGAAATGGGACCATTGTCCATCCCACCTGAAATGGGACCATTGTCCATCCCACCTGAAATGGGACCATTGTCCATCCCACCTGAAATGGGACCATTGTCCATCCCACCTGAAATGGGACCATTGTCCATCCCACCTGAACTGGGACCATTGTCCATCCCACCTGAACTGGGACCATTGTCCATCCCACCTGAACTGAGATGATTTTTATCAGTCACACACACATTCCCATCAGGAACAGTCACTGTTGCTGCTGCAGTACCAGCTGTGTCCTGATGCTGCGCTGTGGAGTCCAGAGCAGCAGTGGGGCAATCAGCTCTGGTCTCAGCATCAGGAGGGTTAATGGGTTCTGCTGGGACTTGCAGTTCCTTCACAGAAATGTCATTTTTTAAACGTGTCTCTTGCTGCATTGCAGCCTCAGCAGACACAACATTGCTGCATACAGTCTGATTATTAGGCACATTATCAGGCATGGTGCTAGATGGTACATACACAGTCTTATTCACAACATGGGGCTTAGCTGGCTTTACTTTATCAGGTACACCATCTGCAATATCTTCATCATTGAAAACCATCCGATCCCCCCGCACAGGAGACTCCATTACCTGGATCACCCTCAGCATGCCTCCTGAGTCCTGGGAAGGCATTGGGGTGCTTACCTCTCCCTGGGGGGGCAGGGGGTCAGAACTGGGGGTCTCCTCCTCCTCCACCTCCATCTTTGTCACCTTTGCAAACCTCTTGTCGTTGCAGAACTTTTCCTTGAAAGGACCATCCCTTCCTTCCATTATGGCCACGATGGTCTCCTGGTGGTCCACACGGACCTTGGCCAATTGGATCTCTGGATCCATGGATCCGCGTTTCTGGCTATGCAAGCCTTCACGTTGCCTTCGCAGGCGCTTCAGCTCCGCACGTAGCTTGTACAGCTTGTCCCTCTCCCGGTTTAGGACTTTTATCCCGGCCACCACTCGCTCCCGAATGGCCTCCGAGCCTTCATCCACACCAGGGGCAGAGAGATCACCAGCTGAGGCTTGTAGAGGGGCAGATGGCCCAGGAGATGGCTGAGAGCCTCCAGCAGGGGAGGCCCCGCTGCCCTCCATGGCTTCCCCAGAAAAGGGGCCAGGAGAGCTGGGAGAGATTTCCAGGCAACTCCCTTCTCACACAGCAGCTCCAGACACACCTTCCTCCTCACACACCTGTGCTCCAATGGTGGGTGGGGCACTATTCCTCCCACTGACACCAATGAAGGGACACTATTCCTCCCACTGACACCAGTGATGGGACACTATTCCTCCCACTGACGCCAATGATGGGACACTATTCCTCCCACTGACACCAATGAAGGGACACTATTCCTCCCACTGACACCAATGAAGGGACACTATTCCTCCCACTGATACCAATGATAGGGCACTATTCCTCCCCGACACCAATGACGGGACACTATTTCTCCCACTGACACCAATGATGGGACACTATTCCTCCCACTGACACCAATGATGGGACACTATTGATCTTTTATTGAAAAGAATCAAGCAACCAATTTTATACAAAAGTAAAAAACAAAACTATAGTACAAAACTTCAAACATAAATCCAAGGAATACACATCCAGGTTCAGAATATATACAATATATACACTATACACCACCACCAAAACATTACTACAAAACTATTTACACAAAGCAGCAGAGAGGGCCTAAGAGGCACAACCCGTCACCTATGTACGCAGCCATTTATCAAAAATGTATCAAAAATAATAATCTAGGGTGATAAGAGACAGACAGCCACACCCGGGAAAGAGACTCCTGGCAGTCAGGGAGGCCTGAAACCCCTCCACGCCTTCAGCCAAGCCCCCTGACCCCGCTTGTCTCTCTCAAGCCCCCGAATCTTCCCCACCTCATGCACAATGTCATACACCACCACCTCAACAGGAAGGATTTTTTGCCGAATGCTGACCTGACACCGTGCATTCCAGGTGAAATAACGGACCACTAGACTAACTAAAAAAAGTGTATCCAAACAAAAACCTCCACCGGTACTGAATGCTCCGTACACCCACTCGGCATAACCCAGCCTGGAGAGGAAAGGAACACCGAGCGCCCGCCCCACCTGTTTGTACACTTCTATGTTAAAAGGGCAACGAAGCAGAAAATGGTCCATAGTCTCCTCCTCACCTGCACACTCCTCCCGAGGACAGCTACGATCCACCCCACTGCGGAATTTCAAATTGCCCCGAACATAGAGCCTCCCATGGAAGCACAACCAGGCCAGATCCCTAAATTTAGGAGGTATTCTATCCAAATTAATTAGTCTCAACCCCGCCCTCAAAACTGGGCCTGGGCAATCCCTTAAGGCCAGTGGGTCATGAAAGACTTCGCTCAAGACTCGACTCATAAGGTCTTTCCTCGGAACCGATCTGAGATCTTCAGCCGACAATCGCCACTGCCGCAGTAACTTCAGGCACGGAGCTACATAGGCTGGTAGCTGACCACGATGACCCCTGCGATTCTTCACTTGGCCACCTTCTTCCCAAAGTCGCAGAAAAGGACTAAACCAAGATCTAAATATGCCTGCCCATCCAGGAGGTTCCACTGCAAGCATACTACCAATGTTAAACTTGAGAAAAAGCAGTGAAAAGAAAAGAATTGGGTTGACCATACCTAAGCCACCCTCCCTCCTGGATAGGTAGGTGACATTCCTCTTGATGGGGTTCAGTCTGTTCCCCCACAGCATCTGGAAGAACACACTACTGACCCTAGCATAGAGAGACACTGGCAAGATGCAGACAAAGCTGACATACAAGAAGATCGGAATCAGGTAGGTCTTAATCAGATCAACCCTTTCCCTCATAGATAACTTCCATCTCTTCCAGTTGACCACCTTAGCATTGGCAATTTCCAGTCTGCCTTCCCAGTTTTTGAGGCCATAATCGCCGGGACCAAATTCAATGCCTAGTATCTTAATTCTTTCTCGGGGCACTGGAAAGGTGTCCGGGAGATCAAACCCCTCACCTTCCTTTCCCATCCAGAAAACTTCACTCTTTTCCTGATTGATCTTGGAGCCTGATGCTTCAGAATACCGTGATGTCAGAGAGACCACCTCCTCCGCCTCTTCCGTCCCAGTGACAATCACCGATACATCGTCCGCATAAGCAACAACCCTCAATGGCGGCTCACCCGGGAGACCCACTGGTACCCCACACAACATGCCGCTCTCTAGCCTCCTGATGAAGGGGTCGATTGCAAACACATAGAGAAGGGGACTCAGGGGACAGCCCTGGCGCACCCCGGAGCCAACCTCAAAGGACTGCCCAACCCAACCATTAACAAGAGGGAAGCTTTCTGCCCCCTTATACAAGACTTTCAGCCAATCAACAAAACCACCCGGCAGACCGTACTTACTAAGGAGCAACCACAGGTACTCATGGTTAACACGATCAAAAGCCTTTGCCTGATCCAATGTCAGCAAGTACTTTCCCCAGCCTGCAGCCCTGCACCGCTCCAAGGCCTCCCGGACAGCTAACACCGCTGTGAAGGTGCTCCTACCCTGGACAGAACAGTGCTGATGGCGAGAAAGCAAAGACTCTGCTACTGACGACAGGCGCCAGAAAAATATCTTCGCCAGTATCTTTCTATCGACATTAAGAAGGCTGATGGGGCGCCAATTCTCAATCATCAAAGGATCTTTACCCTTTGACAGAAGAATCACAGCCGAGTGCCTCATGGAAGGGGATAGCACCCCCTCAGCAAGACAACTGTTAAAAACCTCTACCAAATGTGGGGCCAGAATAGACTTAAAGGCTTTGTAAAACTCAGCCGTCAAGCCATCCGGTCCGGGTGACTTTTTGATGGCAAGCTGTTCAATTGCCCTCATCACCTCTTCAACTGTGATCTCCTCTGTCAAATTCATCAATGGAACATCTCCACCATTTAGACCTGGAGTAGAGTCCAAAAAGCTTTCCATCTTGTCACGGTCAAGCTCTTTCCTTCCAAGAAGGTCGGCATAAAAGGACCTCACGACCTCCAGAATCCCTGACCTGGACTTTGTCACGGAACCTGTACTGTCCTTAAGGCCAACGACCGCTTTAACAGCTACACCTTGTTTGCAGTTCTGGTAAGGGTCAGGCGAGTGGTACTTCCCATAGTCCCTCTCCAGAACCAAAGAGGCATGCCGGTCATATTGACACTTCCTGAGAAGGAGTTTCACTTCGGAGATTGCCCCAGGATCTCCTCCTCTCGAGACAAGAATATCCAGCTTCCTCCGCAAACGTTGGTAGGTCATGTATTTATTAAACTGTGTTCTATTGGCTAGGCCCCTGAAGAATCCAGCGATCCTCTTTTTGGTCAGCTCCCACCACTCAGCCTTGCTGCTACAAAAGTCCAGGAGGGTCACCTGTGCCTGAAAGAATTCCTCAAAGGATTGTCTAACATGTTCTTCCTGGAGTAGAGTCGAATTCAATCTCCAGATGCCCTTTCCTCTCTGAGGGGCGTCTGAAGCATTCAGGGCCACAGATAGCATACAGTGATCAGAGAACTCTACTGCCTGCACCACTGGGGGTGAGAAAGCAGAGGCCTCCTTCAAAAAAAACCTGTCTATCCTACTCTGACTATTACCACGATGAAAGGTGAACCCGGTGTCATCCGGGAGGTGCGCAATGTGCACATCCACAAGACCAGCATCCCTAACCATACTATTTAAAAAAACGCTATCATATCCCAGCCTGTCCTTGAAGGCCTTCCTGTCCTTGGGCCTAGTTACTGTATTAAAGTCACCTCCAAAGACCACTTGCCGGGATGTAAAAAGAAATGGCTTGATCCTTGTAAAAAGGCATTTCCTGTCCCACTTTGTGTGCGGCCCATAGATATTAATTAGGCGCAGGTCCTGCCCTCCCACAAGGACGTCTAAGACCATACATCTCCCAATCTCCACCTCAATAACCCGCCGGACAGTTACCATGCCGGTTTTAAACAACACCGCCACACCGCCGTAAGGCTCGGCCGCAAGAGACCAGTAAGATGGACCATACCTCCACTCTCTCTTGGCCATATGAATATCTGCCAAGGAGGTGAGCCTAGTCTCTTGCAAAAATAAAATTTCAGCATCTAATTGGCTGAACAAAAAGAAGGCCATAGAACGAGCTCTCACTGACTTAATGCTGGCGACATTTATTGTCGCCACTTTTAACGGAGGGGGAACCGCCATTTGGGTTATTGGGTGGATTGCTTCTTAGCTCCCCTCTGCTGCTCATCACCAGAAGCCTCCCTCTTTCTTGAGGCCGCCTCCAACTCCATCTCTGACTCAGAGCTCAGCTCTGAAGAAGCGCCAGATGACGAAATGTCCCACCTAGAGGACCTACGACGGGTGGAGACATGCACCGGAGCTTCCCGTCCCCGTTCCGTCCTCACCGCCTGCTTCTTCCGCCGCCCAACCTTCCTTCTCTCCTCCAGGTACTTGAGGTCAGCCTCAGAGATGCCCTCATCCCTTGTTTTTTTCTTTGAAGCGACCTTTTTAGTACCCGCTATCACTCCTGATGGGGGGGGTAAATCCGACTTAACAGGGATAGACTTCTGGGGGGTAACTGACTCAGGGGGCACAGACTTGGAAGGTTCTGACACAAGAGGAGCGGGTACAGTAGGCTGGGGGGACACAGATACAGATACAGAAGGAGTACTTACAGACACAGAAGGGGTGGTCACAGGAACTGGGGAGGGAACTGGGGAGGGATCCTGAGCAGGACCAGGGGGGTCGGTCACCGCAGCGGAGGATGGTACACCAGGGGCCTCCCCCTCCATCCTGTCCAGCCTTGACATCTCATCCACTACCTCCTTCTCCATATTGTGCCAGGCCTCAGGGCATCTGCTATAAGGGTGGCCAAGTCGCAGGCACAGGTTGCACCTGATCTTCTGGGTGCAGTCCTTGGCCATATGACCCTGACCCCGACACACTGAGCATATCAAGGCCGAACAGGAGGAGCTAAGGTGCCCCCTCTCTCCACAGCGGTGGCACAGCTTCGGCTGACCAGGGTAGAAGACGGTCATCCTATCCCTCCCTATGAAAGCCGAGGAGGGCAGGTGACGGACAACATTTCCATCCCTGGCCAGCCTGACTGTCACCGACCATCCCCCAGTCCAGATGTTACGCTCATCTAATATTTTAACGGGTTTGGTCAAAACTTCCCCGTAGTTCCTCAACCAGACCTCCAGATCCCTGGCAGGGACGCTCTCATTGGTGAGGATGATAGTGATCTTTTTTACTGTTGACTGCTGCGAAATCGCAACTGGGGCCAGACTTTCCCATTCGGGTCTTGACCTGCACCGGGCCTCATATCGTTCCCAGAACAGGTCAAGACCCTCTGGCTTGGTGAAACTGACTGTATAATCCCGCGTCCCTGACACATGAATAAAAGCGTAGAGATCGTTAACCCCAAAACCCATTTCTAGAATTAAATCCACCACTGCACGCCTTGCAGGGGGGATTGCACCACCTTCCCATTTCAAGATGACAACATTACGTCTTGGGCCCCCAGCAGAAGCCAGAGACCCAAGACCATATCCCGGGGGGCTCGAGGTGGTAGCTCGTAGAGGAAAACCCTGCTTGGGGGCGGAGCTGCCAGGGACAGAGCGTACCACCTGAGCGAAAGTGGGTTTATTGGGGCCAAGACCCCACACTGAAGTCACTTTATCTGCATGAACAGAGTTAGTATTGTCCATGCCACCTGAAATGGGACCATTGTCCATCCCACCTGAAATGGGACCATTGTCCATCCCACCTGAACTGGGATGATTATTATCAGTCACACACACATTCCCATCAGGTATAATTATAGTTTCTGTTGCAGTACCGGCCGTCGCCTGATGCTGCGCTGTGGAGTCCTGAGCAGCAGTGGGGCAATCAGCTCTGGTCTCAGCAGCAGGAGGGTTAATGGGTTCTGCTGGGACTTGCAGTTCCTTCACAGGAATGTCATTTTCTGAACGTGTCTCTTGCTGCATTGCAGCCTCAGCAGGCACATTATTACTGCATACAGGACTGGCAGTCTTATTATTAGGCACATTATCAGTCATTGATGGTACATACACAGTCTTATTCACAACATGGGGCTTAGCTGGCTTCACTTTATCAGGTACACCATCTGCAATATCTTCATCATTAAAGACCATCTGATCCCCCCGCACAGGAGACTCCATTACCTGGATCACCCTCAGCATGCCTCCTGAGTCCTGGGAAGGCATTGGGGTGCTTACCTCTCCCTGGGGGGGCAGGGGGTCAGAACTGGGGGTCTCCTCCTCCTCCACCTCCATCTTTGTCACCTTTGCAAACCTCCTTTCGTTGGAGAACTTTTCCTTGAAAGGACCATCCCTTCCTTCCATCATGGCCACGATGGTCTCCTGGTGGTCCACACGGACCTTGGCCAATTGGATCTCTGGATCCATGGATCCGCGTTTCAGACTATGCAAGCCTTCACGTTGCCTTCGCAGGCGCTTCAGCTCCGCACGTAGCTTATACAGCTTATCCCTCTCCCGGTTTAGGACTTTTATGCCGGCCACCACTCGCTCCCGAATGGCCTCCGAGCCTTCATCCACACCAGGGGCAGAGAGATCACCAGCTGAGGCTTGTAGAGGGGCAGATGGCCCAGGAGATGGCTGAGAGCCTCCAGCAGGGGAGGCCCCGCTGCCCTCCATGGCTTCCCCAGAAAAGGGGCCAGGAGAGCTGGGATAGATTTCCAGGCAACTCCCTTCTCACACAGCAGCTCCAGACACACCTTCCTCCTCACACACCTGTGCTCCAATGGTGGGTGGGGCACTATTCCTCCCACTGACACCAATGAAGGGACACTATTCCTCCCACTGACACCAGTGATGGGACACTATTCCTCCCACTGACGCCAATGATGGGACACTATTCCTCCCACTGACACCAATGAAGGGACACTATTCCTCCCACTGACACCAATGAAGGGACACTATTCCTCCCACTGATACCAATGATAGGGCACTATTCCTCCCCGACACCAATGACGGGACACTATTTCTCCCACTGACACCAATGATGGGACACTATTCCTCCCACTGACACCAATGATGGGACACTATTCCTCCCACTGACACCAATGATGGGGAACTATTCCTCCCACTGAAACCAATGATGGGACACTATTCCTCCCACTGATACCAATGATGGGACACTATTTCTTCCACTGATACCAATGATGGGACACTATTCCTCCCACTGATACCAATGATAGGGCACTATTCCTCCCACTGATACCAATGATGGGACACTATTCCTCCCACTGATACCAATGATAGGGCACTATTCCTCCCCGACACCAATGACGGGACACTATTCCTCCCACTGATACCAATGATGGGACACTATTCCTCCCACTGAGAGCAATGATGGGACACTATTTCTCCCACTGACACCAATGATGGGACACTATTCCTCCCACTGACACCAATGATGGGACACTATTCCTCCCACTGACACCAATGATGGGGCACTATTCCTCCCACTGACACCAATGATGGGACACTATTCCTCCCACTGATACTAACAATGGTGACAAATTCCTTCCACTAACACCAAAGATGGTGCCATTCATCCCACTAACTCCAATGATGGGGAAATATTCTTTCTACTAATACCAATGATGGGGCACTATAGCTCCCATTGATACTAAGGATGAGACCCAATTGCTCCCACTCACACCAATGATGAGGCACTACTCCTCCCAATGACACCAATGATGGGAAATTATTCCTCCCACCGACACCAATGATGGGACACTATTGCTCCCACTGATGCCAATGATGGGACACTATTCCTCCCACTGACACCAATGATGGGACACTATTCCTCCCACTGACACCAATGATGGGACACAATTCCTCCCACTGACACCAATGATGGGACACTATTCCTCCCACTGATGCCAATGATGGGACACTATTCGTTTTCGGCGATCTGAATACTTTGAAGTGCAAAGGAGGGATTGTTTTTTTTTTTTAGACCCCCAATCCCTCCATAAAGAGTACCTGTCACCACCTATTACTGTCACAAGGGATGTTTACATTCCTTGTGACAGCAATAATAATGAAAAAAAAAAATGAAAGCGCCCCCCACCCCTTCAAGCTCGTTTTTGTTTGGGTGCAACGTCTCACGACCGCGCAATTGTCAGTTAAATCGACGCAGTGCCGAATCGCAAAAAGTGCTCTGGTCAGGAAGGGGCTGAAGTGGTTAATATCAGCAGCCCCTGCAGGGGGTGGCACTAGGGTCAGGACCCCCTACAGATACCTGGAAGGGACAGCTGATCAGACTCCTATTAAATCTGAGCTCTAAGATTTGGTTGGAATTTCGCCTTTAACTAAAAAAAAAAAAATAGAAAATGGTAATTGAAAAAAAAAAAAAAGACACGCTTGGTAACAAGGTTAAAGCGTAAACTGCAAAGCTATTAATTCCAGCCATGAAAAAGGGTTTAATAAGTGCAGGTAGGTACACGACCCCACGCCGAGACACTTATCAATATTCTATTGACACCGCTGAGCTCTCTCCGTGCAAACCATCCATCTCTGCTATAATCTGGCCGTCTCCTGCATCTAATTGGCCAATGATCAGAACTCACAGCCAGCTGGAAAAAAAAACGAAATTCCTTCGAAAGAAATGCAATGTCATCGTTTCTCCCGGAGCCAATTCCAGGCAGTGAAATGTATGTAGAGTATAGGATGACAGGTCACTGGGGGAGCCAAGCAGATAAATATCGCCTTACATAGTCTGCAACAGAGTCCATTAAAACTACACTGAGAAATAAGGCCCAGATTCTCAAAGAGCTTATGACGGCGCAACGCCATGTACGCCGTCGTAAGTCCTAATCTGGGCCGTCGTATCTATGCGACTGATTCTTAGATATCCATTAGATCCGACAGGCGTAAGGCTCTTACGCCGTCGGATCTTAAATGCAATTTTTTTTTTGTCCGCTAGGTGTCGCCTCCGTCGTTTTCCCCGTCGAGTATGCAAATTAGCTAGATACGCAAATTCCCGAACGTACGCTCGGCCGACGCAGTGAAGTTACGATGTTTACGTTAGGCTTTTCCCGGCGTAAAGTTGCCCCTGGGTATATGAGGCGCAACCAATGTTAAGTATGGCCGTCGTTCCCGCGTCGAGATTTATAAATTTACGTCGTTTGCGTAAGTCCTCCGTGAATGGGGCTGGACGCCATTTACGTTCACGTCGAAACCAATGACGTCCTTGCGACGTCATTTGGAGCAATGCACCCTGGGATATTTTACGGACGGCGCATGCGCAGTACGTTCGGCGCGGGGACGCGCTTAATTTAAATGCTACACGCCCCTACCCTGCCTAATTTGAATTAGCCGGGCTTGCGCCGGGTGATTTACGCTACGCCGCTGCAACTTTACAGGAAAGTTCTTTGTGAATAAAGCACTTGCCTGAAAAACTTGCGGCGGCTTGACGTAAATGAGATACGTTACGTTACGCCCGCCCTAAGTTACGCCATTCTACGAGAATCTGCCCCTATGAGTCTGTTCTTAGTAGAAAATAGTGGTATGGATAGGTGACAATGTCAGAAAAATGGCACCGACATCCCTGTAGATTTGTATATACAAGGGAAGGTTTTTTGGGGGGGATTTTTAGGGGTGTCAGCAGAAAAAGGTACTTTCAATACGCAAATATATAAAAAGTATATCAAAGATACTGGGGGCAGGTATTGTAGCCAGCTGCAGTATTTTATTTTACTTCTTTTTTTTTTTTTAATAGCAAATTGCATACAAATGATTTGGTTCAGTATTCTCTAAAAGGAGCGTTGCTCGGAGGTGGGTAGGGGGTGGAACCAAGGGACAGTAGTCAGAGGTGGGTAGGGGGAGGAACCAAGAGACAGTGCTCGGTGGTGGGTAGGGGGTGTAACCAAGGGACAGTGCTCGGAGGTGGGTAGAGGGGTGGAACCAAGGGACAGTGCTCAGAGGTGGGTAGGGGGAGGAACCAAGTGACAGTGCTCGGAGGTGGGCAGGGGGTGGAACCAAGGGACAGTGCTCAGAGGTGAGTAGGGAGTGAAAACCAAGGAACAGTGCTCAGAGGTGGGTAGTGGGTTGGAACCAAGGGACAGTGCTTGGAGGTGTGTATGGGAGGAACCAAGGGACAGTGCTCGGAGGTGGGTAGGGGGTGGAACCAAGGGACAGTGCTCAGAGGTGGGTAGGGGCTGGAAGCAAGGGACAGTGCTCGGAAGTGGGTAGGGGTGGAACCAATGGACAGTGCTCGGAGGTGGGTAGTGGGTGGAACCAAGGGACAGTGCTCGGAGGTGGGTAGGGGGTGGAACCAAAGGACAGTGCTAGGAGGTGGGTAGAGGGTGAAACCAAGGGACATTGCTCGGAGGTGGATAGGGGGTGGAAGCAAGGGACAGTGCTCGGAGGTGGGTAGGGGGTGGAAGCAAGGGACAGTGCTCGGAGGTGGGTAGGGGTGGAACTAAGGGACAGTGCTCGGAAGTGGGTAGGGGATGGAACCAAGAGAAAGTGCTCGGAGGTGGGTAGGTGGATAGAACCAAGGGACAGTGCTCGGTAGTGGGGTGGAACCAAGGGACAGTGTTCAGAGGTGGGTAGTGGGGTGGAATCAAGGGACGGTGCTCGGAGGTGGGTAGGGGGTGGAACCAAGGGACAGTGCTCAGAGGTGAGTAGGGAGTGGAAACCAAGAAACGGTGCTCAGAGGTGGGTAGAAGGTGGAACTAAGGGACAGTGCTTGGAGGTGGGTAGGGGTGGAACCAAGGGACAGTGCTCGGAGGTGGGTAGGGGGTGGAACCAAGGGACAGTGCTGGGAGGTGGGCAGGGGGTGGAACCAAGGGACAGTGCTCGGAGGTGGGTAAGGGTGGAACCAAGGGACAGTGCTCGGAGGTGGGTAGGGGTGGAACCAAGGGACAGTGCTCGGAGGTGGGTAGGGGTGGAACCAAGGGACAGTGCTCGGAGGTGGGTAGGGTGTAGAACCAAGGGACCTGCACCTATTCCTATTTAGTTAGTTTGATATGAGTTAAGACTGTCTTTACTCTGTACAATTCTAAAATTCTAACTTTGTCTCCCATTTGCATGCTGAGAAGCAAGCTTTCAGACAACGGAGAGACGAGAAGAATGCTAATTGTTCTGTTATGAGCAATCTACATCTTTCATTGAAAAAACTAAATGTGCTCTGCTCAGTTGCGGAACGGTGAAGTTTATTTAGCTAATGTGAACGCGAGATCCAACCCGCCAACACCCCACCTGCCAAACACGACGGAAAATTGTCCATCAAAGTGATATAATGGAGATATAACTTATTATAAGAGAATGCGCTACAATTAAAAACACAACCGGAGAGTCTTTCAGGTACCATTTAACTCATTACTGAAAGCGAAGACAAAGTACAGAGCTCACCGGGGAGCCAAATCTTCCAGTAAAGATGAAAACAAATAAGGATCCGCTTTTTTTTTTCCTTTCTTAATTTGGTCTGATGTAGAGCCGCTATTTTCTCAGCTTCCTTCCAACAATAATCAAACCACACTGTGCAGCTGATGGTGCTTTTCTCTTTAAATAATCAATAAACTTTACATTTTGAATAAATAATCTGTTAGAAGCTTTTACAAATATGTATGTAAAGGTCACCAAGTATGAGATTATTAATTATAAAAGCTGGTCAGCCATAGCATTATGACCACCCACCTAATGTTGAGTAGGTCCCCCTTTTCTGGCCCGTCGAGGCATGGACTCAACTAGACCTCTGAAGAGGTATTGGGGTATCTGGCACCAAGCCGCCAGTAGCAGACCCTTTAAGTCCTGTAAATTGCAAGGTTGAGCCTTCTTGGATTGGACTTCTCCATCCTGGTGGCATCTCTTCCTCAGGTGAGTAATGCACCTGGCCATGATGTAGAAGAAAACGTCATTCATCAGACCAGCTCTAGCTCCTGCATCGCCACTGAAAACAATACATAGATTCATGCATTGCATGAATCTATGTATTGTCGCTGCTCCCGCCCACTGTTCAGATGCCATCTGAATAACGGCAGCTGGCTCTGATAGGCTTTCCGATTACAGCCTGAGGGCTGTAATCGGCTTCCAAATAGTTACCAGGACACACACGGGGTGTGCGTTCCCTGGTTTACACTGACACGCATCTCAGCCAATCAGGTTCACCGGATCTGGTTACCGGTAACCTGATTGGCTGAAGCGATATCGAGGGCGGGACTACATCGAGGGATCAAGGAGGAGGATGATCCGAGTATGGCTGACCAAGAAAGGTAAGTGCCGGGCGGGGGGACAATCTGGCGGCATTTTAGGGGCGAACTGGCGGCAATTGATGGGCACAGTGGCAACAATGGCATGGCACAGTGGCTGCGTTTGGCATGGCACAGTGGCGATAATTGATGGGCACAGTGGCGACAATTGATAGCACAGTGGCTGCGTTTGATGGCATGGCAGAGTGGCGTCAATTGGTGGGCACAGTGGCTGCGTTTGATGGCATGGCACAGTGGCGTCAATTGGTGGGCACAGTGGCTGCGTTTGATGGCATGGCACAGTGGTGTCAATTGGTGGGCACAGTGGCTGCGTTTGATGGCATGGCACAGTGGCGTCAGTTGGTGGGCACAGTGGCTGCATTTGATGGCATGGCACAGTGGCGACAATTTTATGGCACAGTGGCTGCGTTTAATGGGCAAAGTGGCTGCATTTGATGGGCACAGTGGCTGCAATTGATGGGCACAGTGAGGCTGCAATTGATTTTTTTTTTTTCTATTTTTTTTGCACCCCCCAAAAATTTTGAGCATCAGCCACCACTGTTCTGTATTAAAGGGGATGAACAAAGAACAAGAATGGAGGACTGGAAGAATGTCAGATTGTAACAAATGGAAGAAGAATTACAAAAATGGTGAATAGAATAGACTTAAAAAATATACACCATGAAGATGAGAAGAAACCCCAAACAAAGAAGAATAAAAAAAAATAGGAAGGAAAAAAGTAAAAGAGTTAGAAGAAAAGTTATACTGGGGCAAGAAAAATCAAAATGTTTCCAACAAAGAGTAGACTTTTGTGACCTCATAGGAGACGAAGGCCAAATTAAGAAAAGGCAGAAGAAAGATTTTGAGGAGATAGTAAATGGAAAAGCCATTGAAGTTAAAGTGAATGAACAGGGGAAGAATAGGAATGAAAAGAAAATAGAAGTATTAGAAGTAAAGGAACCAACAATGGAAAATGGTAAAGGAAATACATAAGTAGGAATTGAAATTAGATATCAGTCACGGCATACAATTTCAGAAGAAATTATAAACTGTAGGAGAAGGACCGGAGTAAAGGTTCCATCAATTATTATCAATCATCAATAACTATAAGAGGAAAAAGAGAAAGCACATGACTCAGGAATAGAATATAGTAATCCCCTATACTCAAAAAAATGGATTTAGACCCAAGGCTCTCAACCTTACCGAGACCAAGTCCCAGTAAATTATTTCTGAACCTTTCATGCTCCATTGCAAAAAAGTTTATACTCAAACAACAAAAGTATAGAAAAGTAAAAAATGTATTGAAATGCTGAAAAGCTCTAGACGGGGCAGGGTGTCACTAAAGGGGTCTCGAGGACTTGGGAGCCCTGTATGAGGATACATTATCAGGTGGGGGGCTGAGGACAACTCTATAGGGGATGGAGGGTTCTGGGGTCTCTTCAGGAGGCTGGGAGACTAGAGTGCACCGTGGGAGGTTTGGAGGCCCTGTGGAGCACTGTTAGAGATTGGGGGCACTATGCGGTTCTGTAGGCTCAGCAGCAGGCTGGGGGAGACTGCCGCTGGGAGGGGGTACTGTGGGAGGATGGACAGACCTGTGGGAGGTTTTGAGGACCAGTGGGGAATGAGGGTTTTCAGGGGGCCTTGGAAGTTGAGGTAAAATGGGAGCTAGGAGCTCTAGATGGGGCTGGTGTCACTATGGGGGGATGGTGGTTCTGAAAGGGGTTAGGGGACTTGGGGACTCTATAGGGCATAACTCTCCTTGAGGGGGCTGGGGGCAGCTCTGAGGGATGGAGACCTCTGGGGTTTCTGCAGAAGGTTGGGGGCTTGTGGGGCATAGGGACTGGAGTGCGCTGTGGGGGAACAATGTTGGAGATCGAGGGCACTATGAGGCTCTATAGGCTCTGCGGCAGGATGGGGGAAACTGAAGGGATCTGGGGAGGGGAGGGTGGCACTGTGGGAGGATGGGAAGATCTGTGGGAGGTTTTGGCGCACAGTGTGTGATGAAGGCTCTAATGGGGTCTTGGGGCACTGTGGGCCACTATAGGAGGTTGGGGGTACAATGGGAGCTGAGAAGCACTGTGGTAAGTTGGAGATCTGCAGCTGAATGGCGACCCAGGAGGAGGAAGTACATGGCCTGGCATTGGGCCACAGCTCAGTGGTTGAGACAATATGCACAAATTATAAGACTGAAGCCTCATTTGGAATTTTACAGAAATGCTAAGAGCCTTAGGCCGTGTACACACGGGCAAACATGTACGATGAAACCGGTCCGCCGGACAATTTTCACCGTACATGCCTGCCCGGGGATTTCTGTACGATGGCTGTACTAACCATCGTACAGAAATCCGCGCGTAAACAATACGCGGGGCGTGTCCGCGGTGTCGCCGCGACGATGACGCGGCGACGTGGGCGGGCCTGCCAGTTAAATGCTTCCACGCATACGTCAAAGTCATTCGACGCATGCGAGGGATGGCGGGCGCTCGGACATGTACGGTAGGTCTGTACAGACGACCGAACATGTCCGAGTGGGCAGGATTCCAGCGGACCAGTTTCAGCAGACATGTTTGGTCGTGTGTACAGGGCCTAAAATGGAGAAAGAAATAGATGACTAGTAGTATGCATTCCTCAGCCCCCCTAATACTTACCTGAGCCCACCTCGATCCAGCGATGTTCACGAGTATCTCGCTGCCCGGGAATCCCCTACTCATTGGCTGAGACAGCAGCACGGCGCCATTATCTCCCACTCCTGTAAATTAAAGTCAGTCAGACAATGAGGAGGTAAAGGGGCGGGGCTGGGCAGTAGCTCCATGCTTAAAGCAGGGGTTTAAACCCTAAAAAAACATATATTTTTTTTACCATGCTACCCAGCATACTAGCGCGAGCTACAGTATGCCTTTATTTATTTTTTGGCACCGTACTCACAGTTTAATCCCTTAGTTAAGTTTCAGACTCCCCACGGGGAATGGGCGTTCCTATGCAGAGGGGAAGATGATTGACGGCCGGCTATGGCGCGTCACGCTTCCCGAAAATAGCCGAAATAGGACTTGGCTCTTCACGGCGCCTGCGCAGTCAGCTCCTAGTCTGTGCGCAGGCGCCGTATAGCGCCGTGAAGAGCCGAGTCCTACTCCATAGCCGGCCGTCAATCATGTTCCCCTCTGCATAGGAACGCCCATTCCCCACGGGTGTCTGAAATTTAACTAGGGGATTAAACTGAGTATGGCGCAAAAAAAAAAATAAAGGCATACTTTAGCTGACGCTAGTATGCTGAATGGCAAGGTAGAAACTTGTTATTTAGGGTGAACCACCGCTTTAACTGGACACAGAGAGCTGTGGCTTGGCTCGGGTGCCCCCCATAGCAAGCTGCTTGCTGTGGGGGCACTTAACGGGAGGGAGGGGCAAGAAGCGCTGAAGAGGGACCCGAGAATAGGAGGATCTGGGCTGCTCTGTGCAAAAGCATTACACAGAGCAGGTAAGTATAACATGTTTGTTATTTTTAACAAAAATAAATAAAAATTTAACTTTAGTATCGCTTTAATCAAACAAGCTGAAGTTAGAAGATGAATGACTACTGTGACGGGAGTCACTTTGGGTGTGGGTGCCCGGTGGAACCCAAAATCCTTTGGAGAGGATGGGAAACCCTTGCTTGAGCTCCCCATGTACCTCCTATGTCTAAGTAACCCTGTGTCCATTCGGGGGACAGGATGACCGAGAACCCCAGCCTGATCTGTACTAGTCCTACTCACTGTACAATCACACTGGAATGTTGTGTGTGTGTATATATATATGTAGCGGGGTCATCCTGTCGGAGTCTAATGACGGGCCATCCCCGTTGGAAATTTATTCTGCTTGTAAATATGTAAGATATCTTTAAGAAAGCGATGCATTGTGGGACTGCAAGTAGCAGGAGATATGGACTCCATTGACTCTTAGGAGAAACAGACTACACTTCCCACAATGCCCTGCGTCACTTGAGCATGTGACACCTCCGCACAGACTTATGGGGGAGGATACTTAACCACTTCCATACAGGGCACGTATACACCTTCCCGCCCAAGCCAATTTTCAGCTTTCAGCACTGTCGCACTTTGAATGGCAATTGTGCGGTCATGCTACACTGTACCCAAACAAAATTGGCGTCCTTTTTTTCCCACAAATAGAGCTTTCTTTTGGTGGTATTTGATCACCTCTGCGGTTTTTTTTTTTTGCGCAACAACTAAAAAAAGACTGAAAATTTGGAAAAAAAATACGTTTTATTTTTTTCTGTTAAATTTTTTGCAAATAAGTAAGTTTTCTCTTTCAATTACGGGCACTGATATGGCGGCACTGATGGGCACCGATGAGATGGCACTGATGGACATCAATGAGGTAGTACTGACGGGCACAGATGAGGTGGCACTGATTGGCGGCGCTTGTATGCGGCACTGATGGGCACACATAGGCGGCAATGATGGGCACACATAGGCGGCACTGATGGGCACACATAGGCGGCACTGATGGGCACACATAGGCGGCACTGATGGGCACACACAGGCGGCACTGGGCACTCATAGGCGGCACAGATGGGCACTCATGGGCGGCACTTATGGGTGGCACTGATGGCTACTTATGGGTGGCACAGATGGGCACTGATAGGTGGGCACTGGACATGGATGGGCACTGTGGGGTGGCACTGATGGACACTGTAGGGTGGCACTGATGGACACTGAGGCGGCACTGATTAACCTATGTTGCCAGTCAGTGCCCATTTGTGGGCACTGATTGGCATCATTTTTTTTTTAATGCTTTTTTTTTTACAGCCCTTTTTTTTTTTTTTGCCTTTTTTTTTTTTTGATCTGTCCTTTTTTTTTTTGATCTGTCCTTTTTTTTTTTTTACAGCCTTTTTTTTTTTGAGCCTTTTTTTTCTGATCTGCCCTTCCCTGGTGGTCCAGGGTGGGCTTCCCTGGTGGTCCATGTGGCGATCCGAGGGGGGGCTGCGCTGATAAACAATCAGCGCGAACCCCCCTGTCAGGAGAGCAGCTGTTCGGCTCTCCTCTACTCGCGTCTGTCAGACGCGAGTGAGGAAGAGCCGTCAACGGCTCTTCCTGTTTACATCGTGATCAGCCATGATTCGACACGGCTGATCACGTGGTAAAGAGTCTCCGTGAGAGACTCTTTACCGAGATCGGTGTTGCGGGGTGTCAGACTGACACCCCGCAACAACGATCGCCGCGATGCGCGCCCCCGGGGGCGCGCAGCGGCTCAGAATCCTGAGGACGTCATATGACGTCCGGTCAGGATTCTACAACCACTTTGCCGCCGTCAATCTGTCATTGGCGGGCGGCAAGTGGTTAAGGAAAGGGTGTGGCTTTCTTCGCTCTTGGGACCGGCATTCTTCTCCTCTGCGGAACTGCTGACACAACACAGTTGTTCTGCTAGGCCAGAAGCCTGGGCCTAAACCCACCGAGAGACCAGCCATCCAGAAGGAAGCAAGGCTCCAGTATCCAGCCAGTGTTTCCAGAGATCGAAGAGGCAGCCCAGCTGACAGCTAAAACAGTGGAGCACCCTCGCCCAGGATCCTTGTGCTGCAATATTCTACCAACGCGCCTTCTGAGGAGAATTCAGGCAGATCGGCCTGTCGGGTGAGAGAGCACACGCTCAACTCCTATTTCCCCCTCAGACAGACACCTTAGTGCCACCTCCCAGGCCAGAGACACATGTTGGCCTCCTGTTGAGACTTGGAGGCCTTATTAACCGTTTAAGAGTTTTGTGGAAGTGACTGACGCTGACGAGCGATCAGTTCACCAACGTTTGCTGTTCCAGATACTTTGTTTGTAGCTTCATTCATCAATTTGCCAATTGTGGATTATAACTTTGATGTGCACCACCCGGCCACAACGTGAGCTCTAACTGTCTGTAGGACTGCCCGCTAGAGGGCCCTCGCGAGCATAGACTGTCTAGTTTAGTTAAGTAAATGGTACCATTCTTTAGTTTAGGTCTCATACTAGGGTGTGCTCGGTGTTGTGTCTTTTGGGGTGTGTCTGTATTCCATTGTTCTATTGTGTCTGTGTGCCTTGGGTATTATGGGATGTGTATGTAGATTAGTTGTGAGGGGAGGGGGATTCCTCCAACAGCTCTCCCTGCTGATTGGACAGTCTTCCCCGCCCTGAATGAAAAGGGGTGGGATTGTACAGAGTTTTACCTCTGTGTAGTAATAAACAGTTTCATGTTTAGCAACCAAAACAAGTATTGTCTAGTTATTGGTTGTCAACGGTTTGGAATATCTGATATCTAGATTTTGCACTATCCAGTCATAGTAAATCAACCCTTCGGTGTGCTCCAGTTTTAGTAAATCACCACCATTGTTTTTCAAAATGCGATTGTTTTTTCATGTATATAATAAAAAATAAAAATCAATTAAATAAATAAAAAATAAACCCAGTGGTGATCAAATACCACAAAAATAAAGCTTTATATGTGAGGGGGAAAAAAAATTATATAAATTTAATTTGGGTACAGTGTTGCATGAAAGTGCAATTACCAGTTAAAGTAGCGCAGTACCGAATATTGGCCTGGACTGGTGATAAAGGGGGTAAAACCTTCAAGAGGTCAAGTGGTTAAAAGTCCCATTACCGTATTTATCGGCGTATACCGTGCACTCTTTTCCTCTTAAAATAAGGGGAAAATCGTGGTTGCGCGATATATGCTGATACCCGAGTTTGAACTGCGCCGCCGACATATACCAAGCGCAGTACACTCGGTTACATCCGGCCAGGCTTGGCTTCGCTCGCGGTCACACTCTGTGACGCCTCCTAGCCTTTATGCGTGAGAAGCCGAGCATGCCGGGCATGCCCGAGTGTACTGCGCTCGGTATATGTCGGCGGCGGCGTTCAAACACAGCGCAGGAAGCGGGGATTAGACCCAGAGACAGCGCGGGAGGACACCACCGAGGCCGCAGACGGACGCCGGACCGGACAAGGCCGCCGATGGACGCCGGGCAAGACACCGACGAGGGGCATTCAAACTAAGTATTTTTTTTTTTCTGAAATTGGGGGTTGGGGGTGCGCGCAATACCCCAATAAATACCGTAATTGCAACAAAGTTTTTTCCAAACTCACATTTAGTTTTTTTTTTTGTACAGGATTCAGAGACTGTGGAGTCTGCATTGGAGATGCGATTCTCCTAAAGTCATAAACAGAAAATGATGTACAGAAGGAGGGAAACGCAATAATACATCTACCATTCTGTAAAAACTGATCCCAGAGTACGGAATGAGAACAGATACCCCTAAAGGTGCCATAATAAACAGAAGAGTACAGCATGTTTGGTATGCCAATGATATTGTAGTAATTGGAGGACATCAGAACGCTCCGAGCTACAAGATGAATACACCGGTGGAAGAATCGGTGGACTGGAAGTGGATATAGAGAAGGAAATAGTTGTGACAAAGAAAACGAACAAGCATTAAACGTGTGAAAGGAATACGTTGCGGAGATAACACAAAGTAAAATCCTTCTCCTACCTGGGCTCCATGATAAATACAGACAACAAGTCCCAGGAAATAAAAGGAAGACTAGCTGCTGGCAAGAGACATTTTTGCTCTCCAAAGACGGTTAGGAGATCAAGGATTTCTATTGTTACCTACACAGCGCAGACCCAAGTACCAAACAAAGAGGAGGATAAACTAAACAAGCGGGAAATAAGGAACAGAAAACGAGGACAAATAAATAATTATACAACATTCAGCGGTAGAAGAAGCCAGAGCCGTAAAAGGGTTGCTGCGAAAAAAATATATGAACGCCATACTGTTAGGGAAAAATCGCAAACCAGAAGGAAGAGGGGAGACCAATCAAGATTGTAGGAGGAAAAGAACCCAAGAGAGCTTGGAGCTTGGTCGGCAAACTGGAGAATATGTCATATACAGGCAAAACTCGAAAAATTTAAATATTGTGCAAAAGTTCATTTTATTTCACTAATGCAACTTAACCCCCCGCATCGGCCCCGGAACCACAACCAGACCCAAATGTCAGGGTACACCAGTGCAGATTATCAGTGCCCATTAGTGCGGTGACACCAGTTCATTATCTGTGCAGTGGCACCAGTGCCTTATATCAGTGCGGTGACAACATTATTAGTGCCCATCAGTGCGGTGACAACATTAGTGCCCATCAGTGCGGTGACAACATTAGTGCCCATCAGTGCGGTGACAACATTAGTGCCCATCAGTGCGGTGACAACATTAGTGCCCATCAGTGCGGTGACAACATCAGTGCCCATCAGTGCGGTGACAACATCAGTGGCCATCAGTGTGGTGACAACATCAGTGGCCATCAGTGTGGTGACAACATTAGTGGCCATCAGTGCGGTGACAACATCAGTGCGGTGACAACATCAGTGTGGTGACAACATTAGTGTGGTGACAACATCAGTGCGGTGACAACATTAGTGGCCATCAGTGCGGTGACAACATTAGTGGCCATCAGTGCGGTGACAACATCAGTGCGGTGACAACATTAGTGCGGTGACAACATTAGTGCGGTGACAACATCAGTGCGGTGACAACATCAGTGCGGTGACAACATTAGTGCGGTGACAACATTAGTGCGGTGACAACATTAGTGCGGTGACCACATCAGTGCGGTGACAACATTAGTGCCCATCAGTGCGGTGACAACATTAGTGCCCATCAGTGCGGTGACAACATCAGTGCGGTGACAACATCAGTGCAGTGACAACATTAGTGCAGTGACAACATTAGTGCAGTGACAACATTAGTGCCCATCAGTGCGGTGACAACATTAGTGCCCATCAGTGCGGTGACAACATCAGTGCGGTGACAACATCAGTGCGGTGACAACATCAGTGCGGTGACAACATCAGTGCGGTGACAACATTAGTGCAGTGACAACATCAGTGCAGTGACAACATCAGTGCGGTGACAACATTAGTGCGGTGACAACATCAGTGCGGTGACAGCATCAGTGCGGTGACAACATTAGTGCGGTGACAACATTAGTGCGGTGACAACATTAGTGCGGTGACAACATTAGTGCGGTGCCATTAGTGCGGTGACAACATTATTAGTGCCCAGTGCGGAGTGGAGGGAGGTACAGATGATCAGGCATACAGAGCGGATCTCTGATAGGTCTGTATGTGAGTACACTGAAGTACAGCCCCGCCTCCCTGCACTAGAATTGTAACACACAGTGCAGAGCGATGTTTCTATGTACAGGGAGGCGGGGCTGTACTACATTCGGTGTTCTCACATACAGATCTATCAGACAGAGATCCGCTCTGTCTGTCTGATGATCTGTATCTCCGTGCACCGGAGACAGACGGCGGGCGGGTGGTGGAGGGGGGAGGACGGGGGCGGTGGGAGGAGTTAGAGAGGGAGAAGAGGAAGGACACCACCTCTATGGGCGGCACTGCCCTCCCTCCCGCCCCCCGAGATGTTCAACCACGGCTGCGATGTTCAGCCCAGCCTCCTGGGATTGATGACACACATCTCCCAGGAGGCATAGCAGCGCTAGATGCGGCGGAGAGGCCATTCCGCCGCAACGGGGAAAGAGACTCACATGAATAAAAACGTGAGTTTTTAAAAGAAAAAAAAAAAACATCCCAAATGTATTTAAAGGGGTAGTGTTAAAAAGAATGCTGAAAAGTTGAAAAATAGGGTGGAACTCCACTTTAACTTTTGCACGATATTCAAATTTTTCGAGTTTCACCTATATAATGGGCCTATAGTAAGTAGGCAAGAAGCTACCCCGCAGTCCCCTCCAAAAGTCCCTGTCCCGGTTGTGTCTGTCACAGCACCTATAACTCATTGTTTTTCTTCAGAAAAAGAAGGGGTTGGTAAATATGCCCCACTCTCTACCCTGAAGAATCCTATTGTGTGCTTGCAGCTGCCAGCGGGAAGGAGAGGAGGGGACCCAGCAGCACTGCTTTGGTGGGGGGGGGGGGAGAAAATGTATGGTGCACAGAGAGTGAGGTTGGTGTGGAGGGGGGGGGGGGCAATTATTTGAACTGATGCCTTATATGGCTCTTTCTGGGGCAGCTGAAAGCCAACAGGAGGAGAGGACAAAAGGCCAGCTTTCAGATGCTACAGAAAGCCATATAAGTGATCAGTTCTATTAATTGCCCCCCCCCCCTACAGATCGCCCTCCCTACACAGATCACCCTCCCTGCCCACATCTGATGCATCCTGCTGGCCTGGGCCCTGTACAGGAGGACCGGTGGTACCACCTTATCCACAACCCTGGGTGCAGCATTACCTCTGGACAGAGAGGCCCAACACAAGCCTAGTGTGCCTATTGTTGGATCCTCCATTATACATGGGCTGATGACCCGTGACGTCTGACACCTGTATTATGCACCATTTGTTTTCTGCCATTTTACCGGAGAATTTGCTGATGGCCAATTCCACTCTTTCCACAGCTTTACTTTTTATCTCTTCCGGAGATAAGTTGTAGAAAGCTTCTGGCTGGCTGAAAGAGATGTGTTTTTCCTATTCAGATTTTGTTTGGAGAATCTTCCCAGTATTTTAAATTCCAGCAATGTTAATTCCAAATGTTAAGCGTATTCAACAGCGTGACTGCTCACAGAGATAGCGGAGTGATCTGCATTACCAGCTACTTAGTAGGCAGGGATGCTGCTTGTCAAATAAAAGTCTGTCCTCGCAGACGTCGGAGGTGTTTAAGTCAGCTGGCAATGCCTCAACAAGCTTTCTTTACAAGTACAGGCTGAAGGACTTTCAATCTCCCCCTCCACAAGTGCTTTAAAGGGACACTCAACGTGGCTCACAAGGCGTGTGCTCAAGAGGAAATGAAGCTGGTTTAGTAGTAGAGATATATTTGACATAAATATTCAAGCTCTCATTTTGTTGTATCTCAATCTAGAGGTCTGTACGTTTCCTGCAACCAGCATTTAAAAACACGCTCCCCAAAGAACGACTTCAAATACTGGCATCAGGTTCTTACTGTCCAGGCTAACTAACCCAACTGTTGGCAAGAAAGGTTGCCTATCACAGTGATGGAGCAACAGTTCAAGCTTCGAGAGGCATGAAGGTGAAGGTCCAACGTGAGTACAAGACACAGACTACCCAAACACAGTGGCGGTTTGTCCATAGAGGGCGCTGGAGCGCCGCCCCCTCTGGCTCTCACCGCCACTGAGTCTAATAACATAGATTCATGCATTGCACGAATCTATGTTATTATCGCCGCTGCCGCTGTTCTATTCAGATGGTCGGCACTCATGTCCGGCCATCTGAATAACGGCAGCTGGTTGGCTGTACGGAAGCTTTTCCCGAGTAGAGCCCTCGGGTCCCGGAAGCTTATACAAGGAACGCACTAGGGATGCGCTCCTTGTATAAGACTGACAGGCGTCTTAGCCAATCAGGTTAGCCGATTCTGGCTACCGGTAACCTGATTGGCTGAGACGCCTGTCAGTCATCAAGGGCGGTAGAAGACATCGAGGGACGTGGATGGCTGACTCCAGTAAAGGTAAGTGCCGGGCGGGGGGGAAAGGGGCACTTTACAGGGCGACATCAATGGGCACAGTGGCGACAATAGGCACAGTGGGGACAATGGGCACAGTGGGGACAATTAAAGGGCACAGCGGCGACAATTAAAGGGCACAGCGGCGACAATTAAAGGGCACAGCGGCGACAATTAAAGGGCACAGTGGTGACAATTAAAGGGCACAGTGGCTGTGTTTGATGGCATGGCACAGTGGCTGCGTTTGATGGCATGGCACAGTGGTGACAATTGATGGCACAGTGGCTGCGTTTGATGGCATGGCACAGTGGCTGCATTTAATGGCATGGCACAGTGGTGCAAATTGATGGGCACAGTGGCTGCGTTTGATGGCATGGCACAGTGGCTGCGTTTGATGGCATGGCACAGTGGTGACAATTGATTGCACAGTGGCTGCATTTGATGGGCACAGTGAGGCTGCAATTTTTTTTTTTCGTTTGCGCCCCCCCAAAAATTTTGAGCACCAGCCGCCACTGCCCAAACACATGTTCAAGACTCAACAAAAACGTTGTTTTTCAAACCACTGACCTCATAGGCAATACTGTTTGACTCTCACTTAGACGGGAGGGTCCTTGCTGGAGAGAACTCATATTTTATGTTTTATCCTTCTCCTCTCTTTTATCCCCCCATCTCCTTTGCCCCCCGCCCCTTCTGCTTTCTTTGTGACTGGTTCAACACAGCCCTAAATCCAACCTTAGTCAGAAGGGGTATCATTGGCCATGAGGTAAGTTTGAAGAGAGACAACGGGGAACTCCCCAAGTCAATTTGCAAGACCCTTTGTCAGGTGCTCATGCTCAGTGTGACCACAACACAAACAAGTAAAAGGATTGAGCCAGAAACTCTGTAGTCCACATATATAGCAATTTTAATGGTTGGTTACATGAAGTGACAAGCAAAACAACTGACGCTTTTTGTCAACAGCCTTAGTCGAAGTTGCCGGCTCAATCCTTTTACCTATCATTGGCCATACGTGTGCAGTATGCCAAGAACAGACGTCACAGGGGCATGTAATAAGGGACTATATATGGACTAAGCCAATCAAATGTGTTCATGTGAATTATGTCATGTTGTCTTTAAAAAAAGCCAATAAAGGCTCCGCCACTCTCTCTGGCTGAACGTTGGGAAAGGTGAAGGATGTAGACTGTTTCTCTCTCTGGTCTGCATGTTTCACTATTATGAATTTGACTCAAAGGCAGAATGGGGTTAAGCCCTGAGGTTGTGTCAGGGGTCAATCTATTTCAATAGTTACCAATCTTTTTCTTTCCGCCTACTAATCTACCACCACACCCGCCTCCCCCAGACAGATGTGCCTCCCCTTTTTTTAATATATATATATATATATATATATATATATATATATATATATACACACACTGAGCAAAATTCTAAACGCAACACTTTTGTGTTTGCCCATATTTATTATTTATTTATCTTCAACTTTTTCTATGTACACAAGAGGCCAGAGGCAGCTCTAGGCTTTGAGAGGCCTTAGGCAAAAATTTAGACTTGAGGCCTCACCTTTTTGACATTGTCAAAAAGGGACCGAGCATGGATGACCTTAAAATGATGCCCCCCCCCCTGAAAAAGTTCAGCGGACGCCCATGCCAAGAAAGGGTTAAAACCACCGCAAAGTGCCTCTGCAGAGGCGCTTTGCCAGCGGTATAGCCGCAGTGCCCATTGATTTCAATGGGCAGGAGCGGTGGAGGAGGGGTATACACACCACTCCTTCACCACCCCAAAGATGCTGCTACAGGACTTTTTTTTACCTTCCTGATAGCACACCGCTCCAGTGTGAAAGCCTCGGGGCTTTCAAACTGGAGAGACAGCAGCGGCTGTTTCAGGGAGCTTTGCAGGCGCTATTTTTAGCGTGAAAGGGGTTTTAATTGTGCAGTTTTATCACACAGCACAATGCCACAGATGTCCCAAGTTTTGAGGGAGCGTGCAATTGGAATGCTGACTGCAGGGATGTCCACCAGAGCTGTTGCCCTTAAACTGAATGTTCATTTCTCTACCATAAGCCGTCTCCAAAGGCGTTTCAGAGAATTTGACAGTACTTCCAACCGGCCTCACAACCGTAGACCACGTGTAACCACACCAGCCCAGGACCTCCAAGATCGTCTGAGACCAGCCACCCGGACAGCTGCTGCAACAATGGGTTTGCATAACCAAAGAATTTCTGCACAAACTGTCAGAAACCGTCTCAGGGAGGCTCATCGGCATGCTCTTCGTCCTCATCGGGGTCTCCACCTGACTTCAGTTTGTCGTAGTAACTGACTTGAGTGGACAAATGCTCACATTCGATTGGCATCTGGCACTTTGAAGAGGTGTTCTCTTCACGGATGAATCCCGGTTTTCACTGTACAGGGCAGATGGCAGACAGCGTGTATGGCGTTGTGTGGGTGAGCGGTTTGCCGATGTCAATGTTGTGGATCGAGTGGCCCATGGTGGCGGTGGAATTATGGTATGGGCAGGTGTATGCTATGTACAACAAACACAGATTGAAGAGCAATGGACCAACATTCCACAGGCCACAGTCAACAACCTGGTGAACTCTATGTGAAGGAGATGTGCTGCACTGCGTGAGGCAAATGGTGGTCACACCAGATACTGACTGGTTTTCGGACCCCCCTGACCCCCCCCCCCCATACAGTAAAGCTGCACATTTTAACCACTTAACCACTTAAGCACTTTTTGCGATTCGGCACTGCGTCGCTTTAACTGACAATTGCGCGGTCGTGCGATGTGGTTCCCAAACAAAATTGGCGTCCTTTTTTTCGCCACAAATAGAGCTTTCTTTTGGTGGTATTCGATCACCTCTGCGTTTTTTAGTTTTTGCGCTATAAACAAATATAGAGCGACAATTTTGAAAAAAATGAATATTTTTTACTTTTTGCTATAATAAATTTCCCCCAAAAATATATAAAAAAAGTTTTTTTTCCTCAGTTTAGGCCGATACGTATTCTTCTACCTATTTTTCGTAAAAAAAAATGCAATAAGCGTTTATTAATTGGTTTGCGCAAAAGTTATAGCGTTTACAAAATAGGGCATCGTTTTATGGCATTTTCATTAATCATTTTTTTTTTACTAGTAATGGCGGCGATCAGCGATTTTTTTATCGGTACTGCGACATTATGGCGGACACTTCGGACACTTTTGACACATTTTTGGGACCATTGGCATTTTTTATAGCGATCAGTGCTATAAAAATTCATTGGATTACTATAAAAATGCCACTGGCAGTGAAGGGGTTACCACTAGGGGGCGGGGAAGGGGTTTAGTATGTCCCGGGGTGTGTTCTAACTGTAGGGGGGGTGGACTTACATGGGGAAATGACTGATCTTCTGTTCATACATTGTATGAACAGAAGATCATCATTTCTCTCCCTGACAGGATCGGGGGCTGTGTGTTTACACACACAGCTCCCGATCCCCGCTCTATAACGAGCGATCGCGCGTGCCCGGCGGCGATCGCTCCCGCCGGGCAGGCGCACGGGAGTCGGGGGCGAGCGGGGGGTGCGCGGCTCCGGCGGCGCGCACGTGCCCCTAGTGGCCTGCGCGAGAGCCGACGTATATCTATGAGCTCTCGCGCAGGGGAGCCGACCTGCTGCCGTAAAACGACGGCGGCTGGTCGGCAACCAGTTAAAGTGCCCTTTTATTGTGGCCTGCCTAAGGCACACCTGTGCAATAATCATCTAATCACCATCTTGATATGCACCACCTATGAGGTGGATGGGTTATCTCGGCAAAGGAGAAGTGCTCACTAACACAGATTAAGCCCTGGTTCACACTGGGTACGATTTGGAACGATTTGAGATGCGATTTGACATGTCAAATCGCATCTCAAATCGGCGGCAATTGTCGGCAATGGCACTGTCCTAATCAGTGCGACGCCGCATCTGCGATTTCAAAAAGTAGTTCCTGTACTACTTTTTGCAATTTCGGGCCTCGATTTACATTAAATTGCGGCCGAAATCGCGGCAAAATCGCAGCCGCGAAATCGCGGTAAAATCGTGCATTTTACCGCGATTTTGAATTCGCAGCAGTGTGAACCTAGGCTTAGACAGATTTTTGAACAATATTTAAAAGAAATAGACTGTCGGATGGATGAAAAAGCGGACATACGGTCCGCAGGTGTGAAAGGGGCCTTCAGTAATCTCTCCTCAAAGCCCCCCCCCCAGTCCATATCAGAGAACTCTATATTAACCTGTGCACTGCAAGCTAGCCGTGCTAATCAATATTGTTTATTTTGGCTTCCTTGTGTTTATTGCTCTGTGTCCTTGGCTTGTTCTTGACTGTCCTTGTCCATATCTCCCAACTTTTTGAGATGGAAATGAGGGACACCTATCATCAAAAGTATGCAGGCATAGGACACCCCCCCCCCGTCACACACCCCTTAAAGGAGAATTGTAAAAAAAAAAAAAAAAAACAAGATTGGTTAAACCCACGAGTGCTTTTTTACCACTACTATTCCTTTATATTGGCTTTTGGAATTTACAAATGCAGCAATTAAGAAATCGAATGAAAGGTTTAGCACTGGAAAACACTTTTTGATAGATAAAAAGTACATTTTATATACAACTATATAGATCAGACCAAAATGAGGGACAATTGAGGAGGGACATTGCTCCAAATCAGGGACAGTCCCTCAAAATCAGGGACAGTTGGGAGCTATGCTTGTCTGCTTCATATCCCGACCTTTGGCGTGTTCTTGAACTATCCCTATCTGCTTGTTGCCCCTGACCTTTGGCTAATCTCCTGACTATCCTTGTTGTTCCAGGCTGCTGCTTCCTTCTTCTTTCTCCTGTAGTCTACCGTGAGCTGGGAGACTCTGGGGGCCGCGACCTGGAGCCAGTTGCAGCACAGTCCATCCTCACCACTAGAGGCTCTGGTGAACACCTACTGGCTCTTAAACTCTGCGCCCTGGGGAATCTATGCTCTAGCTCCCAGTGGGATCCGTGTTGGAGCTCCAGTGGCCCTGCCTTCCTGAACCTTCCAGAGTTCAATCTGCAGCAGTCAGTCCTAGGGTCCACTACCTTAGCGGTGCACTCCTGAATCCCTCGAAGAGCATATGTCACCTGGACTTAGGTGACCTGACATAGGCCTTTTGTGTACATAGAAAAAAGTTGTGGATCTTTGCCTTCAGCTCATGATAAATAGGGGCAAACACAAAAGTGTTTGTAAAAAAGTTTTGTTTTAAACTTTCTTGTGCTACTTCCCTCTAATTACACATTGAAAGTCCCTTATATACATACTAGGGTGTTTTTCCTCTTTTTTTGCTCTTCTTGTTTTCTATTCTATTCTATCCACTCCAGCAGTGGCGGTTCCTCCATAGAGGGCGCTGGAGCGCCGCCCCCTCTGGCTCTCGCCCACCACTGAGTCTAATAACATACATTTATGCATTGCATGAATGTATGTTATTGTTGCCAGCTGCCGCTGGTCTATTCAGAGATGGCCGGAACTTGAGCGCCGGCCACCTGAATAACGGCAGCTGGTTGGCTGTGCGGAAGTGCCTATCAGAGCCAGCGGCTTTCCGAGTACAGCCCTCGGCTCCCGGATGTCTTATCCTCGGAACATATGGGGGGTGCGTCCCTTGGATAAGACTGACGGCCGTCTCAGCCAATCAGGTTCCCCGATTCTGGTTATCGGTAACCTGATTGGGCACAGAGGCGACAAAGGGCACAGTGGCCTCAAAGGGCACAGTGGCATCAATGGGCACAGTGGTGACAAAGGGCACAGTGGCCTCAAAGGGCACAGTGGCATCAATGGGCACAGTGGTGACAAAGGGCACAGTGGTAACAAAGGGCACAGTGGCAACAAAGGGCACAGTGGTGACAATGGGCACAGTGGTGACAATGGGCACAGTGGCAACAAATAAAGGGCACAGTGACATGCACAGTGGCAACAATGGACACAGTGGTGACAATTAAAGGGCACAGTGGTGACAATTGGCACAGTGGCAACAATTGGCACAGTGGCGACAATTGAGGGGCACAGTGGCTGCGTTTGATGGCATGGCACAGTGGCTGCGTTTAATGGCATGGCACAGTCACTGCGTTTGATGGCATGGCACAGTGACTGCGTTTGATGGCATGGCACAGTGGTGCGAATTGATGGCATAGTGACTGCGTTTGATGGCATGGCACAGTGGTGACAATTGATGGCACAGTGGCTGCGTTTGATGGCATGGCACAGTGGTGACAATTGATGGCACAGTTGCTGTGTTTGATGGCATGGCAAAGTGGTGACAATTGATGGCACAGTGGCTGCATTTGATGGCATGGCACAGTGACTGCGTTTGATGGCATGGCACAGTGGTGCGAATTGATGGCATAGTGGCTGCGTTTGATGGCATGGCACAGTGGCGACAATTGAGGGACACAGTGGCTGCGTTTGATGGCACAGTAGTGACAATTGATGGCATAGTGGCTGCGTTTGATGGCATGGCACAGTAGTGACAATTGATGGCACAGTGGCTGCATTTGATGGGCACAGTGAGGCTGCAATTTTTTTCTTTTTTCGTTTGCGCCCCCCCAAAAATTTTGAGCACCAGCCTCCACTGCACTCCAGCATGGTGCTCGGGTACAGTTTAGTTCCACTTTACATTCGCTCATCTAACTTGCTTTGACCAAATCCCTTTCTTTGTCTTTAATGGGAAAAAAAAACGTACCACTGTCTGCAAGATTGCAGTATATTCCATGGTTCTGCAGATCGTGTAAAAGAGACATCCATCAGACACCCCATCAGCCCGGTGTGTAAATGCTGCATTGTTAATCAGAAAGTAATCACGGATTTCTCCCTGGCAGTGTGAAATCTTTATTTTTTTTACCTGTCAGCGTATTATTTATTGCGCACGTTCCCTGAGCCGTATGTTCAGGTTTTCTACAGAGGGATCGGACTGGATGTGATAGGCGCAGTCGGTTTAAGAATTATGATTACATGAATAGGTAACTGATTACTTGGATGGCGGCATTGATCCCTGCGACTCTGCACATTGCAATGGAATAAAACGCCGGCGCTGATAGTCCAGTGACTTTTACATTTTAAATTCTCTCATCTCATATCTGTTTCTGTGTCACCGCCGCGGTATGGGGTCTGCGGATGAACCACCAGCCAATTAAAGGGATTTTTATGAAGGCATTGATCCCTGTCGGCTGTGTCCTGCCTTCCATTATGCGACCAACGATTTGGAAATGCCATTTAGCTTTGACAGGCGGCTCAAGTTCTTTTACATGGTATATGGAGAGCAGCATAACAATTTGTGAACAGCCCTTGTGCATACACATGAGCACTTAACTCACAGTTTGTATGCTATGGCATCAGCATTGAAACCTGTCTGACATATACGGGCAGGGGCGGCTGGTGCTCAAAATTGTAGCCACTGTGCCCATCAAACGTAGCTACTGTGCCATCAATTCCTGCAGCATCTATACGCCCATACGCACCCACGTGCAGGGCCGATCCTAGGCAGGGTGCTCTGCAGAGATGGGGGCGCCGAAGCTCCAAAGTGCTCCCCTCCCTCCTCCTTGTCTGTGTCCAGAGGCGGAGCGCATGTAGCGGGTGCTGCGGTTCCCCATCCCACTTGCTCTCTCCGTTGGCAACTGACAAGAGCGCATACCTCCCGCTGTCCCCGGCATCCGGGCTGGGTACCACAGCGGAGCCTATTACTGGAACACGTTCCGGCACTAGGCTCCACTAATTAATTCTGTCCACTGTGCATGGAACAGACTCCTGTCTGCCCCGCCACCTCTGCGTGTGTCGGCTCTTCTCCCATAGGCGGTGTGATGAGAGGCTTCTGGGTTGGCCGGAGCTGCTGCCAATCATCCCGTGCACTCCCAGAAATGCTCTCCGAGTGCCACCCTCCAAGTAACCAAAGATGCCACGTATGCCCCGCCCCCTGTAAAGTGCTTCTGCTCCCAGAGCGCCCAAGCTACAGGGATCTATTGGACAAGTACTGATCTATGGGGACACCTGCTGTGGGGGGGCTCTGATGGGGGACACCTTCTGGGGGGGCTCTGATGGGGGACACCTGCCGGGGGGGGGCTCTGATGGGGGACACCTGCCGGGGGGGGCTCTGATGGGGGACACCTGCCGGGGGGGCTCTGATGGGGGACACCTGCTGGGGGGGGCTCTGATGGGAGACACCTGCTGGGGGGGACTCTGATGGGGGACACTAATGAAGACTTCTTAGGGGAGCATCTCTGTGTTTGAGTCGTAGCCATAGAAACATTTGTAAAGGGGAGTGCCACCCTCCTAGTGACCAAAGATGCCACGTATGCCCCGCCCCCTGTAAAGTGCTTCTGCTCCCAGCGCGCCAGAGCTACAGGGATCTAATGGACAAGTACTGATCTATGGGGACACCTGCTGTGGGGGGGCTCTGATGGGGGACACCTTCTGGGGGGGGCTCTGATGGGGGACACCTGCTGTGGGGGGCTCTGATGGGAGACACCTGCTGGGGGGGGACTCTGATGGGAGAAACCTGCTAGGGGGGTCTCTGATGGGAGACACCTGCTAGGGGGGGCTCTGATGGGAGACACCTGCTGGGGGGGCTCTGATGGGAGACACCTGCTGTGGGGGGCTCTGATGGGGGACACCTGCTAGGGGGGTCTCTGATGGGAGACACCTGCTGGGGGGGGGGCTCTGATGGGAGACACCTGCTGGGGGGGACTCTGATGGAAGATACCTGCTGGGGGGGGACTCTGATGGGAGAAACCTGCTGGGGGGGGACTCTGATGGGAGAAACCTGCTGGGGGGGGACTCTGATGGGAGAAACCTGCTGGGGGAGGGGCTCTGATGGGAGACACCTGCTGGGGGGGACTCTGATGGAAGATACCTGCTGGGGGGGGGACTCTGATGGGAGAAACCTGCTGGGGGGGGCTCTGATGGGGGACACCTGCTGGGAGACACCTGCTGTGGGGGGCTCTGATGGGGGACACCTGCTGGGGGGGACTCTGATGGGAGAAACCTGCTAGGGGGGTCTCTGATGGGAGAAACCTGCTGGGGGGGGCTCTGATGGGAGACACCTGCTGTGGGGGGCTCTGATGGGGGACACCTGCTAGGGGGGTCTCTGATGGGGGACACCTGCTGGGGGGGCTCTGATGGGAAACACATGCTGGGGGGGGGCTCTGATGGGAGACACCTGCTGGGGGGGGCTCTGATGGGGGACACCTGCTGGGGGGGGCTCTGATGGGGGACACCTGCTGGGGGGGCTCTGATGGGGGACACCTGCTGGGGGGGGCTCTGATGGGGGACACCTGCTGGGGGGGGCTCTGATGGGGGACACCTGCTGGGGGGGGCTCTGATGGTGGACACCTGCTGGGGGGGGGCTCTGATGGGGGACACTAATGAAGACTTCCTAGGGGAGCATCTCTGTGTTTGAGTCGTAGCCATAGAAACATTTGTAAAGGGGAGGGGTTAGTAAGATGACTACGCCCATGTGGGGGCGCCAAAAATATTTCTGCACCCAGGCGTCTGTGACCCTAGGATCGGCCCTGCCCACGTGTCACAGAGGATTTCAGCGGGTACATATTGAGTGGTTACTTTCAATGGGGTTCAGGGGTGTAGATAAGGGGGGTGATATGGAGGATCCAAAACCCCAGAGTGTCATGCCTCTTATTTTGATGCCACTGGGGTGGATTCAGTAAGCAATTGCGTCTGCGTAACGATAGTTACGCAGCGCAATTGCTTAGTTGCGCCGGCGTAACAACTTTTCTGTATTTAGAAAGCTTGTTACGCCGACTGCAGCCTAAGATATGACTGGCATAAGGCTCTTATGCCGTCGTATCTTAGGCTGCATTCTTCCGATGGCCGATAGGTGGCGTTCCCGTAGTGGTCAGCGTAGAGTATGCAAATTGCATACTAACGCCGATTCACAACCGTACGCGCGCCCTACGTACGCAGTTTACGTCGTTTATGTTCATCGGGTTCCGCGTAAGGCTGCTCCTGCTATTAGCAGGGGCAGCCAATGCTAAGTATACCCATCGTTCCCGCGTCGCGATGTTTGAAAATTACGTTGTTTGCATAAGTGAATCGTGAATGTCGCTGGACGCCATTTACGTTCACGTTGAAGCAAATGACGTCCTTGCGACATCATTTGCCGCAATGCACGTCGGGAAAGTTTCCCGACGGAGCATGCGCACTACGTTCGGCGCGGGAACGCGCCTAATTTAAATGATCCACGCCCCCTACGGGATCATTTAAATTACGCGCCCTTACGCCGGGCAGTTTTAAGGAGCGCCCGTGCAAAATACGTAGCTACTGCTTCATGAATGAAGCGTAGCGCAGGTAATTTACGGAGGCGCAGCGTTAAAACGGTACACTGCGCCTCCGTAAGAGGGCGCAATTCGTACCTGAATCCACCCCAATGATTTGGAGATGCCATTTAGCAACTTGAGTTCTTTTACATGGCTTAGTGAGGGCAGCGTAGCACTTTGTGAACAGACCTTTCCGCATACACATGAGCATTTTAACGCACAGTCTTTATGCTATAGGATCAGCACTAAAACTGCTCTGACATACACAGAATCACCCTACAATGCAGAGGCGGCTCTAGGCTTTGTGAGGCCTTAGGCAAAAAACTTGCCATGGGGCCCCACTCACACCCATGATGGAAAAAAATAATTCAAGGACAAGAGCCTCTTTCCCACAACCCTGGCCGGAGGTTGTGGGGGTCTGAAGCCCCCCCAGATCCTGCTCCCTTGTGACGTCATTGACTGAGGGCATGCTGGGTCATTGGCGTCAGAAGGGGTGGTGTCACCGATATTCACTGGTTGTTACGGACACTGGCGGCCAGGTTCCTGAGTCAGGGCTCTTAACGCTGCCTAAACGCAGCAGCGTTAAGGTCCCCTGTCCCTTAAAACTGGGGTGACGCATTGGGCAAGTTAGGCAGCTGCAAGGCGCAAGTGTGAGGCCTTAGGCGACCGCCTAATTAAAGAGCCGCCTCTGCCGCCATCCTCACTAAGGGAAACAGGCAGTGGAGCCTTGCGGCATCACTGCACGTCTCCTACTGCGCATTCACACAGCGCAAGACAGCGCTCCCCATTTCCCAGGAGGCAACGCGAGGAGGAGAAGAGAGAAGATCACTGCGGAATAGGAAGTGGCAAATTAGGACGATCTGCCTAGCAACAGCCATTTCTGGTAAGTATAAAGGGCCAGATTCACAATAGAGATATGACGGCGTATCTCCAGATACGCCGTCGTATCTCTGAGATACGATTGTCGTATCTATGCGCCTGATTCATAGAATCAGGTTACGCATAGATAGCCCTAAGATCCGACAGGTGTAATTGACTTACACCTACGGATCTTAGGCTGCAATTCTAGGCCGGCCGCTAGGTGGCGATTCCATTGCGGTCGGCGTAGAATCCGCAAATGACTGGTTACGCCGATTCACGAACGTCCGCTTTGCCCGTCGCTCTAAATTTACGTTGTTTCCGTAGAGATACGCGGCGTAAAACTAAAGCTGCCCTCTAGGTGGCGTAGCCAATGTTAAGTATGGCCGTCGATCCCGCGTCGAAATTTGAAATTTCACATCGTTTGCGTAAGTCGTCCGTGAATGGCACTGGACGCCATTTACGTTACGTTTACGTCGAAACCAATGACGTCCTTGCGACGTCATTTAGCGCAATGCACGTCGGGAAATTTAAGGGACGGAGCATGCGCAGTACGTTCGGCGCGGGAAAGCGCCTAATTTAAATGGTCCCCGCCCCATTTGAATTAGGCGGGCTTGCGCCGGGCGGATTTACGCTACTCCGCCGCAAGTTTACAGGCAAGTGCTTCGTGAATCAAGCACTTACGCTGTAAACTTGCGGCGGTGTGACGTAAATGGGATACGTTACGCCGCCGCAGCGTAGCCCGATTGTATGTAAATCTGGCCCAAAATTTTTATTTATTTTTTCAAATTTTTTTGTAGCCTTTTTGGCAATTTTTTTATTTATTTTTGCTTTAAATTGCAAAGCTGACACACAGTGGGGTAGATTCAAAGAGCAATTGCGCTTGCATAACCATAGTTACGCAGCGCAATTGCTTACTTGCGCCGGCGTATCGAATGCTCCTGATTCAGGAACCTCGATACGCCGACTGCAGCCTAAGATATGCGCGGCATAAGGCTCCTTATGCCGTCGTATCGTAGGCTGCATTCTTACGCAGGCCGCGAGGTGGTGTTCCCGTTGTGGTCAGCGTATAGTATGCAAATTGCATACTAACGCCGATTCACAACCCTACGCGAGCCCTGCGTACGCAGTTTACGCCGTTTGCGTACGTCGGTTTTTGCGTAAGGCTGCCCCTGCTATTAGCAGGGGCAGCCAATGCTACGTATACCCGTCGTTCCCGTGTCGCGAAATTTGAACTTTACGTTGTTTGCGTAAGTGAATCGTGAATGGCGCTGGACGCCATTCACGTACACTTTGAAGCAAATGACGTCCTTGCGACGTCATTTACCGCAATGCACGTTGGGAAAGTTTCCCGACGGAGCATGCGCACTACGCTCGGCGCTGGAACGCGCCTAATTTAAATGATCCACGCCCCCTACGAGATCAATTAAATTGCGCGCGCTTACGCCGGGCATTTTGCCGGAGCGCCCACGCAATTTACGGAGCTACTGCTCCGTGAATCAAGGGTAGCGCAGGTAATTTGCGGAGGCGCAGCGGCAAAACGGTGCGCTGCGCCTCCGTAAAAACTGCGCAAATCTACCTGAATCTACCCCAGTATATGTAAAGTAACGTGCACAACATGCATTGTTGATAGAACGTAAAGATGGGTTTGGAGAATGTTGTGTTAAAGACTCACCCCCGCCACCCCCGCCCCGCCGCCCCCCCACCTTCTATCTATATACTGCCTGGCAAGCCGTCTCCTCCACCATGTACAGTGACCTCCCTCAGGGCAGATCATTCTCACTATGTACAAAGACGAGCCATTCGTCACATCGGGTTGCATTGAGGTGGCGGTGTAATCAGAGCCTAGGAGGAAAATCACACTTTTGTCAGAGAGTGATAATATAAATTGTATATAATTGCTACACAGTGTCATATTAGAACTTCTTATTAATTATCATTCCAATTCAATCAGCAGCCAGCCAGGCTTTTCCAAAAAAGGCAAAAAAAATCCTATTGTTGCTTTTTCGCATGACGACGGCTGAATCCAGTCTGTACTAGCTTCAGCTGCCCCCCCCCCCCCCCTTTTTCTAAATACAGTGCCTTGCAAAAGTATTCACCCCCCCTTTTTACCTATTTTGTTACATTACAGCCTTTAGTTAAATGTTTTTTTATTAACAGCTTGCCGACCAGCCGCCGCAGTTTTACGGCGGCAGGTCGGCTCCCCTGCGCGAGAGCCTGTAGCTATACGTCGGCTCTCCCGCGCAGGCCACTAGGGGGCGCGTGCCCGGCGGGCGCGATCGCCGCCGGGCACGCGCGATCGCTCGTTTATAGTAATCCAATGCATTTTTATAGCACTGATCGCTATAAAAATGCCAATGGTCCCAAAAATGTGTCAAAAGTGTCCGAAGTGTCCGCCATAATGTCACAGTCACGAAAAAAAATCGCTGATCGCCGCCATGTGGGCGTGTTTTATGTATATTAACGTTCGTGAAAAAATCCCAGTGCGCATGCTCGAAATTCCGCCGCAAATCGTCATTGCTTTCGACGTGAACGTAAATTACGTCCAGCCCTATTCGCGAACGACTTACACAAACGACGTAAAATTTTCAAAACTCAACGCGGGAACGACGGCCATACTTAACATAGGATACGCCTCATATAGCAGGGGTAACTATAAGCCGAAAAAAGCCTAACGTAAACGACGTAAAAAAATGCGTCGGCCGGACGTAAGTTTCTGAATCTGCGTATCTAGCTTATTTGCATATTCCTAACGTAAATATACGGAAGCGCCACCTAGCGGCCAGCGTAAATATGCAGCCTAAGATACGACGGTGTAAGACACTTACGCCGGTCGGATCTTAGGGAAATCTATGCGTAACTGATTCTATGAATCAGGCGCATAGATACGACCGAGCGCACTCAGAGATACGACGGCGTATCTTCTCTCTGAATCTACCCCACTAATTTTACTGTTGTGGGTTTAGTAACACTTTAATATCTCGGGAATAGAGAAAGCTCGGAGTTTCGGTATAAAGTTTACCGTTCATGGTTCGCCGGAGTGACTTTTAGACCCCATTCACACCTTCGCGTTTTGTCGCATGTAGCGCGACGCGAACAAACGCCAGAGGGACGAAAAGCAATGAAAGTCAATGGGGATGGTTCACATCTGAACGCTGATGCGCCTGACGCGCATCGCCTGTAGTCAAAAGAAGTTCTGGACCCTTTTCTGTCGCGCAATACGCGCGATATGCGCGTATTTGAGCGTTTTTGGTTTTCCATTGAAATCAATGTAAAACGCCAGATACGCGCGTATTGCGCGACAACAAGCGTTTGCTACAGGCGTTTTGTCAATAGAACTTGTCGCCCATGCAGAAGATTTAAAAAATCTACCAACATAGCAACAAGTGATGAAAAGATGATAGTTTTTCCTATTGGCTAAAAAAAAAACGTCTAAGTACAAAAACGTCGGACAACGCTGTATGCAAACGCGCATATTAG
The DNA here is from genome assembly GCF_905171775.1 of Rana temporaria. Taxonomy (NCBI): domain Eukaryota; kingdom Metazoa; phylum Chordata; class Amphibia; order Anura; family Ranidae; genus Rana; species Rana temporaria. The sequence goes on from NC_053496.1 coordinate 9,190,107, forward strand.
CATGAATACGCGCGAAAAAAACGCCTAAAAAAAACGCCGGAAAACGACGCTATTGCCTACGCCTAGGTGTGAATGCAGCCTAAGGCTCCATTCACACCTAGGCGTTTTTACGCCTGTAGCGCGACGCGCACAAACGCCAGAGGGACGAAAAGTAATGAAAGGCAATGGGGATGGTTCACATCTGAACGCCTAAACGCCTGTAGCCTGTAGCCTGTAGCTCAAAAAAGTTCCGGACCCTTTTTTGTCGCTCCTAGCGCGCGATATGCGCGTATTTGAGCGTTTTTTTTTACATTGAAGTCAATGTAAAACGCCTGATACGCGCGTATTGCGCGTAAACACGCGCTTGTACAAGCGTTTTGACGCCTGTGTTGCTGAAATCCCAGGAAGAGGAATAAAAAATTCCTAGGAGAGCAACAAGTGATGTCAGGGATGATCATTTTTCTTATTGGCTAATATGGAAAAAGACAAAGTACAAAAACGTCGAACGCCACTGTGCGAAAACGCGCGCATACGCGCGCAAACGCGCATATACACGCGACAAAAACGTCGGTAAAAATCGCCTGTAAAAACGCCTGTACGCCCTACGCCTAGGTGTGAATGCAGCCTAAGCGGATTCTGCGTTGGAAACAATTCTAAGTTGGCCGGGTCAGTGTACACATCACTCCTCGAGTAAATCACACCCCACACATAGATATCGAGAAATTTATCTGAACACGGCGAGCTGGAAAGATTGTTTTGGGATTAGGTTTATAAATGGAAGTTCAGCCGTATAATATTTATATCTATTGATCCACCGAGACGAACGCTCGTCCTATAAAATACGCACTCGGAAAAAAAAAAAAAATCTTTCCCCACAGAGCAGCGCTGGCAGTTTATTTATATTCATGGCATTGATATAGTGTTTTGGTGAGTATTGATTTATTGTTACATTGCAGATATCTTATATATTATTTATATCAGAGGGCATTTTATTGTTAAACCTGGCAAATGGAAAAAAAAAAGTACATATTCAAGTTCATTTCCCTGGACGGTTTGTTAAGCATTCTCTGCTTATTAAACTGGGCAGAAGAAATACAGACGGAAGACAGAAGAACATCCTCATCATCCTGCCAAACGTTGGTTGCTATGCATTTGTGAATGTGAAAAATGTCGCAGCAACCTGCCATGCACATGTCCCCCGAATGGCTGGGTGTTCCGTCTCAGACTGGAACTAAAATGTGCCTATTTCTGCTGTAGCGCCCTCTAGAGGCGTGCTAGAGTTCATTCAGGTTTGGTAGTGTAAGGTCTGTTTGGGCAGACAAAACATACACTTTATTGTCAAAAGTATTGGGACGCCTGCCTTTACATGCACATGAACTTTAACCACTTAAGACCCGGACCTTTACGCAGCTAAAGGACCCGGCCAGTTTTTGCGATTCGGCACTGCGTCGCTTTAACTGACAATTGCGCGGTCGTGCGACGTGGCTCCCAAACAAAATTGGCGTCCTTTTTTCCCCACAAATAGAGCTTTCTTTTGGTGGTATTTGATCACATCTGCGGTTTTAATTTTTTGCGCTATAAACAAAAATAGAGCGACAATTTTGAAAAAAAAAACAATATTTTTTACTTTTTGCTATAATAAATATCCCCCAAAAATATATATAAAACATTTTTTTCCTCAGTTTAGGCCGATACGTATTCTTCTACCTATTTTTGGTAAAAAAAAAATCGCAATAAGCGTTTTATCGATTGGCTTGCGCAAAATTTATAGTGCTTACAAAATAGGGGATAGTTTTATTGCATTTTTATTAATTAATTTTTTTTACTACTAATGGCAGCGATCAGCGATTTTTTTCGTGACTGCGACATTATGGCGGACACTTCAGACAATTTTGACACATTTTTGGGACCATTGTCATTTTCACAGCAAAAAATGCATTGTTTACTGTGAAAATGACAATTGCAGTTTGGGAGTTAACCACAAGGGGGCGCTGAAGGAGTTAAGTGTGACCTCATTTGTGTTTCTAACTGTAGGGGGGTGTGGCTGTAGGTGTGATGCCATTGATTGTGTTTCCCTATAAAAGGGAACACACGATCGATGACGGCGCCACAGTGAAGAACGGGGAAGCTGTGTTTACACACAGCTCTTCCCATTCTTCAGCTCCGGGGACCGATCGCGGGACTCCAGCGGCGATCGGGTCCGTGGGTCCCGCGGTCACGGAGCTTCGGACTGGGTCGCGGGCGCGCGCCCGCGACCCACGGCTGAGCACTTAAAGAGGACGTACCTGTACGTGCTTGTGCCCAGCTGTGCCATTCTGCCGACCTATATGTGCAGGAGGCGGTCCTTAAGTGGTTAATAGCATCTTAGTCTGTAGGGTTCCCCTGCCAGCCCATTACTGTGGATTGGCTGAGGTCCTCATAGTGGGTGGAGGTTAGAAGGAGCTGCTTGGAATACGTATGAGGACCTCAGCCAATCCCCAGTAATGGGCTGGCAGGGGAACGCTACAGACTAAGAAGCCATTAAAGTTCATGCGCATGTAAAGGAAGGTGTCCCAATACTTTTGACAATATAGTGTAGGGCTAAGCCTGGCAGGTGTTATTTAGGTCAGGGTTACTTTAGCTCAAGACTTGGTGACTCATTCTAGCAGCTTCTCTGGTGCCTCCCCCTGTTTTCCACGACATTGGAGAATGTTCTAGACATAGTGGGTGGAGGTTAGAAGGAGCTGCTTGGAATAATTTTTTTTTACTAGTAATGGCGGCGATCAGTGATTTTTATTGTGACTGCGACATTATGGCGGACACATCACACACTTTCTGCGCTATTTTGGGACCATTGACATTTATACAGTGATCAGTGCTATACAAATGATTAATGTGTAACTATGACTGGCAGGGAAGGGGTTAACCACTAGGGGGCTAGGAAGGGGTTAAGTGTGTCCTAGGGAGTGATTCTAACTGTGTGGGGGAGTGGCTTACTGTGACATGATACTGATCGCTGCTCCCGATGACAGGGAGGAGATGATCAGTGTCCTGTCACTAGGCAGTACAGGAAGATGCCTTGTTTACACAGGCATCCCCCGTTCTGCAGCTCCGTGACACGATCGAGGGACACCGGTGGACATCAAGTACGCGGTTCCCGCGGGCACGATCACGTAACTCGCGGCAGGGGCGCGCACGCACGTCCACACAGCGGCAAATTTAAAGGGACATATATTTACGTGGATTTGCCTGTCCATGCCATTCTGCCGACGTAAAAGTGCGTACGGTGGTCCTTAAGTGGTTAAGCAATAAACCTTTAAAAAGACATCCCCGCCTAGACCAAGGGTGTCAAACTCAATTTCATTGCGGGCCACATCAGCATTATGATTGCCCTCAAAGGGCCAGTTGTTTCTGAAAGAATAGATGTCCAGAGCACCCCACACTCCCTTACATCAGATCAGGGCCGATCCTAGGGTCACAGGCGCCTGGGTGCAGAAACTCTTCTGGCGCCCCCACATGGGTGTGGTCATTTTACCAACTCCTCTCCTTTAGAAATGTGGTAATGACTCAACCACAGAGATGATCCCCCACGAAATCTTCATTACCCTGGGATCCTTTCATGATCTCTTAAAAATAAACAAAATACAGGAAGAGAAGCAGAGTACTTTATTGGGACCTGGAGGGGGGCCTCTCTGATGGACACAGAGAGGGCTTCTGTTAGAGAGTCTGTTAGAAAGAGCTCCCAGACATACTACAGACATAATACAGAAGATGGTCAGAGACTGCAGACATAGTACAGGAGATGGTCAGAGACTGCAGACATGATACAGGAGATGGTCAGAGACTGCAGACATGGTACAAGAGATGGTCAGAGACTGCAGACATGATACAGGAGATGGTCAGAGACTGCGGACATGATACAGGAGATGGTCAGAGACTGCAGACATGGTACAGGAGATGGTCAGAGACTGCAGACATGGTACAGGAGACGGTCAGAGACTGCAGACATAGTACAGGAGACGGCAGAGCCTGCAGACATAGTACAGGAGATGGTCAGAGACTGCAGACATAATACAGGAGATGGTCCGAGACTGCAGACATAATACAGGAGATGGTCAGAGACTGCAGACATGATATAGGAGATAACCAGAGACCGTAGAAATAGTACAGGGGACGATCAGAGACTGCAGACACAGTACAGGAGATGGTCAGAGACTGCAGACATAATACAGGAGATGGTCAGAGACTGCAGACATGATATAGGAGACAACCAGAGACCGTAGAAATAGTACAGGAGACGATCAGAGACTGCAGACACAGTACAGGAGATGGTTCATTAGACCCCTTTTACACAGAGGCATTTTACAGGCGCATTAGCGTTAAAAACAGCGCCTGAAAAAAGCCTCATCTGCAATCCCAGTGTGAGAGCCCGAGTGCTTTCACACTTTCAGTTCTGGACGGACACAGACCAGGAAAGAAGGAGGGAGGGGAGAACTCTGGCACTTCGGCGCCCCCACCTCTGCAGGCGCCTGGGTGCATAGCACCCTGCCTAGGATCGGCCCTGCATCAGATATCAAGAGCACCTCATCATCAGAAGTGAAGAGTCCCCTGACCCTCCCCTTACATCTCAGTGCACTCCCTTACTTTGTGCTGCTACAGGGGAGAAGCTGGGGGAGTAGCTGGAAAGCAGAAAGTACAGGGTTTAGTTTAGAGTTTAGTGTCATTTGCATTCTTGCAAAATACTAAAGCTGGCCATAGACTTTAGAGAGGAGTCGAAAGGCGCAAGCAATTGTCAGTGTGACAGCAGATACTGTCTGTGCCAACCTAGAACAGAAAAAACTTCTCCAACAGCTAATTCCCGACAGAGGCTGCTGCAGGTACTCAAAGACAAGACAGTAATCTGCACACAGCTAAAAGAGGGAACTGTCATCTCATGTCGATGTGTGCCTTATAGTAAACCTGTCATTATCCTAATGGCATTTACAGACTTGAACCACTAAAATGTCGTAACTACACATTCTTTTAGATGTCTTCTTTAGCATCCTAGGTGTTCTCAAGTTTGACACTTTCCGATTGTAGCACCTTCCCAGATAGGCTGCTAGTAGGGTGACCACATTTCCAAACTGCCATACAGGGACACCCCCCCCCCCCCCTTTCTAAAAAAAGATAACTTTTTATAAAAAAACATTGTGCCCCCCCCCCATGGTTTTTACCGGTTCATCCTGGGACCTGTAGTTCTTCACTAGTTGGGGGGGGGGGGGGGGTCGCATCTTCAGCTCTGAGGGGTTCATGGTGGGACCTGTAGTCCTTCACTTTTGGGGGTCACATTCCCCCCAAAAGTGAAGGACTATGAGTCCCAGCATGAACTCCTAAAATACAAAGATGTGACCCCCCCCCCCCAATTTGAAGGACTACAACACCCAGCATGAAACCCCTGAGATCTAAGGGTGTGATCTCATAGATTTCACAGGTGTATGCTGGGACCTGTAGTTCTTCACTCTTTGGGGGGCAGGGGGTCTCACATCTTCAGCTCTGGGGGGGGGGGGTCATGCTAGGACCTGTAGTCCTTAACTTTGGGGAGGTCACACCCCCCTAAAGTAAAGGACTACAAATCCCAGCATGAACCGATGATATCTAAAGATGTGACCCCCATCCCCCCCAATTTTGAATCTCCCAGCATGAACCCATGAGATCTAAGGGTGTGACCCCATAGATTTCACAGATCTATGCTGGGACCTGTAGTTCTTCACTAGTTTGGGGGGGGGTGTTACATCTTAAGCTCTGAGGGGTTGATGCTGGGACCTGTGTCAGTTTCATTCCGGGACACTGTATTGTCCCAGAGTGAAGGTGCCCGGGACAGACCTGCAGAATGCGGGACTGTCCCGGGCAATCCGGGACACGTGGTCACCCTAGCTGCTAGTAAGGATTAGGCAAATTTAGTCCCTGTGGCTTTGCTGTAATCACCAGGCTGCCACAGCGGCTATGTTTGCACGGCATCCATAGCGTCCCTCAAGATGGTGTTAGGGCTGGGCTTCTGCTATTTACTGACAGCTCTTTCTTCCAGTGCACAGGGGCTGCTCAGCTGTCGGTTAATTACCATCCACTCATTGTTTCCACAGTGACACACCTGGTTACCATTACCTGCCTCATTAGTCAAGCCTATCCTTTTTGGCTATTTAACCCCTTCCATACAGGGCACTTATACACCTTCCCGCCCAGACCAATTTTTAGTTTTCAGCGCTGTTGCAATTTGAATGACAATTGCTCGGTCATGCTACACTGTACCCAAACTAAATTTTTATCATTTTGTACCCACAAATAGAGATTTCTTTTGGCGGTATTTGATCACCTCTGCGATATTTATTTTCTGCAAAAAAAATAATAAAAAATGACCGAAAATTTAGAAAAAAATTGTTTTTTTTGTTTCTGTTATAAAACATTGTAAATAAGTACGTTTTCTCCTTCACTGATGGGCACTGATGGTACTGCACTGACGGGCACTGATAAGGTGGCACTGATGGGCACCGATGAGGTGGCACTGATGTGGTGGCATTGATGGGCACTAATATGCGGCACTGATGGGCGGCATGGATGGGCACTGATAGGCGGCACGGATAGGCGGCATGGATGGGCTTGGATAGGGGGCACAGATGAGCACAGATAGGCGGCACGGATAGGTGGCATGGATGGGCACGGATAGGTGGCACGGATGGGCACTGATAGGCGGCATGGATGGGCACTGATAGGCGGCATGGATGGGCACTGATAGGCGGCATGGATGGGCACTGATAGGTGGCACGGATGGGCATAGATGAGCACTATCGTATGTGTTGTACTAATGGATGCCAATCAGTGCCAAACAATGCCTGCCAATCAGTGATGGCATCCATTTTTTGTGTCCTTCTCATCCCTGGTGGTCTAGGGTGGCATACTTTTTTTTTTTTTGCATCCCTGGTGGTCTAGTGGGCATCCCTGGTGGTCCAGTGGGCATCCTCGGGGGGGAGTGCTGATAATTGATCAGCACAAACCCCCCCTGTCACAGGAGCAGCCAATTGGCTCTCCTCTACTCGCGTCTGACAGACGCGAGTGAGGAAAAGCCAATTACCGGCTTTTCCTGTTTACATCGTGATCAGCCGTGATCGGACATGGCTGATCACGTGGTAAAGAGTCTCCCGTGAGAGACTCTTTACCTTGATGGTGTTGCGGGGTGTCAGACTGACACCCTGCAACAACAATCGCGGCTCAGAATCCTGAGGACGTCATATGACGTCCAGTCAGGATTCTACAACCACTTTGCCGACGTCAATCTGTCATTGGCGGGCGGCAAGCGGTTAAAGAGCTTTGCTCATTCTCTCTGTGCCCTTGTGTGGTCAACATCTCCAGTGTGTTCCTGTTAATGACTTGGCCTGGCTGACTTCTCTTTTGATCCCTGCTCCTGATTTTTTTGGCTGTTGACAACATTGACTTCTGGTTCCCTGATCCTGGCTTGTCTGATTACATGCTCTGGCTTCCAAACCCTGGCTTCTGTTTTATTACTACGTTCCTGAACTGTTATTTGTGCTATTACATTAAAAGTGTGATTTTAACAGCATTTTCTGTCTCTGCCTGGTACATGGTTCCTGACAGATGGGCCCAAGCTGCAAGCTAAACTCTCTGGGGCCATGGGTTGTACACTCCTGGGTGTCCCCAAAATGAATCCTTAAAAAAAAAAACACGTACAGAGATGTGAATAGGGCCTGTCAGCTGAGTATCTCCATTCACTCCCTCCTATGTACAGTCAGGGGCAGACTGACCATTCGGGCACTCAAGCTCTGCCCGAGGGCAATTTTTTTAGGTATCTTTTTTTGGGGGTTATTTATTATAGCAAAAATATATTAAAAAAAATGTGCGCTCTTTTTTTGTTTATAGAGCAAAAAACTAAAACCGCAGAGGTGATCAAATACCACCAAAAGAAATCTCTCTTTGTGGGGGAAAAAGAAGATAATTTTTTTTCGGGGACAGCGTGGCACGACCGTGCAATTGTCAGTTAAAGTAACGCAGTGCTGTATGGCATAAAAAAAAGCCTGGTCGCGAAGGGGGGGGTTCAAACCTTCCGGGGCTGAAGTGGTTAAACTCTGTGAAACGCACCTTGAGTGAAACCCCCAAATATCACTGAATTGCAACAGATGGCTTTTAATTTTTTTTATTTCTTCCAAACATATAGGTGACCTTAATTAAGACGTAATTTCGTTTTTTATTTTCCGACACTGCAATGTGCTGACATTATATAACCATCGAGAACTAGAGTCCCGGTTACGGCATCATTGCGGTTATGATTTATGATAGTCCTGATATTTTGCCGTTCCATGTGTGACAGCCCCGAAGAACCCCCCCGCCCCCCCCCCGCGTCTGAATGCAATAACAAAAAGCCAATAAAACAAAACTGGAATTAAAGAGAGTAATGAGAATTTAAATCTCCACGAGAAATAGTTTCCTACAAAGACACCTAGGCTGATTTCTGGCTGCTACATCTTTTTATATTCATCATGCCAGATGCTAGGCTCTTTCAGGAATGACAATGAAACTTGAGTTATCTCCACCTTTAACTCCGGCTTCTAGCATTTTATGTTTATGTAAATATCATAGCCATAAACTTCAACCGCTCTTTACAGAGAAAGCAACACGGTACGAAGCCACGGAAAAAGAGGGAGCCGGGGTCCTTCACTCATTCAACAAAGCAAGGCCATGAAAATGGCAACGAGACCTCCGAAATGAAGGCCAAGCTCCGAAACTTCATAGAAGAGACATCAGGCATGGAAACCAAGCCGCACTATCATACCGCAAAACTAAATAAAATACCCAGTAGGGTACAGGTATTCATGGGCGTCTTCCTGACTCGCGTCTGATAGGAGGAGGGGTTCGCGCTGATTGTTTATCAGCTCAGCCCCCCCTCGGATGCCCACACTGGACCACCAGGGAAGCCCACACTGGACCACCAGGGACGGGCAAAAAAAAAAAAGGGGCAGTAAAAAAAATAAAAAAAGGGCAGGAACAAAAAAAGATTCCAATCAGTGCCCACAAATGGGCACTGACTGGCAACATGGATCGATCAGTGCCACCCCTCAGTGTCCATCAGTGCCACCCCACAGTGTCCATCCATGCCCAGTGCCCATCTGTGCCACCCATAAGTACCCATCAGTGCAACCCATAAGTGCCGCCCATGAGTGCCCATCTGTGCCACCTATGAGTGCCCAGTGCTGCCTATGAGTGCCCATCAGTGCCACCCATGAGTGCCCATCAGTGGCGCCTATGAGTGCCCATCTGTGGCACCTATGAGTGCCCATCAGTGCCGCCTATGAGTGCCCATCAGTGCCACATACCAGCGCCCCCTATCAGTGCCCATCAGTGCCACCTAATCAGTGCCCATCAGTACTATCTCATCTGTGTCCATAAGTACTGCCATATCAGTGCCCGTAATTGAAAGAGAAAACATACTTATTTACAAAAAAAATTACAGGAAAAAAAAAACGTAATTTTTTTTCAAAATTTTCAGTCTTATTTTAGATGCTGTACAAAAACAATAAAAAACCGCAGGGGTGATCAAATACCACCAAAAGAAAGCTCTATTTGTGGGGAAAAAAGGACACCAAATTTGTTTGGATACAGTGTAGCATGACCGCGCAATTGTCATTCAAAGTGCGACAGCGCTGAAAGCTGAAAATTGGCTTGGGCGGGAAGGTGCGTAAGTGCTTGGTATGGAAGTGGTTAAAAAAAAAAAAAATTACCTTTACATACCCTTTAAAAAGACATTAAACAGATGCAAAAACAAAAATGTAAATGTCCACTTCATACAACGGCCTTTCGGTTTCAATAACGCCATGGAGGAGAGACGCTTGTTATGACCATAGCCGGATCTACATCAGAAAATCGGCAAATATGCAAGAGTGAAAATTTTCGGCAATAGAAGATGAACAAATATGTTGTTTTCTAACAAACAAGAAAAGTAATCCTGAAACGTTTCCGCGTTTTCCGAAATTGAACCTTAAATAAATAAATAAAATAAACAAGAATGAGAGGAAATGGGAAATATAAAAGAGGACAATGCAATATATAGAGGAAGAAAATGGAAGACAGAGGGGGGGCAGAGGAGCGGTGGGCTCCCAGGGTTTGGATGATGAAGAACTCTATAACCAGGTTACGGAGAAGAATAACTCTCCAGGTTTATTGTCAGAAGTGCAAATTGAATCCAAAGTTCCAGATTTGGTAGAGGAGTCCGGGAAAACACTGCCGAGATTCTCATTGATCGTGAACCCATCTAATGTGCGTCCGGCGTCAGCAACGGACATTGACTGTCACTTCCAAGGCTTTGCAGTCCATCGCTCCACTAGAAAAACTAAGCAATCTCATTTCCCACACTTCAAAGGCCAAGCTAAATGTACGTCTGAAATTCTAAGTGTTTGGGTCAATTTTATATGCATTGATGGTCATGGCAGTGAAAGTATTAATCCCCTCAACCATTTGCGAGCAACTTTTTTTTAAATTCTGACTCGGTTTGCGAGTGTTGACTCGCAAGACGTGCAGAATTCAAGCTAAATAGGCCTGCAGTACCTCATTTGGCCTGAGGTAGGGGGGCGCAGGGACCCGAGCAGAGCTGAAAATAGGCCTGCAGTACCTCATTTGGCCTAAGGTACGGGGGTGCAGGAGCCGAGTAGAGCTTAAAATAGGCCTGCAGTACCTCATTTGGCCTGAGGTACGGGGGCGCAGGACCCAAGCAGAGCTGAAAATAGGCCTGCAGTACCTCATTTGGCCTAAGGTATGGGGGCGCAGGAGCCGAACATTGGCCTGCAGTACCTCATTTGGCCTAAGGTACGGGGGGCACAGTAGGCAAGCCAAAGTGTCCCTGGTCTTTTCGACTGTTTTCGGCGCTCTCTGGCACCCCCCGCCCACCTCTGGTCACATTTGGTATTGCATGCAATTGAAGTCAATGCGGAACAAATTATTTTAGTTTCCATTGACTTCAATGGGAAAACTCGCTTTGATATGCAAGTACTTTGGCTTCCGAGCATACTCCTGGAACGGATTATGTTCGTAATCCGAGGTTCAACTGTATATATATATATAAAAAAAAAAATTCTCCCTCCTGTTGCTCCATTTGATCTTATCCGTGTTAAAAATTAAGTTGCAATCCTCTATTCTAGTATAGAGTGTAGTTGCAACTCCTTCCACCAGGTGGCAGTACCACCCAGTCACATAAAAAGGCTGCGTACAGCCTATTCCCATCAGATTGACAAAGGAGCGCGCATTGCCACCATCTCCCCAGTGCGCACGCTCTGAAACGCGTCGCTATCACGCCCGTGACGTCACCCCGCCACACGCTGCGTTCCAGCCCTCTCCTGCGATTTGCTAGCTGCGTTCAAAGACATCGGTCTGGTCCCCGCCCCAGAGTCGAGAGATCCCTGGTGGACAGGATGCCGGCTACACACAGCCAAAACAGGAGGAACTATTGCCAACAGCCGAGGCTGAGATATGGCGTTTCTACTGGGCTCCACTGTGCCTTTGTAAAGAATCGTCAATGTGAGTTTTGAATACACTTTGGTTATTCAACAAATACAGTCTTAACTTAAGCGGTACCTAATTCCTGTTTTCTTTTTAAGTTATGCATATAGCTTGACAATTGCCAAAGTCTAAATCTTAGGCCTCGTACACACGACCGGATCTATCCGCTGGGATTGATCCGCGGATCAGTTCCAGCGGACAAATCCGGTCGTCTGTACGGCCTAGCGGATATTTATCCGCGGAGATTCGTCCGGCCGATCGATTTCAAGCAGATAGAAATTTCTTAGCATGCTAAGAAATCTATCCGCTTGAATCGGGTCCAGCGGATTGATCTGGTTGTCTGTACAGACTCACCGGATCAATCCGTCCGCTCCCCTCCCTCGCATGCGTCGTAATGATTCGACACATGCGTGGAAGTACTTACCTTCCAGCATCGCGCACGTCGCCGCATCATCGTCGTGGCGACGGCGCGACACGTCACCGCGGATGTATTCCGCGTGGATTGGTGTGTACAAGCCATCGGATCAAAATCCGGAGGAGGAATCTCCGCTGGAAACGGTCCGGCGGACCGTCTCCAGCGGAGATCCCCTCGTCTGTAGGAGGCCTTAGCGTCCTTAGGTTGACCTGCTGAGCTGGTGCTATCTGATAAGGAAGGATTAACGCTGCTGGTCAGGTTTTTCCACTCTTTTCAAGAAGGTTACTGCCCCCTGCAGGTCATACCATATAAACAGGGCTCATTGGTGCCCTTGAGAGAGTCGTGTGGGGAAATACTGCCAAAACTTAGCTGTTATGCTGTTGGCCTGAACCACCCCCTTGGGGGGGAGGGGGCAATCGAGGATCCCAGTAGGGTCTTCAACTTATGGACTGATATGGACGTGTGCTACCTTAAAAGAAAGGTACAGCTAAAGCTCGTTGAATTTCATTTAAGTATCACAGGAGTGCAGTTCATTCTGCACTCCTGTGACCTGTTTTCAGCAGACAGCTGGCCGAAGCTCGCTGTCGGCTGATGTCACAGAGCCGGGTTCAGGATCTGGGCAAGATCGCGACAATGAATGAATAAATCCGTCCACATGCCTGGACCGGCATCTGGCTTAGCCTCTCAACGAGCCGCTGCACAGCAGGGATAAGAAACAAAGAGATCTTTAGCACATATTACACATATTACACATCGTTAAGCACACATTTAGCCCCGTGATCGTCCCTAATTGTTAACTCCTTACCAGCCAAGGTCACTGGCGGTCCACTTGAGCTGCAAAATATGTTTTTTTGAAACAATAAAATATGCCAGTCCAATGTAAAATCTTGTACAGATGATGATAGCCAGCAAAATATTACATACGGGGATGATGCCTGCTGCGGGCATCATCCCAGTAAGGGATTTTTCAGCCGGTGATTCCATTTTCAGTAGAAGTGATTTGAATTTAACAGCCACTCGATCACTTCTGCGGGTGATGAAAGGGGGTTAACCCGCCCACCCTCCGACCGCTGCCCCGCCCCCTTTCCCCGAGCTTTGCTGTCCAATCGTGGAGCCTGGAAGCAACGCAACCGGTGGAGACGACTGCACATCACAGAGAGAGAGAGAGGATCTGACATTGTTCCTCTCTCTTTGTTACCCTGGAAACAGGAAGTGACAAGTATGACGTCACTTCCGGTTCCGCCTCTTTGTTTATCTGCCCGTTAGCGTCCAGGAAAGCAGCCGGTCAGACCAATCTGAGTCTAATTGGCTGAATTAGAGGCCAGAGGAGGGATTTGGGTTCTAAAAGACCCAATATCTCTCCATAAAGAGGACCTGTCAAAGCTCATGCTGTCACAAGGGATGTTGGTCATCCCTTGTGATAGCAATAAAGTTAATACAAAAAAAGACAGTGTAAAAAAAAAAAGTTTTGGATAAATTAAATAGTGATAACATTAAAAAAAATGTAAAGCACTCCCATCCCCTCGTGCTTGCATACATTACTCCTGCATGTATATGTAAACGGTGATCAATGGCCACAAACATCAGAGCGAGAGCAATAATTCTAGCACTGGACCTCCTGCGTATCTGTCAGGGCTGGGCTCAGCCCTTCCTTCTCTGAGCTGGCCGCTCAGTTGTCGGCTAATTGCAAGCTCCTATCTCTCCACAGTAACTCACCTGTTGATGATTCTGCTCATCAGTCCTGCCTACTTAAAGCAGAGGTTCACCCAAAAGCGAACCTCTGCTTTTCGGAACCCTCCCCCCCTCCGGTGTCACATTTGACACCATTCGGGGGGAGGGGGTGCAGTTACCTGTAAAAAAAAGGTATTTGCACCACCGTGGGAGTCCGGCCCCTCCACGTCACCCCCCCCCCCCCCCCGTTGTGTTCTGGGAAACACTCGGCTCTCAGAACACAACTGGGATCAATGGAACGGCGCAGCACGACTCACGCATGCGCAGTAGGGAACCGGCAGTGAAGCCGCAGCGCTTCACTTCCCGATTCCCTCACCGAGGATGGCGGCGTGGGAAGCTGAAAGCCGAGCCACTGCTCGGCTTTGGCTGCCGACGTCGCGGGCGACCTGGACAGGTAAGAGTGTCCGTGTTTTAAAAGCCAGCAGCTGCTGTGATGGATTAGGCTAAAATGCCTATTTTTAAGTTAAGCTAATTCTTTCATTAGAACCACTGAAATGTTTCCTCTTCTTATATTATTTTAATTTCTTTTTATATATGCATGTGTGAAAAGTATATGTCACAATATTGCTTATTTTCCTTGAAAATATTTGTCAGATATGTTTTTAAAATCTATTTAAACTTGGATGGAGATACAAAAGGACTATTAAGAAAATATGTGTCCCCCCCCCCCCCCCCACTCCAAAAGCTCCTTATTCTCCAACCCCTCCTCCTTCTTCCCCTTCTGTCTTCATCCCACCCAAGGAATTTTATGTCCTGTGACAAGAAGAACTGTTTCCAAATATGGACTTCCACCCCTTGCTTCTAAACAGCTCCTCCCATAGCCCCCACCATTGAAGGAGCAAGATGGCGAATGAGTCTGAATGAAAGACACAAGGGGACTTTTATGCCACATGACAAGAAGGGTGTGTGTGCATGCCGAAAAATGGACTTCCAAGAAGAGACCACCCTTTATGTGAACTGACCTATGAGGGCTCCATGCCAAGTACAGACGTCACAGGGGGTGTAATAAGGGGGCTGGGAAATGTGTAAGCTAACCAATCAAATGCATGTATTTGTGATTTTATGTTGGAAATAAAAGAGCTGTGCAGGCCCAGCTAGCTCTTCTCTTGGAGTTGGATGCTGAAAAAGGTGAGATGTAGATTCTTTGTCTGGTCTGTATATTTCACCCTATAATTTGAATCAAACGGCAGAAATGGGTTAGCCCTGAGATTGTATCAGGGTCATCACTATCACTGCTGTGTTTGTAGCTGCTGGCTTTTAAAAAAAAAATTGCAGATGAACCCCCGCTTTAAGCCGTCCAGCTCAGTTGCTCTCTGCCTTCGCCTTGGTCAACATCACAGAGACTATCTCCTGCATTCCTGTTGAAGACTTGCTTGGCTGACGTTCCTTCTGGCTCCAGATCCTGCTTGCTGTTTTACATTTGGCTTGGCTGACTGTTTTGCATATTATTTTTGCATAGAGGGGGGGGGGGGCCTTCTGTCAGGGAGGCCCAGGGCAGTTGACTCCTTTTAAATCAGGCCCTGGCCACACAACAAAAGGGACTAGAGAACTTTTAGCAATGTAAAGTTTCCACGCATTGTAAAATGCCTCTAAAAGAGAGCGAGAGACAAGAAATAAAGCATTTCCATACTAAGCCTATAGATTTCACTTAACAAAAAAAAAAAAAACAGCCAGTTGCTGGTTAAACATCCTGTTCCACAAAATGTCCTTTTTTTTTGCACGCGGAATATGTAATAGGATTGAAGCCACTTCTAAGTAAGCCAATTTCACAGGCAGGCAGATATAGCAAATCCCACTGCAAGTCTTCTGGGTATTGAAATCCCTTCCTGAATTTGCACTCGACGGCTACAGTCACAGATCCGCGCTCCCAACCCCGCCTCATCCCCAGCGTTTTTATTTTTTTATTTTATTATTATTTGAATAACAAAATATTTTACTTATGTTAGAAAACCCAATCCGCAACTCATTTTAAGTGCCCCCCTCCTCGTGGGAAGGATTTCCTGTTGACTCCGCTGAACTCTGGCAACAGTCAATGTAGAGATGAGCAGTTCTCGTATTTAATCGGTCCTTTTCACCTCACGCAGGGAATGAACTTGTGATCTTCCTTTCTACACATTAGAAATTAGAGGAGAATTAGGCCCCCACCGACACAAGCGTTAAACGCCTCCGGAGGGTGTTCCTCACATCCATTGATCACTACTTAACACTACAGCCAGAGAGAGAGATCAGCATCACAGAGAAGACCTGGCGAGGCAACCAGATTATACTATAACTAGGACAATGCTGGGCCACACCACACCGTGAAATTACCGATTCACCGCATTTGTTATGGTGGACGCAGACACCGCTGGATGGCACACACACACCAAATGCTTTTATGCATCCGGATCATGAATGTTTGAGCCATACTAAACTCATAAACTTGGCTAGAACCTACAGCCAGCCTGGATGCCTGGCTTTTAGCTGCCTAATTTAAAGCATCTGAGCCGCTTGCATCCAAGCAACCTAGAGGCAACTTAGAGTAGGGGCTGTGTAGGTCATAGCATTCTAGAGGCAACCTAGAGAAGGGGATGTCTACGTCCTAGCAACCTAAAGCAGGGTCTTTCTATGTCATAGCAACCTAGGGGCAACCTAGAGAAGGGCATGTCTACATCCTAGCAACCTAAAGCAGGGTCTTTTTACGTCATAGCAACCTAGGTGCAACCTAGAGAAGGAGATGTCTACGTCCCAGCAACCTAAAGCAGGGTCTTTCTACGTCATAGCAACCTAGGGGCAACCTAGAGAAGGGGATGTCTACGTCCTAGCAACCTAAAGCAGGGTCTTTCTACATCATAGCAACCTAGGTGCAACCTAGAGAACGGGATATCTACGTCCTAGCAACCTAAAGCAGGGTCTTTCTACATCATAGCAACCTAGGTGCAACCTAGAGAAGGGGATGTCTACGTCCTAGCAACCTAAAGCAGGGTCTTTCTACATCATAGCAACCTAGGTGCAACCTAGAGAACGGAATGTCTACGTCCTAGCAACCTAAAGCAGGGTCTTTCTACATCATAGCAACCTAGGGGCAACCTAGAGAAGGGGATGTCTACGTCCTAGCAACCTAAAGCAGGGTCTTTCTACATCATAGCAACCTAGGTGCAACCATTTTTATGCTGCCTAATTTAAAGCATCTGTAGAGCATGAGCCACTTGCATCCAAGCAACCTAGAGGCAACTTAGAGTAGGGACTGTGTAGGTCATAGCATTCTAGAGGCAACCTAGAGAAGGGGATGTCTACGTCCTAGCAACCTAAAGCAGGGTCTTTCTACGTAATAGCAACCTAGGGGCAACCTAGAGAAGGGGATGTCTACATCCTAGCAACCTAAAGCAGGGTCTTTCTACGTCATAGCAACCTAGGTGCAACCTAGAGAAGGAGATGTCTACGTCCCAGCAACCAAAAGCAGGGTCTTTCTATGTCATAGCAACCTAGGGGCAACCTAGAGAAGGGGATGTCTACGTCCTAGCAACCTAAAGCAGGGTCTTTCTACATCATAGCAACCTAGGTGCAACCATTTTTATTATTATTATTATTTTTACTAGTAATGGCGGCGATCAGTGATTTTTATCGTAGCTGTGACATTATGGTGGACACATCAGACACTTTTGACGCTATTTTGGGACCATTGTCATTTATACAGCGATCAGTGCTATAAAAACTGGCAGGGAAGGGGGTTAACCACTAGGGGGCAATAAAGGGGTTAAGTGTGTCCTAGGGAGTGATTCTAACTGTGTGGGGGGCTGAGCTACCTGAGATCACTGCTTCCGATGACAGGGAGCAGACAATCCGTGTCCTGTCATTAGGCAGAACAGGGAGATGCCTTTTTGCGGGACACCGGTGGACATCGAGTCCGCGGTCACGGAGCTTGCACGCCTGCACGGCGCGAAATTCAAAGCAAAGTATATATATATATACGTTGCTTTGCGCAGCCGTGCCATTCTGCCGACGTATAAGTGCGTGGGCCGAAGTTTTTTTATCTTAATGCATTCTATGCAGCCCTCCTCAGCCCCCCTAACACTTTCCCGAGGTCCCTCTCTGTCCAGTGATGTCCACAACTTTCTCAGCCGACCAAGATTCTCCATCCTGATTGCGGTGCCATTGGCTCCCACTGCTGTCAATCAAAGTCAGCTAGCCAATCGGGGAAAGAGTGGGAAGGACCGGGTTCGGGGCTCTGTGTCTGAATAGACACAGGGAGCTGTGAGTCAACTTGGGTGCCCCATAGCAAGCTGCTTCCTGTGGGGGCACTGAACAGGATAGAGGGGCCTGGATCACAGAAGAGGCACCCATGAAAAGGAGGATCCAGGCTGCTCTGTTCACACAGAGGAGGTAAGTATAACATGTTTGTTATTTTTATAGGAAAAAAAAAAAAACGAGACTTTACAATCACTTCAAGGTTTTGGACACACTGTATTCTTTCGGGCAAGATGTATTATGAAATATTACCGGCACACAGGTAAAAAGAACATTTCATCCAAATACGAGTAGAAGGTGGAGATGTCCTAAGCCTAGAACATCTGAAATCTGTCAGACATGTTCCTACCGCAAGGCGAGGGAAATACGATCTCATTGTACAGAATTTAATAGAGAATGAGAGTTTCCATCAGCCGTCTCCGTCCGCGGCACTCCATACAAGACAACATCCAATAATTAGAACATCGGGGAGATCATCTTCTCTGTAGCCTGTGTCTGTCATTGAAAATTTCTTCTGCACATAGCAGCCCAGAGCCATGAAAGAGGACAGACGTCGGTACAAGCATCTGGTGGGATGATGGATGTGATCTGCTCTGTGGCAACGCACATTGTAAAAAGTTATTTGTTCTCCACCATTTATACTTCCATTTTCAATAATTCTTCGTATAGCTGGAGTCCGACTGGTTCCTATGGGTCAGACGTTTGTCTTTAAACCATTTGCAGACCCGGCTTTTTGCTTTTTTTTTTGTTTACAAGTTGAAATCAGTATTTTTTGCTAGAAAATTACTTATAACCCAAAATATATATATATATATATATATATATATATATATATATATATACAGTATATATACACACACGAATATATACAGTGGAACCTCGGATTTTGAGCATAATCCATTCCAGGAGAATGCTCGTAATCCAAAGTACTCGCATATCAAAGCGAGTTTCTCCATTGAAGTCAATGTAAACGAAAATAAATAGTTCCGCATTGACTTCAATGGCACGCAATGCTGCATGTGGCCAGAGGCGGGGGGGCGCCAGAGGGCCTTGGAAACACACAGAAAGGTCCGAGGACAGCTCGGCTGACCTCGGCAAACCTCGAAGAAACTCAGGCAGGGAGTATTTCTGAGTTTTTCCCAACATTTCCGAACGGCTCCGCTTGGCTCCGGCACCCCCCAACCTCAGGCCAAACGCAGTACTACACACCACTTTGGCTTGCATCCAGCTCGTGTTGCGAGACAACACTCGGAAGTAATAATTCTTCGTATAGCTGGAGTCCGACTGGTTCCTATGGGTCAGACGTTTGTCTTTAAACCATTTGCAGACCCGGCCTTTTCTGATACATTTTGTTTACAAGTTAAAATCAGTATTTTTTGCTAGAAAATTACTTATAACCCCAAAATATATATATATATATATATATATATATATATATATATATATATATATATATACACAGTATATATACACACACACAGATATATACAGTGGAACCTCGGATTATGAGTATAATCCATTCCAGGAGAATGCTCGTAATCCAAAGTACTCGCATATCAAAGCGAGTTTCCCTATTGAAGTCAATGTAAATGAAAATAAATAGTTCCGCATTGACTTCAACGGCACGCAATGCAGCATGAGGCCAGAGGTGGGGGGGGCGCCAGAGAGCCTTGGAAACACACAGAAAGGCCCGAGGACAGCTCGGCTGACCTCTGCAAACCTTTGAAGAAACTCAGGAAGGAAGTATTTCTGAGTCTTTCCCAACATTTCCGAACGGCTCCGCTTGGCTCCGGCACCCCCCAACCTCAGGCCAAACTCAGTACTGCACACCGCTTTGGCTTGCATCCAGCTCGTGTTGCGAGACAACATTCGCAAACCAAGTTAGGATTTTTAAAAATACAGTGCTCTTATTTGAAACGCTTGTTAATCACGTTACTCACAATCCGAGGTTCCACTGTATATATGTATATATATATATATATATATATATATATATATATATATATATATATTTTAGCAGAGACCCTAGAGAATAAAATGGCATGGCAATCACTGTTATATATTATGTCGACAAACTACCATACTTAACCACTTCAGTATACGAATTGTTCACCCTAGTGGATGACACAGGTTCACCTAAGGTGCGGGTCTTATATTTTAGCAGAGACCCTAGAAAATAAATTGGCATGGCAATCATTGCAATATATTATGTCGACAAACTACCATACTTAACCACTTCAGTATACGAGCAGGTCACCCTAGTGGATGACACAGGTTCACCCAAGGTGCGGGGTCTAAGTACTAACCAGTATTTCCCAGAGCTTCTAGTGGTGGGGATGGGTTTTGCTGCATTTTAGTACCAGGTCGTGGTCTTCAGGATTGCACCACCAAGAAATGAGCAAGCCGGGGTCCAGTAGCAGATAAGCAGGTAGGGATCATGCAGAAGCATAGTCAGTAAACAAGCCAAAGGTCTGTTACAAATGGTTGCATGTTGGTTTTAAGCAGAGGCGTATTAGATGAACAAGCCAGCGGTCGGTAATGTGTGGTAGCACAGATACGGGTGGCAAAGATACGGGCCGCATCAGGAGAGACAAGAACGAGATATTGGCTGGAGAGAGTGTAAAAATGTGGCAAACAGGAAGGGCAGAGACATGGCTTGAATCAGGAAGTTAATAGGAGGAGCAAAGAGTTCAAGACAAACAAGGTTCAAGGCAAGATCATCCAAGGAATTGTTTAGGGAGTTGTCCTGCATTCCAGGTGGCTCAACAAGAAGAGATATTGTCAGATACAGCATAAGCAGATAGGGATCATGCGGAAGCTTAGTCAGTAAACAAGCCAAAGGTCTGTTACAAATGGTTGCATGTTGGGTTTAGACAGTAGCATAGTCGATGAACAAGCCAATGGTTGGTAATGTGTGGTAGCAAAGATACGGGCCGCATCAGGAGATTTTGGCTGGAGAGAGTTTAAAAATGTGGCAAACAGGAAGAGGTTGTAAAGGTGGATGTTTTTTCACCTTAATGCATTCTATGCATTAAGGTGAAAAAACATCCGAGCATTAGCGGCCCCCCTTTACTTACCTGACCCCTCGAAAGTCCTGCGCCGTGAACGCGCAGGCTTCTGGCCCGGCTTCTCGGTTCATTCATTGGTTGATTAAAAGCAGTGCAGCCATTGGCTAGCGCTTCTGTCAATCATATCTAATGACG
The DNA here is from genome assembly GCF_905171775.1 of Rana temporaria. Classification (NCBI taxonomy): domain Eukaryota; kingdom Metazoa; phylum Chordata; class Amphibia; order Anura; family Ranidae; genus Rana; species Rana temporaria. Next base: position 9,211,176 of record NC_053496.1, read on the forward strand.
CGGCTATGGCCGCCGGCTGTATCACAGGAGCGCACCCGCAAGGACTTTCCACCATGCGAGCTCGCTCGCATGAAGGTGGAAAGTTCTTGCGGGGGGAGCCAAGACAGCCGCCGAGGGTCCCCAGAAGACCAGGTTCAGGGCCACTCTGTGCAAAGCGAGATGCACAGTAGAGGTAAGTATAACATGTTTGTTATTAAAAAAAACAATAAGCTTTAGTGTTCCTTTAAATCAGGAAGTTAATAGGAGGAGCAAAGAGTTCAAGATTCAAGACAAACAAGGTTCAAGGCAAGATCACCCAAGGAATTGTTTAGGGAGCTGTCCAGCATTCCAGGTGGCTCAACAAGAAGAGACATTGCCAGATACAGTAGAGGTCCCGCACACAGTTTCAATGCAGGAAGGTTCTGTACACCAAGACCACTAACTAAACCAGGGCTGTGCCGGGGCAGATCTATTCAAAGCCCCCTGGGATCTAGGATCCAGAATTGCTGGAATTGAATTTCTCTGTATAGGACTTAAGATTCTAAAAAAGCAAAAAGTTTTTTTTCTACATCTGTCAGAAATCATGGAGCTCCTCACCATATGTATGTGAGAAACCTCATTGACATGTACACACCATCCACAACCCTGAGCCGACTCTTCATCATTACTCTTCCACTCACACCTCCTCTCCCCGTCAGGTTTTCACTTTTTATGTTCCGCACACCAGACACGTTTCTGCTGCCCTCTGATAGCAGCAAGAAAAGGAATTTTTAATGCTTTTCTCCCCAAGTTTCCCAACCGTGCAATTTCACTTTTTGGCTTTTGTAATCCAATTCTTACTGTTCAAGTGTTACAAGCCTAGATGTCTCAGCTTTATTCAAAGACCTCATTGCAAAAAATTGTGAAGTCCAGAAGGTGGAAAGATTCATCTTTTTCTTTACAGAAGGGCCCCATGGTATCAGGGACAAATGAGGAGGCTGTCAGAAGATGGTCGTCCTATGTTCTCCATTGGTGATAACCAATTCCTCCTTAAAGGAGAAGTCCAGCCTGAGCTTTTTAGGCTGGGCTTCTCCTCTGGGTCACAGGAGTGCAATTCGTTTTGCACTCCTGTGACCCGTTTTAAGCAGAGAGCAGTCTGAAGTCTTCTCTCTGCTGACGTCACTGCCATCAGTCGGGGCAGTGCGTCATCAGGACTTCCAAGTCGGGATCCACCAGCTGCCCTGATTGATGGCAGTCTCAGCGAGTCTACAGGTAAGCCTTAATATAGGCTTGCCTGTAGGTGAAAGTGGTTGTACAACCACTTTAAGGCTTTCCTGCCTCCCTCTTTTCTTTTCCAATGGACACCTTGAGCTGCACCAGAGGCCGCTGCATCCCATGTGGAAGAAAAATATATTTTAAATATATTTTAAAAAACATTCTTAATATATTTTTCTCAAATATATTGCCATATATTTGAAATGCTACAATTTTGGCCAGATTCAATATATTTCAAAAATATATTTCAATATATTTGTGAATATGCATTGTGAAATATGTTGCAAATATATTCATAAATATATGTGAAATGTACTTCTGAATGCATTTAGCAATATATTTCTGAATATATTCACAATGCATTCCAAAATGCACATTGCAATATATTTATGGCTGCAAAAATATATTGCTAAATGCATTCAGAAGTACATTTAACATATATTTCTGAATATATTCACAATGCATTCCAAAATGCACATTGCAATATATTTATGGCTGCAAAAATATATTGCTAAATGCATTCAGAAGTACATTTAACATATATTTATGAATATATTTGCAGCATATTTCACAATGCATTCCAAAATATATTCACAAATATATTGAAATATATTTTTGAAATATATTGAATCTGGCCAAAATTGTAGCATTTCAAATATATGGCAATATATTTGAGAAAAATATATTAAGAATGTTTTTTTAAAATATATTTAAAATATATTTTTCTTCCACATGGGTGGTCAGTTCTTCAGGACTGAACACCTGAGACCTTAGTTGACCACCACACCCTAGATCTTATGAGGGGGTAACAATAGTGATTGGACTTGTTCTTTGTCTCCATGTCTACCACTGGTGCCATCGCAACAAACTATAGATCGGGGGTAGGCAACATTGGTGCTCCAGCTGTTGTAGAACTATAAGTCCCATGAGCCATTGCAAGACCCTGACAGCCACAGGCATGACTCCACGAGGAAGAGGCATGATGGGATTTGTAGTTTCACCACAGCTGGGGGTGCTGAACACATGCTCAGTTTAGTAGTACAGTCTCCTCAGCAGAGTTAATTAAAAAAAAAAATTAGAGTGGTATATCTTTCCTCGCCTCCTCATTTACAGTTCTGCAAATTTTTCAAAGTAAACAATGAGAATTACTGAGATTAAAGCATAATGATATCAATGATCCCACGGCTACTGGAATCTGACATAATCTGATATTGCATTAAGTGCCTGAAAAAAATGAAGCCTGCTAGAGAAGGATAATAACCGACACGGAGAGCCCCTGAACCATCCATCTCTAGAGGAAATGTGCATTTGTAGAAATACAATTCCAGCTATAGATATAAATGTGTTGACAGGCTGGAGTAACCTGCCCAAGGCACTGGTGTGACTCACAATGTGATTGACTCACTTTGTCAGGCCTCAGTGGCCGGTGTAGATACATCCAACAGAATCATTATACTCTCTATTTGCTTACACATGCCATTGTGTGACTAACCGCCGGAACTACAGCACCAGTTCTTCACTGAAGTATCATTGTAGGGAAACTATAATGGCTTATAAATATTTAAACTGATGATATTTATCTTTTTTTATTAATAATTATGTAACATTTTTAAGAATAAATGTTTAATAAAATATGCAGAAATGACATGGGATTCACAGAGCATCATGGCTACACTAAAGAGACGGCGTTAAAAAAGCTGTTTGCTTTCAAGCTCTTTCTTCTCTACCTGAAACCTCCAACCAGGCAACTGCAAGATAGAGGAGGAGGCAGATCTGGGAAATGCACTGAGCCAAACCACTACTGTTCCACCACCTGAATCAGCTTTCACCCTCCAAAGACATACCATGTGTTATTCTTATCAACTGTGTTTGTTACTATATGTATTATGACTTACGTATTATAACAGTCTATGGAAAACTTGCATTACATGCTATAGTATATTTAAAATTATGGAATTTATATTTTTTTATTTATAATTATGTAACATTTAAAGGAGTTCTCTGACCTAAAACTTTTAACCCCCGCTGTGCCCGGGCTGTAAAACTATACAAAATAAACTTTCACTTACCTGCCTACGATCCCCCGTTGTTCCGATATCGCCGTCCCGTTCTCCGGTCCCGGTCTCTTCCGCTTCCTGTGTGTCGGTGACTCATAGTGCGCTCAGCCTATCAGCGGCCGCGATGGGACATTGCTGCGGCCGCTGATAGGCTGAGCGCACTATGAGTCACCGACACACAGGAAGCGGAAGGGGCCCGGGACCGGAGAACGGGACGGCGATATCGGAACAACGGGGATCGTAGGCAGGTAAGTGAAAGTTTATTTTGTATAGTTTTACAGCCCGGGCACAGCGGGGGTTAAAAGTTTTAGGTCAGAGAACTCCTTTAATAAAAGATGCAGAAATGACATGGGATTCACAGAGCATCGTGGCTACACTAAAAAGACGGCAGAGAAGAAGCTGTTTTCCTTCAAGCTTTCTCTTCTCTACCTGAAACTTCCCACTGGGCAACTGCAAGAGAGAGGAGGAGGCTGATCTGTGAAATGCGCTGAGCCAAGCCACTACTGTCCCAAAGCCTGAATCAGCTTTCACCAACCCAAGACATACCATTTGTTATTCTTATCAACTATGGGCCAGATTCAGGTAGAATCGCGTAAATCCGCGGCGGTGTAACGTATCACATTTACGTTACACCGCCGCAAGTTTTACGGGCAAGTGCTTGATTCACAAAGCACTTGCCTGTAAACTTGCGGCGGCGTAACGTAAATCCGTCCGGCGCAAGCCCGCCTAATTCAAATAGGGCGTGTATCATTTAAATTAGGCGCGTTCCCGCGCCGAACATACTGCGCATGCTCCGTTTTGAAATTTCCCACCGTGCTTTGGCTATACTAAAGAGACTGAAATGAAGAAGCTGTTTGCCTTCAAGCTCTTTCTTCTCTACCTAAAACTTCCCAACTGCAAAGAAGAGAGGAGGAGGCTGATCTGGCAAATGCGCTGAGCCAAGCCACTACTGTTCCACGGCCTGAATCAGCTTTCACCAACCAAAGACATACCAATTGTTATTCTTATCCATTGTGTTTGTTACTATATGTATTATGACTTATGTATTATAACAGTCTACGAAAAACTTGCATTGCATGCTATAGTGTATTTAAAATGATGGAATATAATTTTTTTTATTAAATAATTCTGTAATGTTTTTAAGAATAAATGTTTAATAAAAAATGCAGAAATGACATGGGATTCACAGAGCATCATGGCTATACTAAAGAGACTGCAGAGAAGAAGCTGTTTGCCTTCAAGCTCTTTCTTCTTTACCTGAAACATCCAACCAGGCAACTGCAAGAGAGAGGAGGTGGCTAAGGTGGCTAATCTGTGAAATGTGCTGAGCCAAGCCACTACTGTTCCAGCACCAGAATTAGCTTTCACCAACCCAAGACATACCACTTGTTATTCTTATCAACTGTGTTTTCTTACTATATGTATTATGACTTATGTATTATAACAGTCTACAAAAAACTTGCATTACATGCGATAGTGTATTTAAAATGATGGAATTTTATATTTTTTTATAAATAATTATGTAACATTTTTAGGAATAAATGTTTAATAAAAGATGCGGAAATGACATGGGATTCACAGATCATTATGGCTATACTAAAAAGACGGCAGAGAAGAAGCGGTTTGCCTTCGAGCTCTTTCTTCTCTACCTGAAACTTCTCACTGGGTAACTGCAAGAGAGAGGAGGTGGCTGATCTGGGAAATGCTCTGAGCCAAGCCACTGCTGTTCCACCGCTTGAATCCGCTCTCACCAACCAAAGAGATACAATTTGTTATTCTTATCAACTGTGTTTGTTACTAAATGTATTATTGCTTATTATGTATTATGACAGGCTACGAAAAACTTGCATTACATGCTATAGTGTATCTAAAATGATGGAATTTATATTTTTTTATTTATAATTATGTAACATTTTTAAGAATAAATGTTTAATAAAAGATGCAGAAATGACATGGGAATCACAGAGCATCGTGGCTATACTAAAGAGATGGCACAGAAGAAGCGGTTTGCCTTCAAGCTCTTTCTTCTCTACCTGAAACTTCCCACCAGGCAACTGCAAGAGAGAGGAGGAGGCTGATCTGGGAAATGCCTTCAAGAGTGAAATTTATATGTATTTGATCCTGCCTTTGGCTGTCCCTCCCATCTTCTCTGTGTCCCCAGTGCAGCCTGAGCCTAGTTTTTGTAAACCAGTTGTTGTCAACGACTGAGCATGCTGCAGTTTCAGCTCCCTTCTAAGCTCTTCATTTCCTTCTTTTTTCTTATCTGTGCACTGCACATGACTATAGAGCAGGGGTCCTCACACTATGGCCCTCCAGTTGTTCAGGAACTACAATTCCCATCATGCCTAGCCATGTCAGAGAATGTCAGAGTCTTGCAATGCCTCATGGGATGTGTAGTTCAGCAACAGCTGGAGGGCCGTAGTTTGAAGATCCCTGCTATAGAGTAATACATGTGGACGTATACACAGTAGTAAATGACACTCCCCTCCCTCCTCCGTGTCCTTCTATTGCTAACTATGGGGGCGGGATATAGAATCCTGATTGATTACATTTACTAAGAAACTCACAAAAAAAGCTTAGTTTTATTATAAGTTAGTAATAAATATATCAAATGTAATTGCTAATACCTGTGAAGTAAAAAAGAGCCTTGGACGCAGATGCCGTCTGAACAAAGGGAAAGCTAGTGTCAATCATCTTTGACTCCGCCTGCATCATATTACTATACAAACATTATACACATGTGATGTTCAATAAAGATTTAATGGGTGCTGTAGACCAGTTTGAGATTTAGAATTTAATTTGAATCACTCTTCTGAAACTGTTTTAGTCATGTGACTAACACAGGACCGTGCAGGGTGCAGACACAGACTGCAGTAATAGAAGCCCCTCCCACAAGGATCTTTCCCTGCAGATGCCAAAGAACAGGGACAGGTCATGTGACCACACAACAGCACTGCAGGATTAAGGGAATTGATGGATTTTTACAAAAAACAAAATCTATTGCCATGATATATGTAGCACTACCCCCGAAGGAGCTGCTGGAATTTTTTCGGGTGGCATGTTACCTCTATTTCCTCGCCGTCCAGGGTGATAGATGAGAATTAAGAAAGTTCAATGTCCACACTTTACACTTCTTTTTCTAGGATTTATTTTATAGAACTTGGTAAAGAAAGAAGATGTGGATGAAGGGGTGGAAGGGTAAACAAGTAGAGGTTCAGGTGTGAGATTTCAATCCAGAAACACTCCTGCTTCCAGTAATACAGCTCTCGTCGCCACTCTAGCCAGAGTGGGTATTGCGCACCCGGGTAGGTCCCTCTCACCAGCCTAGCAGCCGGAATGGCGTACGGAACAAAGTACAGTCTCTGCCACAGACCTTCCTTCGAGTGAAGATACTTTCGGTCCAGAATACCCTAGCACAGGATTCAGCACCCTAGCACAGGATTCAGCACCCGGATCTCTTCAGATTAATTTCTGTAGAACTTAAAGCGGGGGTTCACCCTAAAAAAAAATTCTAACATTACATTAAGCTTCATTCTGACATTGACTGTATGCTGATCTTTTTTTTTTTTTGCCGTACATACCGTTATATCTTTATTTCCCCCCCGGCTTCCGGGTATGATTGACAAATGACATAAGCTTCCCCCCGGCGCATACGGCCACGTCACGAGTTGCCGAAAGAAGCCGAACGTCGGTGCGCAGGTGCCGTAAAGCGACGTATAGAGCCGACTCGCAATCCGGCTTCTTTCGGCAACTCGTGACGCGGCCGTATGCGCCGGGGGGAAGCTTATGTCATACGTCAATCAATTTGCCTGTGCATAGGAAAGCCCACTCCCACGGGATTCGAAGCTGGGGGGGGAAATAAAGATATAACGGTATGTACGGCAAAAAAAAAAGATCAGCGTACAGTCAATGTCAGAATGGAGCTTAATGTAATGTTAGAATTTTTTTTAGGGTAAACCCCCGCTTTAAATCTGACAGGCGATCACCATCAGGCCTCTCAGTACATGATGCATCCTTTAATGAAGTTTCCAGGCCTCTGCTGAGATACCAGCCTCATGCTCGGTCCTCTCCAAGATAGGTCCTTCATCCCGCGTACAGACGATCGGACATTCCGACAACAAAAGCGTGGAGTTGTTTTTTTTTCCGTCAGATGTTGGCTCAAACTTGTCTTGCATACACACGGTCACACAAATGTGGTCTGAAATTGCGAACGCCAAGAAAGCGGTGACGTACAACACGTACAACAAGCCGAGAAAAATGAAGTTCAATAGCCAGTGTGGCTCTTCTGCTTGATTCCGAGCATGCATGGAATTTTTCCGTTCTCTAGAAATTACTGTTCTCTAGAAATCTTTCCATAATTGCAGACTGGTTCACTTCCAATAATGGCCCCTTTATTAATATTTTTTTGTTACTTTTGGCTCTCAGAAGCCAGGTTCAAACTTCCAGTTATAGTTTTTCGATTGCTTTTGAAGCAATACAGACAGTTCTTAAACTCCAGAAGCACAGTTCATGGCTCTCAATTCTCTGAAAACAGTATACGTACATGCCAAGTCCAGGAGCTTCTCCGGTGGGAAAGATCCACAACTCCCAAGGCACTAATTAGAAATAGCAGGACGTCAGGAGCTAAACTGATAACAGGATTATTTCATTAATTTTTATATAGAACATACGGCTGTACATTGGGTACTGGAGCCCTCATGGGAAGCCATTTCATCAAAATGCTTCTGGAGTGTCATAGAATGTTTTTACACGGCTGAGTACGTACTTTTATCATTGTTTGAGCTCCTCCAGTGTTTACTTGTCGAAGAAGTAGATGTGAGGCACTGGACTCGGGTCTTTTACCGGTCAATCAGGGGGTTTAGGTGGGTTTGATGACTTAACCTTGCCAGCTGTGCCACAATGTGATGGCCTTTAAGAGGAGATGGCCTCCCAAACCAAAAAATCCAGGTGAAATAAAAAAAAGAGAGCCAGACGGCCATCTTAAGAGCTCATGGTCATTGCCAATAAAAATGTGACAACAGGAGGATAAAATGGTATCCAGCTCCCAGGAGCTTCCCGGTGGGAAGGGTCCACAACTCCCAAGACACTAATTAGGAATATTATTACGTCAGGAGCTAAACTGATATGATAACAGGATTATTTCATTAATTTACACATTTAACATACGACTGAACATCGGGTACTAGAGCCCTCATGGGAGGCCATTTCTTCAAAATGCTTCTGGAGTGTTATAGAATATTTTTACATGGTTGAGTACGTACTTTTATCATTGTTTGAGCTCCTCCAGTCTTTACTTGTTAAGTTTAGGAAAACTTGGATGTCAAAGAAGTAGATGTGAGGCACTGGACTCTGGTCTTTTACCAGTCAATCAGGGGGTTTGGGTGGGTTTGATGACTTAACCCCGCCAGCTGTGCCACAATGTGATGGCCTTTAGGAGGAGATGGCCTCCCAAACCAAGAAATCCAGGTGAAATAAAAAAAAGAGAGCCAGATGGCCATCTTAAGAGTTCATGGTCATTGCCAATAAATATGTGACAACAGGAGGATAAAGGTATCCAGCTCCCAGGAGCTTCCCCGGAGGGAAGGGTCCACAACTCCCAGGACCAGGGGCAGACTGACCATTCGGGCACTGCCCGAGGGCCCTGTGCCACTAGGGAGCCCCATTAGGGTTGCCAGGCTCAGTAAAACCAGGGACAGTATGTTAAAATCTGTGTTTTCTTCACATCTGTCTCTGATATGTCTGATACCGACATGCTTTTGATGTAAAAATCCTGAGATTTTAGCTTCCCCGCCTCTGCACTGCCTCCTCAGCCAATGGGAACACAGTGTTCCCATAGGGTAGCACACTGGGGGGCTCTGTCATAAGGTGGGACTCTGCGGACTGTGATGTATAGGGAGAATGTTGGAACTTTGATGTAAGGGAGGACACTGATGTGAGTGTGGCACTCATCCTGACTGCTGTACTCTATATGTTGTTTTGTTTGTTATTTACTCCTGGCGTGGTGGCCATCTGTAAGCCCAGGGGCCCCATAATCTTCTATTGCCCGGGGGCCCCATGAGTTGTCAGTCCGCCCCTGGTGCTCCATCATTGATATCAGTGGGAGGAATAGTGTCCCTTCATTGGTGTCAGTGGGAGGAATACTACCCCATCATTGGTGTCAGTGGGAAAAATAGTGTCCCATCATTGGTATCAGTGGGAAAAATAGTGTCCCATCATTGGTATCAGTGGGAAAAATAGTGTCCCATCATTGGTATCAGTGGGAAGAATAGTGTCCCATCATTGGTATCAGGAGGAGGAATAGTATCCCATCATTGGTGTCAGTAGAAGGAAGGAATAGTGTCCAATCATTGGTATCAGTGGGAGGAATAGTGCCCCATCATTGGTATCAGTGGGAGGAATAGTGTCCCATCATTGGTATCAGTGGGAAGAATAGTGTCCCATCATTGGTATCAGTAGGAGGAATAGTATCCCATCATTTGTATCAGTAGAAGGAAGGAATAGTGTCCAATCATTGGTATCAGTGGGAGGAATAGTGCCCCATCATTGGTATCAGTGGGAGAAATGTCTCCCCAGTGGTGTCAGTGGCAGGAACTATGCCCCAATGTTGCTAACAGTGGGGAGAATAATGCCCCAAGGGCCCGTATAAAATCAAGCAAAGGGCCCCATCTGGCTCCGGGCCACAGTTTGGAGACCACTGCTTTAGATAGAGGCAAGTACACGCTCTAGAAGAATGTGCTTTGTTAATTTTTCAATTCAGAGGTTTACAGACACTTTAAGGAAAACTTGTCAAGTATTTACCCCCAAAAAAGTCTTGCTTCATGTAGAAATGCCCATTAAACATTAATAAACAGGCCTCAGTGTATGGACAGAAGACTGCCGCTGTAAATAATGTTGGCACATGTACCAGAGATTGGTATTTGGACTTTCCCTTTCATGGAACTGCTAGGAGCAATAAATCATCGACAGCCCGCATGCTGTCTATGTCTTTGTGATAAGGCCTTCATTACCCTAACTATGCAACACCTGAACACTTCTACTCCAGACTGTCAGCGAGGGCTAAATACAGGTGGTGACCCCCATAGCAAAATCATTACAAGCCCCACTGGATCTGTAAACCGCCTTAAACAAAGTCCCACCAGGGAGACCTATGACACGCTACGGGAAACCCGCAGAATGCTAATTGTTCTACCAGCCAGGTGCCAGAACCGTACAGTCTATACATTCATTTTCTTCAAAGAGATCTGCCGGGGGAAAAAACGACACAGCCTGGCAGTTCTGGGTCCCAAGGTAGCGGCATTGTGTTCTGTGGAGTTACATCCTTGACTCTAAAACATACAATTCATAACAAAATAAAAAAAAATAAAAGAACTATAAAGATGCTTATTACAAATCCTGTCTAAGATCAAAACTCGATGTTAGAAGCCTTCTTTAACCACTTGCTTACTGGGCACATAAACCCCCTTCGTGCCCAGGCGAAATTTCAGCTTCCGGCACTGCGTCGCTTTAACTGACAATTGCGTGGTCGTGCGACGTGGCTCCCAAACAAAATTGGCGTCCTTTTTTTCCCACAAATAGAGCTTTCTTTTGGTGGTATTTGATCACCTCTGCGGTTTTTATTTTTTGCGCTATAAACAAAAAAAGAGCGACAATTAAAAAAATATATATATATTTTTTACTTGTTGCTATAATAAATATCCCATTTAAAAAAAAAAAAAAAAAAAAAAATTTTCTCAGTTAAGGCCGATACGTATTTTTCTACGTATTTTTGTAAAAAAAAAAAAAAAAAATCGCAATAAGCGACTGGTTTGCGCAAAAGTTATAGCGCCTACAAAATAGGGGACAGAATTATGATTTTTTTTTATCATTTTTTTTTTTTACTAGTAATGGCGGCGATCTGCCATTTGTATTGGGACCGCGATATTGCGGCGGACATATCGGACACTTTTGACACAAATTTGGGACCATTCACATTTATACAGCGATCAGTTCTATAAAAATGCACTAATTACTGTATAAATGTGACTGGCAGGGAAGGGGTTAACACTAGGGGGTGAGGAAGGGGTTAAATGTGTACCCTGGGTGTGTTCTAACTGTGTGGGGGAGGGGGCTGACTGGGGGAGGTGACCGATGCTGTGTCCCTATGTAAAGGGACACAGATCGGTCTCCTCTCTCCCTGACAGCACGTGGAGCTCTGTGTTTACACACAGAGCTCCACGTCCCTGCTGTCACCTGCTATGTCACCGCCGATCGCGTGTACCCGGCGGAGATCGCGGCCGCCAGGTACACGCATCGGCTCTTCAGCGATGCGCCGGCACAGTGTTTACCCGCTGCGCGCCACCTAGTGGCGCGCGCGGGTAATGCACTTAAAATGACGTCCAAAGACGTCCAGTTGACACTTGAGAGCCGTGCTGTGGACGTCTTTTGTCTATAGCGCGGGTCTCAAGTGGTTAATTGAATATCTGCTTATTACCAATACTAATAAGTAAGAATGTATGGACATTAAAAATTAATTAAATTGTTTTATTTTATTTGTTCTTCAAGATTAGAAAAAGTAAAACAAACAAACTTTATACAGGTCTATGTGAAAATTCATATATTTTTGCGGTTCTAAGAGCCGGTTCACACTGGGGCAACACGACTTTGGGAGGCAACTTGAACACGACTTGAGTATGAATCACAACGCGACTTACAACACGTCTTGAAGTCGCCTCCAGGAAGGGGAACATTTTAAATAAAAAAAAACGGCATGGGTTCCCCCTCCAAGAGCATACCAGGCCCTTAGGTCTGGTATGGATTTCAAGGGGAACACCCTACGCCGGAAAAACGGCATGGGGGTCCCCCCAAATCCATACCAGACCCTTATCCGAGCACGCAGACTGGCCGGTCAGGAAAGGGGTGGGGACGAGCGAGTGGCCCCCCCACCTCCTGAGCCGTACCAGGTGGCATGCCCTCAACATGGGGGGGTGAGTGCTTTGGGGCAGGGGGGCGCCCTGCGGCCATGTTGATGGGGACAAGGGCCTCTTCCAAACAACCCTGGCCGTTGGTTGTCGGGGTCTACGGGCGGGGGGCTTATCGGAATCTGGAAGTCCCCTTTTAATAAGGGGGCCCCCAGATCCCTGCCCCCCACCCTATGTGAATGAGTATGGGGTACATCCAGTGCCGATCCTGATCTCCCTGGGGCCCTAAGCAAAATGACATGTCACATTAAAGTTGAGGAGCGTGGGGGGCGCTGCCGACAGTGACATGTCACATTAAAGATTGAAGTTGAGAAGCGTGGGGAGGGGGTGTTTTCTGCTGTCGGAAGTGGCATCTTACATTAAAGTGAGAAGCAGGGGGTGCTGACTTCTTACCTCTTCTTCCATGCAGCCAGCGAGTTGAGAAGTGGGGTGAGGGGCCGAAAATGACTTCTCACCAGGCGTGGCCTCTAGTAATTTGGGGGGCCATCCACAGCTTTGCGGGGCCCTAAGTGGCTTGCATAGTAAACCTATAGGGTGGATCGGCCCTGGGTACATCGTACCCCTACCCATTCACCTGGTGGAAGAAAAATGTCAATAAAAAAAGACTACACAGGTTTTTAAAGTAGTTTATTAGGCAGCTCCGGGGGTCTTCTTCCGACTTCGGGGGTCTTCCGACTTCTCCCTTCTGTCGGGCACCACCGCTGTCTTCTTTCAGCTCTTTTATCAGCGGGGGCCCTGTCTTCTCCCTTCTTCCGACTTCAGGGGGTCTTCCGACTTCTCTGCTCTCTTCTCTCACTCTCCGGTTCTTTTTTCCTTCTGCCGGGCACCACCGCTGTCTTCTTTCAGCTCTTTCACCAGCGGGGGCCTGGTCTTCTGCGTCGACTTTTGGGTCGACTTCCTGTAAAGTTGCCTCACTGTGAACGGGGATCCTACTTGGAGGCGACTTCCATTGAAATCAATGGGTACAAGTCGCCTACAAGTCGGATTGAAGTAGTACAGGAACCTTATTTCAAGTCGGAGCGACCGCAGTAGTGTACATTAAGACAGCTCCATTCACTTTCATTCATTTCTTCATGCTGCACAACTTGAGGCGACTAGGGGGCGACCTGAAGTCGCCCCTGTGTGCACCGGCTCTAAGGTTTATAACCAAGGTATGTACAGATGGTATTCAGTAGGCATTTGCTTGTACAGCCCCTCCCCGCTCAAAATTCAGCCTTGAGGAAACTGTTTCTTGTCCAATACTATTGAGAGCTAAAGAGTTCATAAAGTATACAAGTTCTTAATAATAATGTAATATGTTTCAATTAAGACATTAATATTAGACATGTGCAATTAGTTTAGTTCCAAATTTGTTTTTCAACAAATTTTGACAAAATTTGGAAATTCCGAATATCCAAATTTTCAAATTGTTCCAAATATCCGAATTTTTCCGAATTTCCGAATTTTTCTGAATAGTCTACATTTCGGAAATTTGGAAAAAACGAAATTCAAAGACTCGGAAATTCGAAACTCCAAAAATTCCTAATTTCGAAAATGTGAAAATTCGGAAATTGGAAATTTGAAAATCCAAAAATTGGAAATTTCGGAAATTCGGAATTCGAAAATTCAGAAATCCAAAAATAAGAATGAAAATCCGAATATTCAAAAGAACGAAAATGAGAAAAATAAGACCAATAATCCCAAAAATTCAAAAACTTGAAATCTTAAAAATCTGAAATTATAAATAACTAAAATAATAACTTAAAGGAGTTGTAAAGAAATTTTTTTTTTTTGCCTAAAATTAATGTCTGCAAGGTAGACAGACAGAATAGTGTAATAATTCTGTTAAAAAAACGAGTAAATACCTATTAAATTCCTTCATCTATATCACCTCCGGCATTCTAGTTTCTGTTCTCTCATTCACTTCCTGGTTTGCATCGTTCGTGCATGCAAGAACTACATTTCCCAGTATGAATTTGTAGCACGCCCAGTAATTTACACCTCCTTGAGGTCTAACACGTAGAGAGCGTTCTGCCGCACAGATGTAGTTCCCAGGAGGGGGTGAGCACGTCACTGACCACCGCAGTAAACCCTCCCGTCACGGTGGTGAGTAACAATCAGACAAGCAGGAAGTGAACAGAACAGAGAAGAAATAGAGCAACTTCTGAGCAAAAACGAACAATGAGGAAGTGAAAAGAGGAATGTCTGCAGGTAAAGGATGCTATTTATGAAAAAAAAATGTTTCCTTTACAACCCCTTTAACCACTTGCCGACCGCTGCACACCTATTTACGTTGACAGAATGACACGGGCAGGCAGATTGGCGTACAGGTACATCCATTTCAATCTGCCGCTCAGCTGGCACGCACTGTCTGGGGATAAAACCGGCGACAGACTTGGTCCGGGGACAGTGTCCTCAATCCGGGGATGTCTGGTCACCCTACTGTAGGTGGCTCTGTCTCTCTCACTTGCAGGGAGATCATCTAGTGGGGGTTTCGGCAGCTGCACTGTACCCCGGGCACCTTCCTTGCCCCCATTCTGCAGAGACTCTCAGGGGGTCAGATCTGTGGGAGCTGTTGGGAGACAAGCTGTCACTTGCAAACACAGAAGCTGGACTTTTGTGTTTACAAGTGATAGTGGTAGGCAGGGAGCAGAAGGCCTGAACCAGTTGTAGTGGAACTAAATCCTACCAAGTTCCAGCTGAAAAAAAAGCCCTGATGGTAGGACTTTTCAATTTTTGAATACAGTGGAACCTTGGATTACGAGCATAATCTGTTCCAGGAGAATGCTCGTAATCCACAGTACTTGCATATGAAAGCGAGTTTCCCCATTGAAGTCAATGGAAACGAAAATAATTTGTTCAGCATTGACTTCAATAGCGTGCAATACCGCATGTGGCCAGAGGCGAGGGGGGCGCCGGAGTACCTCAGACCTCGTACACATGTTTTCCTCTGCAAAATCCATCAAGAAAAATGCTGCAGAGAAAAACGATCGTGTGTATGTTTTTCATCGAGAAAACTGTTGTGGATGTCGACGATAAAAAAAGAGAACATGTTCTCTTTTTTCTCGTCGGGAGTCTCAATTTCCTCGTCGTGTTTCTCGGCGGGCTGGTTTACAACGAGAAACATGTTTGTGTGTATGCTTAGAAACCTGCACATGCTCAGAATAAAGTATGAGACGGGAGGGCGCCTTCGGTAAAAGTAGCGTTATGGAGATAGCACATTCGTCACGCTGTAACAGACTGAAAAGCGCAAATCATCTCTCACCAAACTTTTACTTAACACGCGGTAACATGAGATTAACAAAAGCAGCCCCAAGGGTGGCGCCAGTGGAATCGAACTTCCCCTTTATAGTGCCGTCGTACGTGTTGTACGTCACCGCGTTTGAGAACGACGAGATTTTGTCTTGACAGTGTGTATGCAAGGAAAGCTTGACAAGATTCTCGTCAAGCCTGACAAGAATTTTGTCGAGGAAAACAACGTTTCTTTTACAACTAGATTCTCGGTCGTGTGTACGAGGCCTTAGTGTCAGGGAACTAACTTAGCTGAATGTAGAGTACCAAATTTCGCGCATGCACGGTACGGTGACGTGCCACGTGCATGGGCACGCACGCACGCTGTCCTCCCGTAACCAATCAAAGGCCTGACCGGCCTATTTAAACCAGCTTCTGTCCCTTGACTGGTTGCTGGTTTGTCATCAGCTCCTGTTATGATTCCTGTTGCTGTACCTGCCTTGTTGACCCGGATTTCCTCACGACTCTGCTCTCTCTCCTGAACCTGACCCCTGGCTTACGCCCCTGGATTGCTGCTGTCTCCTGCTCTTGACCTCTGGCTTGTACCTTTGGATTCTCTGCCTTCTCCAACCCTTGACCTGCGGCTTGCACCCCGGACCTGCCTCCTGTCCTTGTCCCTGGCTACCTGCTCTGTGTACCCCGGACTATTGTTGCCTGATCCACTGCTTACTCCAGTGAACCACCTTCAGCTCTAACTACTGTCTGAACACACCTAGTCTTCAGTTTTACTGCCGGTACCGGTGCCTCCTTGCGCCTTCCCCCCTCTGTCCCAACTCCAGGGGGCGGATTGTGCCAGGTCGCAAAGGTGAGCCTCCCTCAGCATCTCGGTCTCGGTAAGTACACCCGTGACACTTAGAAATGGCTGGAAAGGCCCGAGGACAGTTTGGCTGACCTGGGCGCAAACCTCGGAAAGGCTCCGTTCCCGAGATTTGCAGAGGTCAGCCGAGCTGTCCTCGGGCCTTTCTATGCATTTCCGAACGGCACCGTTCAGCTCCAGCGCCCCCCCCCCCCCCGCCTCAGGCCAAATGGGGTACTGCACATCGCTTTGGCCTGAATCCTGCTCGTTTTGTAGACCAAGCTAGGATTTCAGGAAATACAGGGCCCGTATTGCGAAAATGCTCGTTAACCGCGTTACTGGCAATCCAAGGTTCCATTGTACCTCTATCTAATAAATTGGTATTTCCATACGAGATACCGACTAGATATAAAATTACATTTAACACAGCGGTGTTAAAATTGAGATGTAACGCTGACGAGGAGGTTAAATCTGGTCGTTGAAGTTCACCAGTTCATAGCGAGTTTACTGCTCTAGGCTAAATTGCACTAATACAGTCCATTACCGAGCTCAACAAAACTTGAGATGGAAACCCATAAAACACGCCTAATCGATTTCCATACACACAGTAGTAAGTTCACCGGGCAATCAGATATTGATTACATTGACAAAACAATCATTTAGGGACGGAAGAAGTAGCGGTGTCAAGCCGAACGGTTTCATAATTGCAAATCCATTTTTCAAAATTTGTCAAGCTGGCCGGAGGAACGGCGAGAAGATTCTCCCGGTAGGGAAAAAAAACGTATTACATGAATGGGATCTTAGACGTTCCTATACAAATATACTGGAGGGAACATGTTCTCCGAAGACATATATCCAGATTCAGAAAGACTGGCATAACTTTGAGGCGGCTTAGCATATCGCATATACGCTACGCCGCCGTAAGTCAGAGAGGCAAGTGCTGTATTCACAAAGCACTTGCCTCCTAAGTTACGGCGGCGTAGCGTAAATGGGCCGGCGTGAGCACGCCTAATTCAAATGTGGAACAGGGGGGCGTGTTTTATGTTAATGACTGGTGATCCGACGTGATTGACGTTTTTAATGAACGGCGCATGCGCCGTCCGTGGACATATCCCAGTGTGCATTGCTCCAAAGTACGCCGCAAGGACGTATTGGTTTCGACGTGAACGTAAATTACCTCTAGCCCCATTTACAGACGACTTAGGCAAACAACGTAAAATTTTCAAATTTCGACGCGGGAACGACGGCCATACTTAACATTGGCTAGGCCAGCTATTTGTTCGACTAACTTTACGCCGGAAAAAGCCTTACGTAAACTACGTAAAAAACGTACGTTTCTGAATCGGCGTATCTAGCTCATTTGCATATTCTACACCGAAATCAACGGAAGCGCCACCTAGCGGCAAGCGTAAATATGCACCCTAAGATACGACGGCGTAGGAGACTTACGCCGCTCGTATCTTAGCCTAATTTAAGCGTATCTGGTTTCCAGAATACGCTTAAATTTACGACGGCGTAGATTCAGAGTTACGACGGCGTATCTACTGATACGCCGGCGTAAACGTCTCTGAATCCAGCTAATAGAGTACAACTAAAGTGCGACAGTCCAACTCTAAATGTGAAGGAATTTGACAGGAAAATCTGCTTGTCGTCACAAGGTGCCATTATCCTTTCTCCACCAGTTGGCGAATCAGCAATTGATACACAGACAAGGACGCACAATCCGCACTCCTTTTATCTGGTTAATGGCGGTGTAAGTGGTGAAGTGCAGATATTTTTGACAGCCTCATTGCAAGTCTCTTCAATGTAGCAAGGACAGTGTTTTCCTTTAACCACTTAAAGACTTATTTTTTACACTTCAATAAAATCTTTTTTTTTGATTTCGCTAGAAAATTACTTAGAACCCCCAAAACATTATGGCCCAGATTCACAAAGCACTTACGCCGACGTATAACACGTTACGCCGACGTGAGTGCAAATGTGCGCCGGCGTATGTGTGAGGTAAACCCACGAACCAACATGCGCCTAAAAACGGGCTACACCCCGCCGACGTAGCTTGCACACGCCGGCGTAGGGTGGGCGCACATATGGGCTGGGCGCATGGTGCCGCTCCCATTGATTAACCATTCAAACATGCAAATGAGGGAAATACGCAGATTCACGAAAAAACGTGCGTGTGCCCGGCGCATTCTAAACGAGATGCGCATAAGTTGTACGTCCTGCGTAAAGTTATTCCCCATAAATGAGGTGCAACCCGGCAACAGACATGCACAGGTCTTCACCAGGGAACACAATCCGGCGTATTGTGCGTTGGACGTGTGTCTGGCTGTGCGTACGTTATGTTCATGGCGTACACGGTGATCCGGCGTAGCTTAGGCAGTTGTGAGCAGGCGCAGGGGGGTGCTGTGCATGCGTCCACGTCACGGCGCATGCGCAGTTCGTCATACGTACCTGTCTGGCGCTCGGCCCATCAATTGCATGGAGTCATGCCCACTTCCACCTACGCCGGCGTGCGCCTTCGAAACCCACGCGACGCTGGCACAGCGTTGGGAGCACTGGCTTGCTGAATGAAATGCTTGCCTCTCCGCGCTACGTTGGCGTGCCGTACGGTGTGTGCTCTATGTGCGCCTTGCCCTCTGTGAATCTGGGCCTATATATTTTTTTCAGACACCCTAGAGAATAAAATGGTGGTCGTTGCAATACTTTATGTCACGCCGTATATGCGCAGTGGTCTTACAAATGCAATTTTTTTTGGGAAAAAATAAAAAAATGTTAAATAAAAAAAGTAGTTAGCCCAATATTTTTTATATTGTGAAAGATAATGTTACGCCGAGTAAATTGATACCCAACACATCATGTTTCAAAATTGCGCCCGCTCGTTGACACTTTAAAAATCTCCAAGTTTAAACATTTCTACAGGATACTAGTTACAGAAGGGTTCTTTTGTTAAAATTATTGCTCTCTCGCCAACGATCGCTGCGATACCTCACACCATTTACATATGCGGGCGCGACTTACGTATTCGTTCACTGCTGCACGCAAACTTGGCGGGACGGGGCACTTTAAATGTATTTATTTTTTCTTATTTACTTTACTTTTTTTCTTTTTTTTTTACACTGTCCCTTTTAAAAAAAAATAAAAAATTGGATCACTTTTATTCCTATTACAAGGAATATACACATCCCTTGTAATAAAAAAAAGCATGACAGGACCTCTTTAATGCGGGATCCGGGGTCAAAAAGACCTCAGATCTAACATTTATGCCGCGTACACATGACCGGACTTTCCAACGGGAAAAACTCATTCGGAATTTTCCAAGGAAAAAAAATAGAGAACCTGCTCTCTATCTAAGTCCATCAGAAATTCCGACAGGAAAAGTCAGACGGAGCATACACATGGTCGGAATATCCGATGAAAAGCTCCCATCTGTCTTTTTCTGTCAGAAATTCTGACTGCATGTACGCGGCATTGGGCTTAAAGCAGAGGTTCCCGCCGTTTTTTTTTTTTCTTAAGTCAGCAGCTACAAACACGGCAGCTGCTTAAAAATGGACACTTACCTGTCCAGCGCACTCGCGATGTCAGCAGCCGAGGCTGAGCAAATCGCTCGGTCCACGGCTGCTTCCGCCACCATCCTCGGTGAGGGAATCAGGCAGTGAAGCCTTGCGGCTTCACTGCCCGATTCCCTACTGCGCATGCGCGAGGATCGTTACTGGTCCCCGCTCTTTCATGGAAACAGTGTTTGGGGGGGGGGGGGTGACGTAACAAGGCTGGATTCAGAACCCGGAAGTGGTGCAAATACCTGTCTCAGACAGGTATCTGCACCCCCCTCCCCCCTGAAAGGTGCCAAATGTGTCACCGGAAGGGCGGAGAGATCCAAAAAGCGGAGGTTCACTATTTGTGTGAACCTCCGCTTTAAATGCAAAAAAAAAAAATTATATTTTTTTCAATAAAAAAGAAATTCCCCCTTTAAGACGATTGGGCAGAAGCGACGTTTGGCGTCGCTTCCATCATCCAATGGTATGGAGCCAAGGCCATCCTCACCACTAGAGGCTCTGGTGAACACAAAGCTGGGTCTTAGACTCCGCGCCCTGGGGGTCTTGGGTTCACGCTTCCTCTCTGCTAGCAGCAGTCAGCTATAGGGTTCACTACCCTGTGGTGCATCCCTGACCCCAACGGGGTGTACTTGTCACCTGGCCACGGGTGACCTGACACCCCTCATGAAATCCCCGCTCCCAGTACATACCTTGCCCCTCATCCCCCCTCCAAGCTCAAATCCTCTCTCCCCCCCACAAATCTCCCCCACACAAATCGACCCCCCCCCCAAAAGGAGTCCTCTGCCCCTCAAATCTCCTTTCCCAGCACATACTTCCCCATCCACCCCCCTAATAAAAATCCCCCTCCCTAAATTTCCCATCCTAGGACAAATATTCCCTCCCTCCTACTACATATGGGTACAGTACAAGGAATCAACCTGTATTCTTTGGCCTCCCTAGTAATGGCCTTATTTATGTAATCTATGTTTCTCAATTAATTTTTGTATTTTCTTAATAAATATCCAATTTTTTAAACTTAATACGCCTTCAAAGTCCATTATCTGTTCTATAAACGTATGTATGTACATATATATGTGTACCGTATTTATCGGCGTATATCGCACACTTTTTTGCCCTGAAAATCAGGGCAAAATCGTGGGTGTGCGATATACGCCGATACCCGCTTTCCCGCGCCGAGTTTTGAATACTGCGCCGACATATACCGAGCGCAGTACACTCGGGTATAGTCGGCCAGTTTCGGCTTCTTCCGCGGTCACGTCCTGGACGTACAGGACGTGAGCGCGATAGTTGCCGAGCCTGCCCGAGTGTACTGTGCTCAGTATATGCTGGCACAGTATTCAAAACTTGGCGCGGGAAACGAGCGGGGAGGACGCCGCAGAAGGACGCTGGACCCGCCGAAGAGGACACCGGACCCGCCGCAGAAAGACACCCAAAGCCGCAGAAGAACGCTGGACCCGCCGAAGAGGACACCCGAAGCCGCAGATAGAAGGACGCCGAACCCGTCAAGGCTGCCGATGGACGCCGCGCAAGACACCAAAACTGTAAGTACAAAAATAACTTTTTTTCCACAGGATTGGGGGTCACTTTAGGGGTGCGCGGTATACGCGGGAGCGCATTATACCGCGATAAATACGGTATATTCTTTTTTTCAATTCTAGTTATCGGGACATGGCATTGTATTAAATTTTTTTATCATATCCACAGTCCCACTCTGTGATGATCTGATTTACCGTATTATTCCAGTTCATACCCTCTGTCAACCCCTAAATTCCCAGTCCCAACACAAATCCCCCCCCCCCCCACCATACCACAGTGCCCAGGGCAGCTTTCCCTTCTGCCCACCCCCTTGTCCCAGCCCCTGCCGTATAGAAAGGAAGCTGAGAAAAGCAGCACCGAGAGAGCCGGAGCCAGCGACACTGAAAGCTGTGTATTTTATTGTGCTCAGTATGTTAAACTAAAAAAATTCCCAGGGTTTAATACTACTTTAACCTTGTACTTTGATATTATTGTATATATAAGCCAAACAGAATGTATTATTTGTATAGTAAAAAAAAAAATCTACATTTCACATAGACGTTTTTTTGAAAGCTTGCTGTTCAGATCAGATCAAATGTACATAAAGGAGCGATTGAATAAATTGAATTGTGCTTGTCTCATCAAATGGTGCCATTTACCATTTATGCTTAAAGAAGATGAGCCAAACCGATACGTCGTTTCCCCCGACAAGAGAGAGGAAATCAATGTATCTTATCAAACTGAGGAGCAATAAAGTAGCGGCAAAGAACCTGACATAAACCACGCGTACACGAGACTCTTCTAATAGTACAATGGTGGAGTCTGGTTAATGATTATGAAGACTATCGTGCGTCTCAGACATACGGCTCATCCAATTATCGGGACTATTCACAAACAAAACGTTAAAAGACGTTCTTCCGGGTAATATAATTAGTCAATGGAGATTACGGAGCTTGCTGCCATTGCTCTGCGGAGGGTCTGGGGGAAAAGGACGGGGATAAGAAAAATCTTTGGGCTAGATTCAGCATTGATTTACGCCGGCGTATCTATAGATACGCCGCGTAAATTCAAAGCTGCGCCGGCGTATCGTTTTTCTGTATTCAGAAAGCAAGATACGCCGACATTAGCCTAAGATCCGACTGGCGTAAGTCTCTTACACCGGTCGTATCTTAGGGTGCATATTTACGTTGGCCGCTAGGTGGCGCTTCCGTCGTTTTCGGCGTAGAATATGCAAATGACCTAAATACGCCGATTCGCAAATTTGCGTACGCCCGGCGCTATTTTTTTACGTCGTTTACGTTAGGCTTTTTCGGCGTAAGGTTACTCCTGCTATTAGGAGGCGCATGCATTGTTAAGTATGGCCGTCGTTCCTGCGTCAAAATTTAAAAAATTGACGTTGTTTGCGTAACTCGTCCGTGAATGGGGCTGGACGCAATTTACGTTCATGTCGAAACCAATGACGTCCTTGCGGCGTACTTTGGAGCAATGCACACTGGGAAAAACGTCAATCACGTCGGGTCACCAAGAATTAACATAAAACACGCCCCCTCATCCTCATTTGAATTACGCGCGCTTTCGCCGGCCCCATTTACACTACGCCGCCGTAACTTAGGAGGCAAGTGCTTTGTGAATACAGCAGTTGCCTCTCTAACTTACGGCGGCGTAGCGTAAATACGAAACGCTGCACCACCGTAACAATGCGCGCCCCTACCTGAATCTAGCCCTTTGTTTCTGCAGATAATTAGCATGACATAAATTTCTGTCCTGAAGTACACTCGTCACACTCAGATGAGACCGAGAACAGAAGAAAAGACGACCTTCCGTGAAGATGATCAGAAGATTCGGAAGATAGAGGCAGATGAAATCTTATTGCAAATCTCGGCTTTTCCTTGTTAAAGGGGAATGAAACCGTATCTGTCTCCTTAAACCACTTAAAGCGGAGTTCCACCCAAAAGTAGAACTTCCACTTGAACCACTTAAGCCCAAGACCTTTAGGCAGCTAAAGGACCTGGCCAGTTTTTGCGATTCGGCACTGCGTCGCTTTAACTGACAATTGCGCGGTCGTGCGACGTGGCTCCCAAACAAAATTGGCGTCCTTTTTTCCCCACAAATAGAGCTTTCTTTTGGTGGTATTTGATCACCTCTGCTGTTTTTATTTTTTGCGCTATAAACAAAAATAGAGCGACAATTTTGAAAAAAACGCAATATTTTTTCCTTTTTGCTATAATAAATATCCCCCAAAAATATATTAAAAAATAAAAAATTTCCTCAGTTTAGGCCGATACGTATTCTTCTACCTATTTTTGGTAAAAAAAAACGCAATAAGCGTTTATCGGTTGGTTTGCGCAAAATTTATAGTGTTTACAAAATAGGGGATAGTTTTAATGCAATTGTATTAAAAACATTTTTTTTACTACTGATGGCGGCGATCAGCGATTTTTTCGTGACCGCGACATTATGGCGGACACATCGGACACTTTTGACACATTTTTCGGACCATTGTCATTTTCACAGCAAAAAATGCATTAAAAATGCATTGTTTACTGTGAAAATGACAATTGCAGTTTGGGAGTTAACCACAAGGGGGCGCTGATGGGGTTATGTATGACCTCATCTGTGTTTCTAACTGTAGGGGGGTGTGGCTGTAGGTGTGACGTCATCGATTGTGATTCCCTATATAAGGGAACACACGATCGATGACGGCGCCACAGTGACCGATGACGGCTCCGGGGACCGATCGTGGGACTCCAGCGGCCATCGGGTCCACGAGTCCTGCGGCCGCGGTCACGGAGCTTCGGACCACGGCTGGGCTTAAAGGGCAACGTACAGGTATGTTGATGTGCCCAGCCGTGCCATTCTGCCGACGTATATCGGCGTGAAGGGGTCCTTAAGTGGTTAAAGGGGAATGAAACCGTATCTGTCTCCTTAACCACTTAAAGCAGAGTTCCACCCAACATTTGGCATGTCATTTTCTTTGAGGGGGGGGGGGAGTGGGGGCTTCGTTAGGAGTGGGACTTCCTGTCCCACTTCCTACTTCCACCTAGGGGTCGCCTAGACAACTCCTCCTCTGCCCCTAGGCGGCCCCTCCCTCTAGGCGATCTTCTGGGACACGTGACAGGTCCCAGGAGATCGCCTGCCCACTCCGGGAGCGATGCGCAGTGCGTGCCCGGCCGTGAAGCCGAAAGCTGTCACGGCCGGGTGCCCACAGTGTGAATGGAGGCGCCGAGGAGAGGAGCGACGTTCCGTGCGGTTGCATCGCTGGACCGTGGAACAGGAAAGTGTCTGTTTTTAGACAAGCTGCATTTAAAATTACCCGTCAATATTTTCTTGATGAAGCCATACTGGCATTTACTGATATCTTCATCCATTATTCTGGTCTGAAGCTCAGAGCCTTGGAAATTGAGCTTTTCAGTTATGCATGGACTCAAAAAAATGAATCAGCCACATGCTTTTCATTTCTATAAGACAGTGGCTTAGTTCTTGGCTCTGCATTCCTGACCTTGAAGTCTCACTTCTGGAACAGTTGGGTCACATTCCTCCAGCTTCAATCTCGGTCATATAGAATAAAAGACAAAATCAAAACAGGCCAAGTGAGACGCCATCATAAAGGTAACAGCGGGCCATCAGACCTGGGGACTCCATAGAAGAGATCTCACCACTGAGTCCCAGAGACATTTTCTAGTGAACTCCCCATCATCTATTATATGGAAATATTCCTTCTCATCGGGGACTTCAACAAAAGATGGTAAAACTGATTGAGATATCAAAAGGCACGATAAGCCAAGGTAAGATAGATAACGGGAGATAACGGTGATCTTGTGACAAATCCGCCACAGAGACCACCATTATCGGAAACCGGACCGCCGGCTGAAGAGATGGACACCTGGGTTATGGCAGCTAGCTGTTGACATTACCGAGATATCCCTCTTCAAACAGCGGTCCGTAAGTGGTTAATGACCAGGGCATTTTTTGCGATTAGGCACTGCGTTGGTTTAACTGACAATTGCGCGGTTGTGCAACGTTGTACCCAACGTCGTTTTTCCCACAAATAGAGCTTTCTTTTGGTGGTATTTGATGACCTCTACAATTTTTATTTTTTGCGCTATAAACAAAAAACGAGCGACAATTTTGAAGAAAAATATATATTTTTTTTTTTTTTTACTTTTTGCTTTAATAAATATCCAAAAAAAATAAAAAAATAAATACAAATTTCTTCAGAAGTTTAGGCCAATATGTATTCTTCTAAAAAAATCGCAATAAGCGTATATTGATTGGTTTGCTCAAAAGTTATAGCATCTACAAAATAGGGGATAGATTTATGGCATTTTTTTTATTATATACTTTTTTACTACTAATGGCGGCGATCTGCGATTTTTAGCAAGACTACACCATTGCGGGCGGACAGATCGGACACTTTTGACAAATTTTCGGGACTACTGACATTTATACAGCGATCAGTGCTATCAAAATGCACTAATTACTGTGTAAATATCACTGGCAGGGAAGGGCCTAAAACTAGGGGGCGATCAAGGGGTTAAATGTGTTCCCTCATGTGTGTTTCTAACTGTGGGGGGATGGGACTGACTGGAGGAGGAGACAGATCCCTGTTCCTAATCACTAGGAACAGCAGATCTGTCTCTCCTCCCCTGTCATAACGGGATCTGTGTGTTTACATACACAGATTCCTGCTCTGGCTCTAGTGCCCGCGATCGCGTGTGGCCAGTGGACATCGCGACCGCCGGCGAAGTACATCGGGTCTCCCGCCATGCAGCGTGCACCTGCTATGGCTCTTAAAGGAGCCACGTACAGTTACAGCGATTCATGGTAACGTGCCGACCTGCCGCCGACGGCTGGTTGCCAAGTGGTTAATATTAAAAGCAAATTCCATCCATCCAAGTCTCCATGCTTTATTTGGTTAAGAAATCACTTTCCTAGCATTTTTAGCTGCAGTCAAATTGAGTAAGGGCAGATGATTCATGTAGGCAGGAGTTGTGTTGCTATGGCTATTTTAGTGATGTTTTTATAGCTTAGAAATAGGAGTGATGCACTTAGGTTCCATGTGTTGTTTTTGGAGGCTGCAATTTCACTATCCATGTGCTAATGAACCAGTTGGACTGGTTTATGAAGCTCAAGACTGCAAATAATGTAGGTGGGAAGCAGGGCCGTCTTAATAGTATCACGGGCCCCTGGGCAAATTAATGCTCATGGGGCCCCTACAATGACGACAGTGCAGGTAAACAGACATTAAAGCGGTGGTTCACCCTTAGAGGGCACTTTTTAGACTTAGATTCCTGCTCGTTTTTACTAGGGGAATCGGCTATTTGTTTTAAAATATGAGCATTACTTACCCGTTTACGAGATGCATCCTCTCCGTCGCTTCCGGGTATGGGCTGCGGGAATGGGCGTTCCTTCTTGATTGACAGTCTTTCAAGAGGCTTCCGACGGTCGCATCCATCGCGTCACGATTTTCCGAAAGAAGCCGAACGTCGGTGCACAGGCGCAGTATAGAGCCGCACCGACGTTCGGCTTCTTTCGGCTACGAGTGACGCGATGGATGCGACCGTCGGAAGCCTCTCGGAAGACTGTCAATCAAGAAGGAACGCCCGCTCCCGAAGACCCATACCCGGAAGCGACGAAAGAAGATGCATCTCGAAAACGGGTAAGTACGGCTCATATTTTAATACAAATAGCCGATTCCCCTAGACCGAACGAGCAGGAATCTAAGGGGAAAAGGGGAAAAAATGTATAAATGGGTGAACTCCCGCTTTAAGTAGGTAGGAGGCAGACTGCCTTCCCTGTGTATCTATCACTCTCAGTGCCATCATGGGGCCCCTATGTATTAGTGTATTAGTGACGCCCAGGGGTGGTAGTTTGCCGCCCCTCCAAGAGAAAAACCCACCAGCCACCATTGCCTTTAGTGCTGTCCACTCAATTTCATCCCAGGTTCTACTGTGTATGGGGAGAGTCCTATAAAAGTCAAATGCAGTTTTTTAGACAAGCTGCATCTAAAATTACCCGTCAATATTTTCTTGATGAAGCCGTACTAGCATTTACTGATATCTTCATCCATTATTCCGGTCTGAAGCTCAGAGCCTTGGAAATGGAGCTTTTCAGTTATGCATGGACTCAATAAATGAATCAGCCACATGCTTTTCATTTCTATAAGACTACAGTGGCTTAGTTCTTGGCTCTGCATTCCTGACCTTGAAGTCTCACTTCTCGAACAGTTGGGTCACAATCCTCCAGCTTCAATCTCGGTCGTATAGAATAAAAGACAAAATCAAAACAGGCCAAGTGAGACGCCATCATAAAGGTAACAGCGGGCCATCAGACCTGGGGACTCCGTAGAAGAGATCTCACCACTGAGTCCCAGAGACATTTTCTAGTGAACTCCCCATCATCTATTATATGGAAATATTCCTTCTCATCGGGGACTTCAACAAAAGATGGTAAAACTGATTGAGATATCAGAAGGCACCATAAGCCAAGGTAATATTTATTTTAATACCTTAGCTACAACTGCGATTTTTAATAAGCTATACTAATACTATTAATAGGAGCACCAAAACAATGACCATACAGTCCGATTGTAATCTGTTCATATTGAGGGGGGGGGGGTAAAACAGCCAATGTGTTTTGGGGGTTAAAACAGTCCCCCCAACTATCGGGGCTTAAATGTTGTATAAAATTGAAGTTCACTCAAAAGGATATTGATTTTGCAGGGGTACCAATTCTGCATATGGACTTTTGGATGTATCTACAGACTACAACAAAGTTTTAGAAAATTACAAACATGTATCTGAATAAACGTTACATAAAATCTATACAAACACTTTAAAGTGGTTGTAAACCCTCCAATACAATTTAAGCTCTTTGCAAACTTGATAGCTGATCGCTGCCTGCAAAAGTGTACTCACTTAGGTAGATTCAGGTACGGACGCGTAACTTTGCGGCGCCGTAGCTTAAGGAATTTAAGCTACGCCGCCGTAAGTTAGCGAGGCAAGTACATGATTCACAATGTACTTGCCTGCTAAGTTACGTCAGCGTAGCCTGAATCGGCGGGCGTAAGGGCGCCTAATTCAAATGTGTTGGAGGGGGGCGTGTTTTATGGTAATGAGGCTTGACCTCACGTTTTTTGACGTTTTTTTTTACTGCGCATGCGCCGGGTGACTAAATTTCCCAGTGTGCATTGCGGCTAAGTACGCCGCACGGGCCTATTGATTTTGACGTGGACGTAAATCCCGATTCAAGGACGACTTACGCAAACGACGTAAAAATTTCACATTTCGAAGCGGGAACGGCGGCCATACTTGACATTACTATTCCACTAGAGCCTAGCTCTAACTTTACACGGCCTATCTCTTCCCTAAACGGCGTAAAAGTACTGCGTCGGCCGGGCGTACGTTCGTGAATCGGCGTATCTCCTCATTTACATATTCTACGCCGACCGCAATGGAAGCGCCATCCAAAATATTGCAATCTAAGATATATTCTTTAACGGCATACTATGGCCCGGATTTACAGACATCAGCGCATATTTATGCCGCCGTAGCGTATCTCTTTTACGCTATGCCGGCGCAACGCACAGAGGCAAGCACTGGATTCACAAAGCACTTGCTCCCACTCACTGTTAAAGATACGCTGGGTTTCCTCGGCGTAAGCCAGTGTAGGTGGAAGTGGGCGTGAGCCATGCTAATGAGGCGTGACCCCATGCAAATGATGGGCCAAGTGCCATAGAAGTACTTAAAATGAACAGCGCATGCGCAGTCCCATGGCCACATCCCAGTGCGCATGCTCAGAATCACGTCGAGACAACTGCCTAAGATACGTCGAATCACTGCCTACGACGTGAACGTAACCTACGCCTAGTCATATTCACATACAACGTAAATGACAAAAGATACGACGGCTTGTGTTCTCTGGTCCATACCTTTGCATGAGTTGCGCCTCCTATATGGGGAATAACTTTACGCCGGACGTACGACTTACGCAAACCGTGTATATGATGCGCCAGGCGCAACTACGTTTGTGAATCGGCGTATATCCCTCATTTGCATATGTGCATAGAAAATCTATGGGAGCGGCAAATGCGCCCTGGGTAAATATGCGCCCACGATACGACGGCGTAGGCAAGTTACGTCGGTCGTAGGAAGCCTATTTTCAGGCGTATCTAGTTTTGTGGGCACGGCGCATAGATACGACGGCGCATAGTTACACTTACGCGGCGTATCTCGAGATACGTCGGCGTAAGTGCTTTGTGAACCCGGGCCTATGTGTGCCTTTTCTGTCTACTCTCCTCATTATCTTCCTCTTAGAGCGGCACAGAGAGAAGTCTCGCGATGCTGTAATGTGATCATCTTCTTCCTGCTTCTCCCCCTTGCAAGTGATTTGCCGTCAGCTATGGCTTGGCTCTGTTGCTGTAGTAACGGCAATCGAGTGAGAGGCTTGGTTTCGGCGCTACGGCGCATGCGCGAGATTTGCAAAGGGAAATCTAGTAAGGGGCGGAAATTACATCCAGAAAACATTCTACAAACAGCAGTAGCAATGGCGTGGCCAATACCCAGAAGAGGAGAAATAATACATAAGCAAAATAAGGTATTTGACAACCTTGTTTTTGTCCGATTTAAATGTGTTTGCATTTGTAATAGTTTACAGCATGTATATATTGAAAAAAAAAAAAATCGTACTGGGTTTACTTCCTCTTTAACCCCTTCTCGCCAACCACTTTCCAGCTATTTAAAAGTTCTAAAAGCTGGGATGTGAAGGCAGGCATTCGGGTCAAATGACTGCTGGGATTGCCTGTTACAGCGGTCACATGATCGGAAAGCTCCCTACTACAGCATGAGGAAGCCAGGGCCGCTATAACAGACCTAACAAGATCAAAAGAACAATGCAAATTGAAATGTCATGGTCAAGGGTCAGGCCCTGAGGCCAGTAGCTATAGCAGTAGAGAGGCTCCCATTGACCAGCAGGATAAGTATACAAAGGTCACCCTGGCAGATGACACAAGCTCACCCGAAGTGCGGGGTTGAAGCACTAACTGTTATTTACCAGAAGTCCTGATGGTGGAGATGGGTTTTGCTGAGTGTTAGTAACGGGTCTCGGTCCTCAGGATTGCCCCGGCAGGAGGTGAGCAAGCCGGGGTCCAGTAGCAGTTATAGCAGGAAGGGATCGAGCAGTAGCGTAGTCAGTAAACAAGCCAAAGATTGGCAACACGTGGTTGCAGGTTGGGATCGAGTGGAAGCGTAGCTGAGAAACAAGCCAAAGATTGGTAACGAGTGGTAGTGGAGAGATACTGTAGACAGCTAACGCCAATTGGCACCAGACGGCCTACTTAAAGTGGAGGTTCACCCAAAATATAATTTTTTAACATTAGATTTAGGCTAATTAAGGGGAGCAGAAACGGGCATTTTTTTTTAAATCAATGCCGTACTTACCGTTGTAGAGATAGATGTTCTCCCGCCGCTTCCGGGTATGGGCTGCGGGACTGGGCGTTCCCATTTGATTGACAGCCTTCCGACCGTCGCATACAGCGCGTCACGAGTTTCCGAAAGTAGCCGAACGTCGGTGCGCAGGCGCCATATAGAGCCGCACCGACGTTCGGCTTCTTTCGGCAACTGGTGACGCGATGTATGCGACTGTCGGAAGGCTGTCAATCAAATAGGAACGCCCAGCCCCGAAGATCATACCCGGAAGCGGCGGGAGAACATCTATCTCCACAACGGTCAGTACGGCATTGATTTGAAAAAGAATACCCGTTTCTGCTCCCCTTAATTAGCCTAAATCTAATGTTACATTTTTTTTCCGGGTGAACTCCCGTTTTAAGGAAGTGCCCTGACCATTGCTGTTTGGTCTTCAGCTGTTCCTTGATACCCTGAATCCTGCCATTATCCTGCCTGATACCCATTGCTGAACCTGGCTTTCCTTGACCCTGCTTCTGGACTCTGCTTCTGTTCTGACTACTGGTTTCTGTTTCCGGCTTCCCATTTGATCCTGCTTCTGCCTGCAATCTTGTACCTTGCTGCCCGCCTGTTACCGAACACGGCTATTCTAGCGATTCTGTTCCTGTTACCTGTTTGGCTCCGTACTACCATCCGAGTGTCTGCGACTGCAGTCTTGCGACCTGCTGCAACTTCTTGCTGTAAGCC
Organism: Rana temporaria; assembly: GCF_905171775.1. Classification (NCBI taxonomy): domain Eukaryota; kingdom Metazoa; phylum Chordata; class Amphibia; order Anura; family Ranidae; genus Rana; species Rana temporaria. Next base: position 9,242,706 of record NC_053496.1, read on the forward strand.
TGCCAGAAACTCTACACAACCTGACGTTCCAGTGCCCCTGTCCAAGCGGAGTTCCTCTTTAACCCCAGATGATTCCCCAGCTGCCTATCCTGATCTGATGCTTCTCCTGCTTCCCCGAAATCGCATCCTCTGCTACAAGTGTCCGGGTCTACTTCTGCAGGCACTCGTGTTCCTCCTGTCCCTCGGTTTCCTCTGTTCCACTCCCAGCGGGACCAGGGCTGGAGATACAAGAGAGGCCGACCTCGTCATTTCAGTCTCCCCTCAGGTACGTGACAGTATCTGAGACCCCTGTCTGCTGCCTGGATAATATCCTTGCTGAGCAACTCCAACTCCATGGGCAACTATCAACCACCCAAATCCCCGGCACCCATGCTACTTTGTGCCTTGCACGCCGTTCGCCAAATTTTGGACCGGAAAGCCCCCTGGCCATTTCAGTCTCATCCTGGTACATGACATTTTCAAAACATAACAATGTTCCTTCAGCATCCACAATACCTTTTCTTCAATGTTAATGCCCTCTGTACTAAGCTCATTATAGATTCATGTGATTTCAGCTGCCATCACTATATGACAAATAATTAAAGACCCCCCCAACACACACATACACACATATTAAATGTACTGCAGCAAAGTTAATTATGGCTTCAAGGAGGACAAACGTTGAAGAAGATTATCAACAACAGCGTCGCTTGATTAAAAAAGAAGTACTTTTAATTAATCTGGCGTGTTCAAGATGACCTGTAATAACACCTTTATTAAAACCCACAGGAAGTACGGCAACAATGGCAGGTATCTCAGTGGAAAATGTCACAATATGTCCTGTAATCCACATAAAAGGAGAAGAAAAGTTGAAGCTGCAGCATGAAAATAAATATAAAATACCAAATAAATGCTAACCTTGGCGGACCCTCAAGACATTTACACTAACATGCATATCAACAAGATGAATACATGTACATATACAGTAGAATTCCCCTTGATAGTTTTGATTCAAGATACATTTTACCATAAAATAAGACACAATGCAAACAAAAAGGACCATTGTTTAGCTGCCGAGAACATTAAACACTTAGCGGTAACCTTCACACATAAAGCATAAAATAAATAGTAAGTCTATCATAAAGCACTTCCATTACTTGTCCAAATGCCAAAGTTCAAATCTCAATAACGTGACCGTGAATGTACTTCTTCAAGGTGCAAGGTCTAGAACAGTCACACACCAAAACGAAATCTTAGCAAAAGGAATAAATATTGGTGGCCATTAGACATGTGCAATTAGTTTTGTTCCGAATTCGTTTTAACGAATTTCGACAAATTCATTCATTCGGAAATAACCAAATTAACGAAAACCCGTTTAACAAATTTCTTCGAATATTCGTGAATTTGAATATTCTGAAATTTGTAAATTCATACATCCGTAAATGCTTAAATTTGTACATTCGTAAATTGTTAAATTAGTAGATAGGTTAATGCTTAAATTCGTAGTTTCGAACATTCGTAAATTTGTAAATGAGTAAATTTGCAAATTCGTAAATTTGTACATCCTTAAATGCTTAAATTTGTACATTCGTAAATTGTTAAATTAGTAGATAGGTTAATGCTTAAATTCGTAGATTCGTACATTCGTGAATTTGTAAATTAGTAAATTTGTAAATTCGTACATTCGTAAATTCGTACATCCGTAAATGCCTAAATTTGTACATTAGTAAATTGTTAAATTAGTAGGTTAATGCTTAAATTCGTAGATTCGTACATTCGTAAATTTGTAAATTAGTAAATTTGTAAATTCGTACATTCGTAAATTCGTACATCCGTAAATGCTTAAATTTGTACATTCATAAATTGTTAAATTAGTAGATAGGTTAATGCTTAAATTCGTAGATTCGTAGTTTCGAACATTCGTAAATTAGTAAATTTGTAAATTCGGAAATCTGAAATAATAATTAACTAAGAAACTTTGTTAAAAAAAAAAAAGAATAACTTAACTATCACTAACTATTAAATTATAGGTATTGGAATTTCCTTTCAAATTTGGTTGTTAGTGAATGTAACAAATACAAATTTATCCGAAGTTACGAATTATTTCCTGAAATAACAAATGCCGTATCTAGACAAATGGAACGGAATGAATTAATAATAAATAAATAACAATAATAATAAAAACGTTTTATTATTATTATTTGTTATTAATTTTGTTCCATTTCATTTGTTATTTCAGGTAATTCGTAACTTCGGATAAATTTGTATTCGTTACATTCACTAACAGCCAAATTTGAAAGGAAATTACAATACCTATAATTTAATAGTTCAGTGCGGCCCCCCCCCCGCAGGCTCGGAGCCCATTTTTTGGTCTGCCCACTCAGCCAAGCTTTTTCCATCTTAGCTCCCCCGCCTCCACGGGGGTCGTGCGGTGTATTGGCGGCAGTTACATGGTTTCCAGTCGGTCCACAGTCGCAGCACATGGGAAAGCGCTTTTGCCCTTTCTTTTAGTCGTTAAAGGGTAAATATGTTCATTATTCACAATATTGTCAATATGGTAGATGTTTCTCTGTTGAGAGTGTTTTTGTTTGTTTTTTAAACAATCTCACCTATACGATGTATTTCATTCTAGAGCATCTCCTTTCTACCCCCTGAAGATGACCGCCCTCTACAAGGTCGAAACGTGTCAGGGTTTATCATATGTACCATGTTCATCATGTGTACCATTGTTATAACATTATGCCATGCCTTTGCAGGTTTGCCCTGGTTGGCCCAATCAATATACTGTTAATCTTGTATGTACATGTTTTTATTGCCATTACTTTGACTGTGTTTTGGTTTAAAAATATATCAGATACGTTTCCTTGTGAGACATATATTAAAACTTTTGTATTTACTAAATAATATCCATTTATTTATTTTTTGCTGCAATACAAAGCCCCCCGGGGTAACATTTCCTTTTTTCTTCTATAATTTAATAGTTAGTTATTTCAGATTTTCGAATTTTCGGGTTTCGGATTTTAACATTTTGAATTTCCACATTTCCAAATGTAAGAATTTTACGAATTGCGATCATAACGAATGACCCGAAAAACAAAAAAAAAACGAATGAATGTCTAGTGGTCATTGCATAAAGTTAATGAAGCCTGAGATTGCTAAACCAACATGTCTCACACATATTCATTCTGTGCATATTTTCCGTCATCTCCACTTCCACTATATCCCATCATTTTTTTTGAATATTCATTAAGTTTTTTGACAAAAAGGGCAGATTCTTTGTCAGGCATTGCCTTGTGTTTTCTTTTGGCCAATATTAAAGTGGAGGTTCACCCGGAAATGACAATTTTTAAGATTAGATTGAGGCTCATTTTGTCAAGGGGAATCGGGTAGTTTTTTTTTAAATCGAAGCCGTACTTACCGTTTTAGAGATACATCTTCTCCGCCGCTTCCGGGTATGGGCTGCGGGACTGGGCGTTGCTTCTTGATTGACAGTCTTCCAACAGGCTTCCGACGGTCGCATCTATCGCGTCACGATTTTCCATAAGTAGCCGAACGTCGGTGCGCAGGCGCCGTATAGAGCCGCACCGGCGTTTGGCTTCTTTCGGCTACTCGTGACGCGATGGATAAGACCGTCGGAAGCCTGTCGGAAGACTGTCAATCAAGAAGGAACGCCCAGTCCCGAAGACCATACCCGGAAGTGGCGGAGAAGATCGCTCTCTAAAACGGTAAGTACGGCTTCGTTTTTAAAAAAAATACCCGATTCCCCTTGACAAAATGAGCCTCAATCTAATGTTAAATTTTTTTTTTAGGGTGAACTCCCGCTTTAACTAGACATGTGTGATGTGTTTCGGAATTTCCGAATAACAATAGTAACAAATTTAAATTATTTGAAATAAATTAAAATTAAAAAAATTAACTGGATTAGAAAAAATGAGTTTGAATATGAATTTGGAAATTGAATTTGAATATACCCTAAAATATGAATTCGAAAATTTATTTGAATTTGTATTTGAATTTATTTGAATATACCGTAAAATATGAATTTGAAAATTTGTTTGAATTTGAATATACCGTAAAATATGAGTTCGAAAATGTATTATATTTTAACCCCCGCTAGCGGCCAAAAAAGGGTTAAAACCGGCCAGTGTATTCACTGCTCCTACAGCGCCTCAAAGATGCGGCTAGCAGTACTTTTTTTACCGTCCTGCCAGCGCAACGATCCAGTGTGAAAGCCCTTAGGCTTTACTCTCACTGGATGCCAGGACATTTTCTACTCCCACTGGCCCTAGTCCGGTCCAGAAATTCAGCAGTTTATATTATTTAAATGTAACACTCACTTCTTTTTTTCCAATATATCCCCCAATGTCCGGTTTCGTACGAAAAACAAAGTTATATAATTCCTTACTGACTGTTTTCATCTTGCTTGTGGGCATCTTGCATCATGCCTGTGAAGCCCACAAGCAGACAGTCCCGGGGATACGGTGTTGCTGAGCTACCAGCATGCACCACCACCCATTCCCGTGCATGCACGTTATGTATGGCGCGCGGCGCCGTAAATTTCTGGCGTCGCCATCACAACAAAGTGCCAGCCCTGTTGTGATGGCAACAAAGGTAAATCGGTTTCGGGGGATATCGCGAGAATTAGCGGCAGCCATCCAATAATGACACATAGCTCCCACGAGACAGTGCGCTGCCGGATATGATGACCATACCCACGAGTGGCAGAGAAAGGAAATGTCATAGAAAACACGGCTACAGTGGAACCTCGGATTACGAGCATAATCCGTTCCAGGAGAATGCTCGTAATCCAAAGCACTCGCATATCAAAGCAAGTTTCCCCATTGAAGTCAATGGAAACGAAAATAATTTGCTCCACATTGACTTCAATGGCATGCAATACCGCAAGCGGCCAAAGGCGGCGATCGGGCAGCAGAGATCCTCGGAAACGGCCAAAAAGGCACGAGGACACTTCGGCTGACCTCGGCAAACCTCAGAAAGACTTCGTCCCCGAGATTTGCCGAGGTCAGCCAAGCTGTCCTCGGGGCCTTTCCGTGCATTTCCGAACGGCTGCGATTTGACGACGTTCGGCTCTGCTCGGCTCTGGCGCCCCACCCCCACCTCAGGCCAAACGCCGTACTGCACACCGCTTTGGCCTGAATCGTGCTCATTTTGCAAGACAACCCTTGCAAATTGAGTTACGATTTTTAAAAATACAGTGCTCGTATTTGCGAAACGCTCGTTAACCGCGCTACTCGCAATCCGAGGTTCCACTGTATACAGGTAACCTTTAGGAAAAAAAAATATGTATTATTCCATTTCACAATGTACGCAATGCGGGAATGCTATTAAGGTTAACTTCAAAAACCGTGTGGAACTCCACAAAAAAAAACCTAGGCCCGGATTCACAAAGCACTTACGCCGACGTATCTCGAGATACGCCGCGTAAGTGTAAATATGCGCCGTCGTATCTGTGCGCCGTGCCCACAGAACTAGATACGCCTGAAAATAGGCTTCATCCGACCGACGTAACTTTCATACGCCGGTGTATCATGGGCGCATATTTACACTGGACGTATTTGGCGCTCCCATTGATTTTCTATTCACATATGCAAATGAGGGAGATACGCCGATTCACGAACGTACTTGCGCCCGGCGCATAATATACGCGGTTTGTATAAGTCATACGTCCGGCGTAAAGTTATGCCCCATAAAACAGGTGTAAATCAGCAGCATACATGCAAATGGCTACACAAAGGAACACAGCCGTCGTGTTTTACGTTGTTTACGTAGTACGTGAATAGGGCTGGGCGTAGGTTACGTTCACGTCGTAGGCAGTGATTTGTCGTATCTTAGGGAGTAGTTCTGACGTGATTCTGAGCATGCGCACTGGGATACGTCCACGGGACGGCAAATGCGCCGTTCGTTTTAAGTACTTGTATGGCAGTCGGCCCATCATTTGCATGGGGTCACGCCTCATTAGCATGGCTCACGCCCACTTCCACCTACGCTGGCTTACGCCGAAAAAAAAACCAGCGTAGATTTGACAGCGAGTGGGAGCAAGTGCTTTGTGAATACTGTGCTTGCCTCTCTGCGCTGGTTCGGCGTAGCGTAAAAAAGATACGCTACGCGGGCATAAATATGCGCCAATGTATGTGAATCCGGGCCCTAAAAGGCAATAAAAAATATTATATGATTAAAAATACAGCATTTAGTATATATATATATACAATGTATATGTTATAAAAGGCTTTGAATGCCACTTACCCAGCGACTACAATTTCAAAGTCTCCATCGTTGTCCACATCGGTGATGGCCACCCCATAATTCAGCTGCGTCGGGTTGTTTTCGTAGTCTGGCGGTAGGGCGGTGGCGGTGATAGCCGTGAACATGGGCTCCGAGCGCTGAGCGCCCCCGCAGTACAGAACGATGGAAAGCAGCAAGACCAGCAGCATCATCCTTGACATCTGGAAGTAAAACATACAATGTGGTCAGGACTTCTTCGCTCTGGGGGCATCGTCCAATTTATGTAACAATCAAAGTGGTTCTTGTAAACTGGTTTTATTGAGCGCATCAAATAATAAACAATTTCTTTTTTTTGCAACATCTGAGAGAATGTCGAAGGAAAACACAACTGAATTTCCTCTTTATTTAACCCTTGTGTTCAGGTGTGACTACGGAACAGATACTCTAATCTCTGCAGAAGCTACAATGAAACTCATTTATGTTCTAAGATGTTATCGTGAGCGCGCATAGTAAAAATGTGTAATATAAATAAACAGTAACTATATAATTAGGCGGATTGCACCCAAGCATTCAATATGAAGTGATTAGCATACGATCGGGAAAGGACTGTTATTACAATGAGAAGCTGTAACCTTTTCACGCTAATATGTTAAGTACAACATAAAATGATACAGCGCTCAAAAAAAAAAAATGACTTAACCCCCTAATCACATAACAAATCATAAACATAAGCGTCCATTCAAACTCATTAAAGTGCATCAGTCAAAAAGTACAAATATAACCCTCAATAATACCTCCAATGAATCCAAATAATAGGTAAGGACACAGTGCCGGGACAAGGTCATCTACAGCCTAGGGTGAGCATACCAAACTGTGCCCCCCCAAGATGTAAGAGCGTTTTGTGAGCAAAAATTCACCCCCCCCCCAAAAAATCAAGCATTACTATGTATGATTAGTTGATTACCCCCTAAAATTGCCCCTCCTCCCAATACCAATCTCCCCCAATGCAGAAATACCCTCTCCCAGCACTAATCTTTGCCCTCATTAACCCTACCAGCTCAAATCCTCTCTCTCTCCCTAAACCCCCACCCCCTCCCCACAAAAAAAATGGCCCCTCATAGCACAGACCCTCTATTCCTAAAATTTCCCCTCCGAGCACAAATTCTCTCCCCACCACTCCAAACACCAATTTCCCACCCCCATTTCCCCCCCTGCACAAATACCCCCAACTGTCCCCCCCCTCTCACATGATACCACAGTTCCCAGGGCAGCCCCTCCCTTCTGCCCACCCTTTGTCTCAGTCCTGATAGGACTTTGTCATTAGGGATAAGCCAATGGTAGGTTTTGACCAAACTTCGGCTTTTCGAGGCATTTGAATGAATGCCCCCCAATTGTCCCTATTCCTACTAGCACAAACCCCTCCCAACAAAAAAAAATTCCCATCCTAGCACTAATTCCCTCCCTCTTCTACCATATCAGCTATTCTAGCACACCCCCCCCCCCCCCAATCCCTCTCCTAGCACAAATTATCTCCCCCCCCCCCAAATTACCACTCCCAGCACCCCTCCAAATTCTCATCTTAGAGCAGTTTTTAGCCCCGGCTGTCCCCTAAATTCCCCCTCTCAACATAAATGTTCTTCCCCCAATCTCCTCCCAGTGCCCTCCACCTCACATGATACCACAGTGCACAGGGCAGCCACCCGTTCTGCCCACCCTTTGTCTTCGCCCTGATGGGACCTTATTATTTGGGATGTGTTAAAAAAGGGGGGGATAGGGTTGGGACTTTAGATGGGGCATATGATAGAAACTACCACAGGCCTTCATCCCTGTAAATGGACTTTAAATGAGATGCGTTTTTAGCAGTATGCGATTAAATATATATATGGAATATAAAAAATGCTTTCATAATAGCCAGGCTCAAAGTTACCAACCAAAAAAGCACTAACCCAAATTAATCTGTCTAGCTGTATGCATTAAAAACAGAGGTTTGGTTGCATGTATTTGCAAATACCTGTGTGAGCTGCAGGCCGCGTCAAGGCACTCCGTGTACTGCAGTCCTAACTATGAATTTTAAAGTCTCCTAAAAAGGAGCGCAGGCGTGCTTATCAATAGATAGGGTACAGGTGATGACCTATACCCACCCCTACCTATAGTTGGTCTAGCAAAGAAGAGCACTGGAAAAACAAAAGAAATGCAGGAGTGGAACCAATGTACCAAAACAGGTGCGCCGTATAAAGATAAAGCTGCCCCCTAGGTGGCGTAGCCAATGTTAAGTATGGCCGTCGTTCCCGCATCGAAATTTGAAAATTTTACGTCGTTTGCGTAAGTCGTCCGTGAATGGGGCTGGACGTAATTTATGTTCACGTTAAAACCAATACGTCCTTGCGGCGTACTTTGGAGCAATGCACACTGTCACAAGTAATTTACATAAAACACGCCCCCCCCATCCTCATTTGAATTAGGTGCGCTTACGCCGGCCACATTTACCTTACGCCGCCGTAAGTTAGGAGGCAAGTGCTTTGTAAAGTACAGTACTCATACTCTTTTATATGTGTATTTGACCTCCTTAGCTGGGACTGCTTATGCTATGGTTGGTTGCTGACCGGATAGTGGAATTGATTGTTCATCACCCACCCCCTATGGTTCTGGAGCCCTTATAGATGAAGGATCCCTCTTGGGCATTGGATGTGTCATCCGGTCCGGCTACGCTATTTTGGTGTTGGGGCGCCCACGCCTCCCTGGGGACAATCCAGGCACTCCTTGCCTAGGAGAGGGTGAGTCCATTTTTGTTGGATAATGAACCTGCTTTGGCTTCTTCCCTCTCATGCTCATATTCTGCATTAGATGTACTCCGATGCTTATGCCTGATCACAATATTTATTTTGTTTTTTCTACTTTTTATTTTCATGTTCTAGAAAAGTTTTACTGTTCAATTTCCCTGAAGAAGGATGTAATTTTGAAACAAACATTTGAAACGCGTTGGAAACAACCATCTGTGCCCTTAGCCTTGTCCTGGGGCACACGATGATCTACAGTAGTAATTTTTCTCAGATTGTTACTTTTACAGTGTATTTTGATATGTCATTATGATATTTAGTTTATCTATTTTTTGTATTAAAAACAATATTTTTATGACCTCAGTTGTCATTTCTAATTGTGGTTGCCCGGAAAATCCCACCTTCTTTAGAGGTATTAAATTTTTCTGTGAATACAGTACTTGCCTCTCTGAACTAAGGCGGCGTAGCGTAAATACGATACGCTACGCCGCCTTAAAGATACGCTCCCCTACCTGAATCCGGCTATATGATAATTTGTCTAGGATTGGAGGTCCACCCGTTAGTGGGTCCATATATAATAATATATAATTGACGCTTCTAACTTATATTCTAGCAAAGAATACCGATTGTTACATGTGAATAAAAGTGTCAGGATAAAAAGCCCGGAGGTCAAGTGGTGGAAACCAAACATCACAGTCCTTAGGTCGCTGCTACAACCACTTTCCCCTCGCTACAAAGCATGTCTGGGGTTGGTCTGGTCAGCCTATACATTAAAACGATACGTCTCTCTTCTCTGGGTGAGATGTCGGCTTCTATAGGATTGTGTCGCAACAAAGCCTGTGCAGTTCTCCATAGACATTCATTACAGAACTCTATCATCTTCCAAGGCTGAAATGTGCGGTATGAATGGACACGATGCTACATCTAAGTCAAGTGTCTGGTGATATACAGTATAATTATATTTATATACTTTTTTTTATCTTTTTATTTTTTTTAGTCTTATACCTTTTTTTTAGTTACCATGGTAACCCCTTATGTTCCAGCTCTTACAAGGCGTACAGATAGGGCTTTCAGCCTCAGTGGCGTGACTATGATGCATCCAGCAGCAAAGTGGACTCTTCCTGTGGAGACCGCACTTCACCGCTAATGTTCCTGATCATTCACATCCAAGTCCGCTCATTATATGAGACTCCACACACATACACAATATCCAGAAGAAATAATTCACTTTATAAACAGGTGGATTCAGATAGGTTTACGCCGGCGTATCAGTAGATACGCCGTCGTAACTCTGAATCTACGCCGTCGCAAATTTAAGCGTATTCTGTAAACCAGATACGCTTAAATTAGGCTAAGATACGAGCGGCGTAAGTCTCCTACGCCGTCGTATCTTAGGGTGCATATTTACGCTGGTCGCTAGGTGGCGCTTCCGTTGAGTTCGGAGTAGAATATGCAAATGACTAGATACGCCGATTTATGAACGTACGTGCGCCCGTCGCAATTAGTTACGCCGTTTACATTAGAGATACGCCGGCGAAGATAAAGCTGCTCCCTAGGTGCAAGGTATGGACGTCGGAACAAGCGTATATTTTTACGTCGCTTGCGTAAGTCGTACGCGAATCGGGCTTGACGTAATTTACGTTCAGGTCGAAACTGCGTACTTTGGAGCAATGCACACTGGGATATGTCCACGGACGGCGCATGCGCCGTTCGTTAAAAATGTCAATCACGTCGGGCATTTTTTTACGTCGTTTACGTAAGGCTTTTTCCGGCGTACAGTTAGTCGAACAAAAAGCTGGCCTAGCCAATGTTAAGTATGGCCGTCGTTCCCGCGTCGAATTTTGAAAATTTTACGTCGTTTGCGTAAGTCGTCCGTGAATGGGGCTGGACGTAATTTACGTTCACGTCGAAACCTGTCCTTGCGGCGTACTTTGGAGCATGCGCACTGGGATATGTCCACGGACGGCATGCGCCATTCGTTAAAAACGTCAATCACGTCGGGTCATGGTATATTTACATAAAACACGCCCACCTCTTCACAATTTGAATTAAGCGCGCTTACGCCGGCCCATTTACGCTACCCTGCCGCAACTTAGGAGGCAAGTGCTTTGTGAATACAGCACTTGCCTCTCTAACTTACGGCGGCGTAGCGTATATGCCATATGCTACGCCTGCCTAACGTTGCGCCCGCCTACGTGAATCTGGCTATTAGAAATTATTAAATGCCAGTGACATGAAAATAAGGCCGGGTACACACGGGCAAACATGTACGTGTCACCGTACATGTCTGCCCGGGGACTTCTGTACGATGGCTGTACTAACCATCGTACAGAAGTCCGCGCGTAAACAATACGCGGGGCGTGTCCGCGCCGTCGCCGCGACGATGACGCTGCGATGACGCGGCGACGTGGGCGGGCCTTTTAAATGCTTCCACGCATGCGTCGAAGTCATTCGACGCATGCGAGGGACGGCGGGCGCTCGGACATGTACGGTAGGTCTGTACTAACGACCATACATGTCCGGACGGTTTTAAAACAAGTCCAGGAATATTTGCCCGCTGGGAAAAGGCCCGGCGGGCAAATGTTTGCTGGAATTCTGCCCGCTCGCGCCTACACACGACCGAACATGTATGCTGAAAGTTTCAGCATACATGTTTGGTCGTGTGTACGGGGCCGAAGAATTACATTTTATCAACTTTATCCTATGAAACTTGACTGCACAGGCATTGTGTTATGCCTGGCTGTTTTTCTTTTTTTCTTTTTATGTATTATTTTTATAAACTTTTTCAGAGTTACAGCCAGTGTTGGCCCGTCCATTAAGGGTGCATGGGTGTCGCCCCCTCTATCACACCACCTCCCTATATAAGTAATAGATAGATTCACAGTGGCTGCAATTGATGATGCAGTGGCTGCAATTGTTGGGCACAGTGGCTGCATTTGATGGCACAGTGGCTGCATTTGATGGGCACAGTGGCTGCATTTGATGGGCACAGTGGCTGCATTTGATGGCACAGTGGCTGCATTTGATGGGCACAGTGGCTATAATTGATGGGCACAGTGGCTGCATTTGAAGGGCACAGTGATTGCATTTTTTTTTTTTTAATAAAGGACTTTTTTCCACGGTGAGTGTGTTTTTTTACAATTATTTACACTTACTTAGTGAAATGGCCCGTGATGTCAAAAAAATTGACATCACGGGCCACGGCTCGGACTCCTGGAAGTGGGAAAGGATACCTGTCAAAGGTCAGGTATCCTGTCCCCCCTGCCCCACGAATGGTGCCAATTGTGGCACTGGAGGAGGGGAGTTATCAGATGATCGGAAGTTCCACTTTAGGGTGTAACTCCGCTGTAACCAACTTCCTGCTGTTTTTAGAACTTTGCCTAATCCTTCTGGTTTTCATTTTCTGTTTGTAGCCATTCCCTGATAGCATTAGTTAGAGTGAGGACATCCAAAGGATTATTGTATCTAATGGGGCATTGTATCTATGTGGTATTAGTATCCAGGGGGTATTATATCTAGGGGGTATTAGTATCCAGGGAGTTATTAGTATCCAGGGGGTATTGTATCCAGGGGGTATTGTATCTAGGGGTCATTAGTAGCCAGGGAGTATTGTATCTAGGGGGCATTGGTAACTAGGGGGTATTAGTATCCAGGGGGTATTGTATATAGGGGGCATTGTATCCAGGGGATATTATATCTAGGGGTCATTAGTATCCAGGGAGTATTGTATCTAGGGGGTATTGTATCTAGGGGGCATTATATCTAGGGGTACTGTATCCAGGGGGTATTAGTATCCAGGGGGTATTAATATCCAGGGGGGCATTGTATTCAGGAGTGCTGTATCCAGGGGGTATTGTATCTAGGGGTATTAGTATCCAGGGGGTATTGTATCTAGGGGACATTGTATCTAGGGGGTATTAGTATCCAGGGGGCATTGTATCTAGGGGGTATTTGTATCCATGGGGTATTGTATCTAGGGGGCATTGTATCTAGGGGGTATTAGTATCCAGGAGGTATTGTATCTAGGGGGTATTAGTATCCAGGAGGTATTGTATCTAGGGGGGCATTATTATCCAGGGGGTATTGTATCTAGGGGTCATTAGTATCCAGGAAGTATTGTATCTATGGGGCATTGTATCTAGGGGGTATTAGTATCCAGGGGGTATTGTATCTAGGGGGCATTGTATCTAGGGGGTATTAGTATCCCGGAGGTATTGCATCCAGGGGGTATTAGTATCCAGGAGGTATTGTATCTAGGGGGGCATTATTATCCAGGGGGTATTGTATCTAGGGGTCATTAGTATCCAGGAAGTATTGTATCTAGGGGGGTATTGTATCTAGGGGCATTGTATTCAGGGGGTATTGTATCCAGGGGTACTGTATCCAGGGGGTATTAATATCCAGGGGGCAGTGTATTCAGGAGTACTGTATCCAGGGGGTATTGTATCTAGGGGTCATTAGTATCCAGGAAGTATTGTATCTAGGGGGGTATTGTATCTAGGGGCATTGTATTCAGGGGGTATTGTATCCAGGGGTACTGTATCCAGGGGGTATTAATATCCAGGGGGCAGTGTATTCAGGAGTACTGTATCCAGGGGGTATTGTATCTAGGGGGTATTAGTATCCAGGGGGTATTGTATCTAGGGAGTATTAGTATCCAGAGGGTATTGTATCTAGGGGGTATTAGTTTCCAGGGGGTGTTTTATCTAGGGGGGCATTAGTATCCAGGGGGTATTGTATCTAGGGGGCATTGTATCTAGGGGGTTTTTGTATCCAGGGGGTATTAGTTTCCAGGTGGCATTAATATACAGGGGGCATTGTATTCAGGAGTACTGTATCCAGGGGGTATTGTATCTAGGGGTATTAGTATCCAGGGAGTATTGTATCTAGAGGGCATTGTATCTAGGGGTTATTAGTATCCAGGGGGTATTGTATCAAGGGGGAACTGTATCCAGGGGGTATTAATATCCAGGTGGCATTGTATTCAGGAGTACTGTCAGTGTATCCAGGGGTATTGGTATCTAGGGGGTATTAGTATCCGGAGGGTATTAGAATCCAACCGACACACAAGGAGACCTTTTGGTAATAGTGCGGGCACAGAAATAAGAGAGTGCCAATGTATTTAGCACAATTTATTGGAAATAATATAATTGTGTGCACACTGTGCTCTATTTAATGGTAAAGTAAATGAAAAAAAACAAATCTTCAGCGGCTGTCTTCATTATGGGGAAATATACCGTCCCTTTTATTTTCTCTTTATTGGTCTGTAAATGTTCAGTAAAGTCTATAGACATACATTTTCCGCGCAAGGTTATTACAGAGGCGCTCCAAGCCTATTAATACGAGGGGGAGATGAAGTCCCGAATGCGCTTTATGTGGTTAAATCTCATAAGAGTGAAAAACAATGATGGACTGAACTCACGTCATTTAATGAAATCAAGAGATACAATAAATAGATTGCGTAGCAGCAATGTAATTTATAATGGAGTTATTTATTTATCAGAAAAAAAAATATATAAAAAATAAAAAATCCATCATTTATCATTATCTATAATAACGTCAGTGATATACGATTTATTTGTCTACATGCTTGCCTTTTTCTTTTTTTTTTTTTTAATGAGGAAAAAAAAAAAAAATCTTTAAATAACGAAGGAGATAAAAGTTTTTTGTTTCTTTCCCGTTGTGTGTTAACATAAAAGCAACAGTGAATAAAATTGATGAATTTCTTTTTTTTTTTAAAAAGTAAAAAAGGACACAGCAACAAAAAGCAAAATAAAAAGAAGATAAAAGAGCAAAAGGATAAAAAAAAAAAAAAAAACAGATCTTTTCTATACACAGAAATGTATTTCATGTATGTCAAAGACAATCATTAATCAAAACCGCGGATACCGGTTCTGACACCCAATTCTCCGCGCTCAAACAATAGACAATGCCGAGGAGGAGACGCCATTGTGCTATAGAAAGAGAAAATACGGAGGAGTTCTTCCTTTATATCCAAAGCTCAACGTTTGAGAGAAATACTAAAATTAGAAGAGTGATGAAGATTCTATTATCAAAAAATTTTACAAAAAAACAATCACTTTTTTTTTTTTTAGCAATGCTGCCTAATAAAGAAGACACTTACTGGTTTTCCTTCATTTTATTTAAAGCGGAGTTCCAACCACAATTAGTATTTTTTAAATGTATGTCCTTTCATCCTGCGTTTTTATAATATAAATCCGGTCACTTACTATTTTACAATCCGCCGCCGATCCGCATAGATATTCAAAAAATATAGTTTATAAAACTATATCTACACCGTTGCCATTTTGCTTGTGGGCATTGTGAAGCCTACAAGCACTTAGGGCCAGATTCACAGCGGAGATACTCCGTTGTATCTCTCAGAGTATCTATGCGCCTGATTCATAGAATTAGTTACGCATAGATATCCCTAAGATCCGACATGTGTAATTGTTTTACACTGTCGGATCTTAGGATGCAGTACCTCGGCCGCCGCTGGGGGGAGTTCGCGTCGTAAACCAGCGTCGGGTATGCAAATTAGGAGTTACGGCGATCCACGACGGTTTTTCGCGTTCGCTACGTCGCCGCTAGTCTAGTTTCCCGTCGCAAAGTTAGTCGTCGTTTTAGGTGCCTTAACTTTACACAGCACACGTATGTGCTGTTTAAAGTATGGCCGTCGTTCCCGCGCCGAAATTTAAAAATTCACGTCGTTTGCGTAAGCCGTCCGGGAATACGGAAGTACGCTATGCACGTCGCTGTTCGAAAAAATGACGTCAGTTCGCGCAAAGCACGGCGGGAATTTCGAAACGGAGCATGCGCAGTAGGTCCGGCGCGGGAGCGCGCCTAATTTAAATGGCACACGCCCCTTTAAATTACGCGGGCTTACGCCGTAGGCCGCCAGCGTAGGTTTTCATTGCAAGTGCTTTGTGAATCAGGCACTTGCGATGAAAACTTGCGGCGGTGTAACGTATCTACGATACGTTACGCCGCCGCACTTCTACGTGAATCTGGCCCTTACTTCCTGGAAGTCTTGGATGGGGGGGGGGGAGTGATAATTGGACAGCGCACTGCATCCTGGGAAATGATGACACACATTTCCCAGGAGCATTAGAGGGAGATGATGTCAGAATCCTAGGTGGTTTAAAGGCAGATTTCGTGGGACCGCATAGCAACAGGCATTTCCAGATGAGTAAAAAAAAATGGGCCAGATCCTCAAAAGAGATACGGCGGAGTAACTGCTGTTACGCCGTCGTATCCCTGGTCCTAACTATGGAACTGATCCACAGACTCAGTTTCCCATAGTTAGGACGAAGATCCGACATGTGTAATTGAATTACACTGTCGGATCTTAAGGATGCAATTCTAGGCCGGCCGCTAGGTGGCGAGGCCATTGCGGCCGGCCTAGAATATGCAAATGAACACTTACGGCGATCCACGAACGCTCCGACGGGCCCGTCGCTCTAAATCTACGTCGTTTACGTCGAGTTCCGCCGCGTAAAACTAGGGCTAAGCCCTAGTTGTCCTAAGCCATGTTAAGTATGGCCGTCGTTCCCGCGTCGAATTTTAAATTCTACGTCGTTTGCGTAAGACGTCCGTGAATGGCGCTGGACGCCATTTACGGTAACGTCTAAGCAAATGACGTCGGAGCGACGTCAGTTAGCGCAATGCACGTCGGGTAATTTACCCGACGGAGCATGCGCAGTACGTCCGGCGCGGGAGCGCGCCTAATTTAAATGGGACTCGCCCATTTGAATAGGAACGCCTTGCGCCGGACGGATTTAAGTTACAGCGCTGCAAAATTCCAGGTAAGTGCTTTGTGGATCGGCACCTAACTTTGGAATTTTGCGGCGGAGTAACTTAAATCAGAAAAGTTACGTTGCGCCAAGGCTTTGTGGATAACCCCCAATGTTCTTTTTTTTTTCTTTTTTAGTCGTAAGCTACAGTTTAAAGCAAAATTGTTTTTTTGATGGAACCTCCACTTTAAGGCGGTATTAAACCCAAAACCAAAGTGTAATATATTGCAGTTTACCATTCATTAGATAGGGTGGCTGCATTTGTTTTCCTTTTTAGGGTTTCCCCCCCTCTGTTTTCACCTGGTGATCCGACCAGTAACACACCTTCTGTATTAAAGTAGAAATGTGCAATTTGTTTCGTTATTAAATTGTTCTTTAACAAATTTCAACTATTTTCGCTAATTCTGAAATATCCAGATTAACGAAAACCTGTTTAAAGAATTATATTTGAGAGAATGTAATTGGACAGTTTCCAGAATAGACACGGTTCTCCAGTCCTTGAAGTATTAAAATAAAGAAGGGGGAACAAACTGAGCAGGCGTTTGCCTACTGTTTAAAGAATTAGTAAATTTGTCAATTCATAAATTCGAAAAAATTCTGAAAGTCGGAAGTTCTTAATCCCAAGATCCAAAAATTTGAAAATCTGAAATAATAACTAACTAATAATAACTTAACTATTACTAACTATTAACCACCTAAGACCCGGACCATTATGCAGGTTAAGGACCTGGCCCCTTTTTGCGATTCGGCACTGCCTCGCTTTAACTGACGATTGTGCGGTCGTGCGACGTGGCTCCCAAACAAAATTGACATCCTTTTTTCCCCACAAATAGAGCTTTTTTTTTGGTGGTATTTGATCACCTCTGCAGTTTTTTTTTCTGCGCTATAAACAAAAATAGACAGAAAAAAAAAAAAAAAAACACAGTGGCCCAGATTCTCGTATATGGGCGTAAAACTGTGCGGGCGTGAAGTATCTGATTTACGTTACGCCGCCGCAAGTTTTACAGGCAAGTGCTTTATTCACAAAGAACTTGCCTGTAAAGTTGCGGCAGCGTAGCGGAAATCACCCGGCGCAAGCCCGCCTAATTCAAATTAGCCGGGTAGGGGGCGTGGAGCATTTAAATTAAGCGTGTTCCCGCGCCGAACGTAATGCGCATGCGCCGTCCGAAAAAAATCCCAGGGTGCATTGCTCCAAATGACGTCGCAAGGACGTCATTGGTTTCGACGTGAACGTAAATGGCGTGCAGCCCCATTCACGGACGACTTACGCAAACAACGTAAATTTTAAAATTTTGACGCGGGAACGACGGCCATACTTAACATTGGTTGCCCCTCATATAGCAGGGGCAACTTTACGCGGCGCAAATCTAACGTAAACGTCGTAACTTCACTGCGTCGACCGCGCGTACGTTCGGGAATTCGCGGATTTTGCTAATTTGTATACTCGACGGGGAAAACGACGGAGGCGACACCTATCGGCAAAAAAAAAAAATTGCATTTAAGATCCGACAGCGTAAGAGCCTTACGCCTGTCGGATCTAATGGATATCTATGCGTAACTGATTCTAAGAATCAGTCGCATAGATACGACGGCCCAGATTAGGACTTACGACGGCGTACATTGCGTTGCGCCGTCGTAAGCCCTTTGAGAATCTGGGCCAATATTGTTTTACTTTTTGTTATAATAATATCCCAATTTAAAAAAAAAATTTAAAAAAAATTCTCAGTTTAGGCCGATACGTATTCTTCTACATATTTTTGGTAAAAAAAAAAAAAAACAATCGCAATAAGCGTTTATTGATTGGTTTGCGCAAAAGTTATAGGCCCGGATTCACAAAGCACTTGCGCCAACGTATCTCGAGATACGCCGCGTAAGTGCAAATATGCGCCGTCGTATCTGTGCGCCTGACTCAGAAACTAAGATACGCCTGAAAATAGGCTTCATCCGACCAACGTAACTTGCCTACGCCGATGTAGAGTGGGCGCATATTTACGCTGGACGTATTTGGCGCTCCCATTGATTTTCTATTCACATATGCAAATGAGGGAGATACACTGATTCACGAACGTACGTACGTCCGACGCAGTGCACGTAAAGTCCTACGTCCGGCGTAAAGTTAAGCCCCATAAAGCAGGTGTAACTCAGCAGCATCCATGCAAAGGGCTGCACCAGGGAACACAAGCCGACGTATTTTACGTGGTTTACGTAGGACCTGAATATGACTAGGCGTAGGTTACGTTCACGCCGTAGGCAGTGAATCGACGTATCTTAGGCAGTCTTTTTCCGACGTGATTGTGAGCATGTGCACTGAGATGCGCCCACGGGACCGCGCATGCGCAGTTGGCGATACGTATCTGTCTGGCGCTCGGCCCATCATTTGCATGGGGTCACGCCTCATTAGCATGGCTCACGCCCACTTCCACTTACGCCGACTTACACCTGAGAAACCCAGCGCAGATTTGGGAGGAAGTGCTTTGTGAATTCAGTGCTTGCCTCTCTGCGCTGCATCGGCGTAGCGTAAAGGAGATACGCTACGGCGGCATAAATGTGCGCCAGTGTCTGTGAATCCGGCCCATAGCGTCTACAATATAGGGGGTAGATTTATGATTTTGTTTTATTTGTTATTTTTTACTAGTAATGGCTTGCGATATTGCGTCGGACAAATCGGACACTTTTGACACTATTTTGGGACCATTCGGTGCTGGGATGGTGGGGGGGCCCTGGCCCTTCAGCTCTAAATATACCATCCAGGGCTTTATTGAAACATTTACACAAAAATATAAATAAAAATCGGTGAAAACACCCCACAGTGTTAAATGCCAGCAATTTGCAGAATGCAAACCCCGCTGATCAGACGGGTGAATTGACGTCGGGAGTGATTTTTAGGAAAATCGCTAATCTCTAATAACAAAGTAAACACATTTTCTATAGCATTTCCATTCGATCTATAACACTTTGATCTTGCCTTAAATCTGACATTTTTTTTTTGCTTTAACTGCTGAGCTGGATAAACATCTCAACATGTAGAAAACATTGCTGTGAATTTCAGGCGAGGCGCTGGAACGCTGCGGACTCAGCCGGAACAGAACTTCCCTCTGACAGACGTTAATTGTGCTCAGTGATGGCTGGAACGTGTTATTGCTTTATTTCTTACTTTACTAACAAATATCAAAATGTCCCACACCGCGCCGTCAGCCTCCGCCGCTCGTTCTCCACCCAGCTGGCAGTATTAAGTTGACTTTCATGCAGAAACCCAGACGAATGTACTAAAGCAGAGACTGGCAGGATGTAGTTTTAGCTGTCAGAATGGTTCTGCGTGTTTACAGCCCCCCCCCCATATATAGAAACAGAAAGGAGTAGACTTCAAAGAAACACAATGTAGATGGTGGAGATAAGGTATGTATGAAATCATCGCCCGCTGTGATCATAAACAAACGCGAACAAACAACCTTCTGTACGGCAACGAACGCTGCCAATCTCAAAAAGTGCACATGGTCTAAAGTTACCTACACAAGTATACTGACTATAGTTCTTATACACAAGAAGGTTCTTATACACAAGGAGGTTCTTCTACACAAGGAGGTTCTTCTACACAAGGAGGTTCTTCTACACAAGGAGGTTCTTCTACACTGAGAGGTTCTTCTACACAAGAAGGTTCTTCTACACAAGAAGGTTCTTCTACACTGAGAGGTTCTTCTACACAAAGAGGTTCTTCTACACTAAGAGGTTATTCTACACTAAGAGGTTCTTCTACACCAGGGGTCCTCAAACTACGGCCCCATGCGGCCCGCGGAGGACTTTAAACCGGCCCGCCCGTCCCTGACAGGCAATGCCGGCTGGTTACACCGCAATCCCGCTGTGTCACGGAGATCTCCGTGACACAGCGCCGTTAACAGTTCGGGCGCGCTGTGATAAATGTCCCGCCCTCCTCCTCCTCCTAGAAGACTAGCTTGTGTGATAGAGCCAGTGTGCTGTCTGTCACACAAGCTTGTCTAGGAGGGCGGGACATTTATCAGCGCGCCAGAACTGTTAGTGGGGGAGCATACAGCCGGAGCGACCGTGACACAGCACAGACCGTGACACAGCACAGTAAGGAGGCTTACAATGGGGGGGGGGGGGGCTGGCTTGTGATGATGGATGATGAGCTAGCTGGTGGTGGTTGAGGGATGAGGGATGGAGAACTGGTGGTGGTTGATGGATGAGGGATGGGGAACTGGTGGTGGTTGATGGATGAGGGATGGGGAACTGGTGGTGGATGAGGGATGATGAGGGATGATGATGATGATGAGGGATGATGATGGGGAGCTGGTGGTGATGAGGGATGATGATGAGGGATGATGATGATTGCAATGTTCTTGATCGGCTTGCAATTAATGATTGTGAGGGGGGGGTTTGCAATGAGGGGCTTACAATGATGATTGTGAGGGGGGTTTGCAATGAGGGGGCGATGATGGTGAGGTGGGGGGGCTTGCAATGATCATGATCGGTTTGCAATTAATGATTGTGAGGGGGGCTTATAGTGATGAAGGGGGAGGGTTGCAATGATCGTGAGTGGCTTGCAATAGTGAGGGGGGGGCTTGAAATTAATTTTTATAGTCCGGCCCTCTAACGGTCTGAGGGACAGTGAACCGGCCCCCTGTTTAAAAAGTTTGAGGACCCCTGTTCTACACTAAGAGGTTCTTCTACACTAAGAGGTTCTTCTACACTAAGAAGTTCTACACTAAGAGGTTCTTCTACACTAAGAGGTTCTTCTACACTAAGAGGTTCTTCTACACTAAGAGGTTCTTCTACACTAAGAGGTTCTTCTACACTAAGAGGTTCTTCTACACTAAGAGGTTCTTCTACACTAAGAGGTTCTTCTACACTAAGAAGTTCTTCTACACTAAGAGGTTCTTCCACACTAAGAGGTTCTTCCACACTAAGAGGTTCTTCTACACTCAGGCCTCGTACACACGACCGGACATGTGAATGAATGAAAACTTATATAGCGCAACACATGCGAACTGAAACTGGTCTGCGCCCAGAGGCGATTAAGAGGACAGATCCGATCATGTGTACAGGCTAGCGGACAGATTTCCAGCGGACAAAAGTTTCTTAGCATGCTAAGAAATTTGTCCGCTGGAGAGAGTTAGTACGTAACCAGCGGACCGAAATCCCGCGCATGCGTCGAATTGATTCGACGAATGCGTGGAAGCATTGAACTCGCGCGATAGAGAACGTCGGTGTCGTCTACGTCACCGCGTTCTCTGTCCGCGGGGATTTCGGTTTGATGGTGTGTACAGCCATCAGACCGAAATCTCCGAGCGGACATGTCTGATGAAAACGGTCCACGGACCGTTTTCATCGGACATGTCCTGTGGTGTGTACGAGGCCTAAGAGGTTCTTCCACACTAAGAGGTTCTTCCACACTAAGAGGTTCTTCCACACTAAGAGGTTCTTCCACACTAAGAGGTTCTTCCACACTAAGAGGTTCTTCCACACTAAGGCCGCGTACACACGGTCGTTCCAAACCGATAAGAATGGTCCGACGGGCCATTTCCATCAGTTCACCGCTGAAGTGGCCTGATGGTCTGATGTGCGTACACACCATCATTCCGAAAACCGATCGGGTCAGAACGCGGTGTCATCAAACACACGACGTGCTGAATAAAACGAAATTCAATGCTTCCAAGCATGCGTCGACTTGATTCTGAGCATGCGCAGGTTTTGAACCGATGCTTTTCTGTACTAACCATCAGTTTGGTTCGATCGGGCAGCAGTCCATCGGTTCGATTTTGAAGCATGTTTTAAAATTTTGGACAGAAGGAAAACAGACCGATGGGCTATACACACGGGCGCTTTGGACCGATGAAACTAAGGCCGGGTACACACGGACAAACATGTATGGTGAAAGCGGTCCGTCGGACCGTTTTCACCATACATGTCTGCCAGAGGGCTTCTGTACGATGGTTGTACACACCATCGTACAGAAGTCCGCGCGTAAACAATACGCGGGGCGTGTCCGCGGTGTCGCCGCGTCGATGACGCGGTGTCGCCGCGACAATGACGCGGCGACGTGGGCGGCCCGCCTTTAAAATGCTTCCACGCATGCGTCGAAGTCATTCGACGCATGCGAGGGACGGCGGGCGCCTGGACATGTACGGTAGGTCTGTACTGACGACCGTACATGTCCGAGCGGGCTGAATTCCAGCGGGCTGTTTTAAAACAAGTCCAGGAATATTTGTCTGCTGGGAAAAGGCCCGGCGGGCAAATGTTTGCTGGAATTCGGCCCGCTCGCGCCCACACACGACCAAACATGTCTGCTGAAACTGGCCTGCGGGCCAGTTTCAGCAGACATGTTTGGTCGTGAGTATGGGGCCTAAGAGGTTCTTCTACACTAAGAAGTTCTTCTACACTAAGAGCATAGGCGTGCGCACAGGGTGTGCCAGGTGTGCCTGGGCACACCCTAATCACCTTGTATGCTGCAGATGCCCCCCTGTTTAGACCCATGATATTTCACCAAAGCCCCCTAATGGGGCTCCTAAAAAAAAAACAAAAAAAAAAAAAAATTATAAATAATAATAAAAAAATAAAATAAAAATAGTAATTTAATAAATAAAAATGTAATTGTAAAAAATAATAAAATAGTAAAAATAAAAACACAGTTCACTGCCCCACTGACACCAAACTCTGCCCTCCTGACATAAAGGGGCTCCTAAAAAAAAAAAAAAAAAAATTAAAATTAAAAAAATAATAATAAGAAAATTGTAATATTTTTTTTTTTTTAATACATGTAATTGTAAAAAGTAATATAAAATAGTAAAAATAAAAACTACTGACACCGTCCACCGCCCCACTGACACCAAACTCTGCCCTACTGACATAATGGGGCCCCTAAAAAATATATATATATACATAAATATATATATGCCCTACTGACATCGTGCGCTGCTCTACTGACACCGGCAGTATATAATGTATACACATGCATACAGGGGTGGACTGGGACAAAAATTTGGCCCTGGACTTCATCCAGACCGGCCCACTTAATTTTTGCACGCACACACACACACAAACTATACGCAATTGTCGGCGGTAAAAATAGCGGCGTTTTACCGCCGACGCTATGGGCGGCTCAGTGTGAAAGGGTCTAATAAATCAGTTACTATGACCAGCGGCAGTGCATTTACCCCCCCCCCCGCTGCATATTAAAAAAAAAAATCAGACACATACACTGACCCCCCTCCTGAAACAAACACTGTCCCCCCCTCCTTACACAAACACTGTCCCCCCCCTCCTTACACAAACACTGACCCCCCCCCTCCTTACACAAACACTGACCCCCCCCCCTCCTTACACAAACACTGACCCCCCCCTCCTTACACAAACACTGACCCCCCCCCTCCTTACACAAACACTGACCCCCCCCCCTCACACAAACACTGACCCCCCCTCCTTACACAAACACTGACCCCCCTCCTTACACAAACACTGACCCCCCCCCCCCTCCTTACACAAACACTGACCCCCCCCCCCCTCACACAAACACTGACCCCCCCTCCTTACACAAACACTGCCCCCCCTTTTTACACAAACACTGACCCCCCCCCCTCCTTACACAAACACTGACCCCCCCCCCTCCTTACACAAACACTGACCCCCCCTCCTTACACAAACACTGACCCCCCCCCCTCCTTACACAAACACTGACCCCCCCCCTCCTTACACAAACACTGACCCCCCCCTCCTTACACAAACACTGACCCCCCCTCCTTACACAAACACTGACCCCCCCCTCCTTACACAAACACTGACCCCCCCCCCCTCCTTACACAAACACTGACCCCCCCTCACACAAACACTGACCCCCCCCTCCTTACACAAACACTGACCCCCCCCCCCCTCCTTACACAAACATTGACCCCCCCCCTCCTTACACAAACACTGACCCCCCCCTCCTTACACAAACACTGACCCCCCCTCCTTACACAAACACTGACCCCCCTCCTTACACAAACACTGACCCCCCCCCCTCCTTACACAAACACTGACCCCCCCCCCTCCTTACACAAACACTGACTCCTCCTTACACAGTCCCCTTCTTTTTGGTATCCTTTGCAACAAAACACAGCTCCCTTTATGTCAGTGCCCCCTCCCTTACCTTACACAGCAGGGAGAAGACACTCAGAGGATGCGAAGCGTCCAAGCAGAAGGCGGGAGCTGTTCAACTTTCCATGTTACAGACAGACGATTGGTTGCTAGGACTGCCCCTAGCAACCAATCACAGGCTTTTTAACTTTTTAACAGCAACTTCTGCTCGGACAGTCTGTCTTCTATTGTATGGATGAGAGCGGCTGTGGGGGGGGGGGAAGGAGGAGGAGTTACACGGGAGAGAAGAGGTCTGAGAGGACACACAGGCAGGATGTTCAATAGGTTCACTGTTGTCACCCTGCACAGTGCACTCCACCCGCCATGCACCCCCTCCAGCAGCAATACTCTGCAGCCTGCACTGGAACCGTGCACTTGCAGTAGTGGCAACGGGTGCGGCCACCACCTTCCTCCCCAGCCAGCAGTCAGACTCTGCAGCCGCAGGACCCGATACCGATGTGCGGGGCCCCCTTCGTCCAGTACATAGCAAACACTGCCTGTATACATTCTAACTGTCAGAGTGTATACAGGCAGTGTTTGCAAATGTACTGGACGAAGGGGGCCCGCACATTGGTATCGGGCTTGCTGCTGCAGTGAGAGTGGAGCTGTCACATCTAAGCACTGATGATGGGGGTGCCCCCGCATATTGGCCCCGCCCATCCCCGACATCGTTTTGACAGCTCCACTCTCACTGCGGCCGCACGCCCCCGCTTGCCCACCAATCATCACTGGTCTGGATGTTTACACTCAGGGCGGACTCCGGGCTTTTTGGGGACCCATTCGGGGCTTTAGCCACCCCCTCCCGACGCCCCTGAGTGACAACTGGCCCACTGAGCCATCGGCCCACCGGGAAACTCCCGGTAGTCCCGATGGCCAGTCCAACCCTGCATGCATATGTTTTTGAGCTTTGGGGTGCACACCCTAATACAATAGGCTGCGCACACCTGTGACTAAGAGGTTCTTCTACACAAAGAGGCTGAGTGGGTCCGGGGGTTAAGTGGTTAAAAAAAAAACAGTGCAAATCCTAAATTCAGTTTTGGGAAATCTCCATGGATTTGATGTATCAATATTCTTTTTTTTTTTTCTTTTTTTATATTATCTTTTCTAACAGGATAATATGAGCCATGCAGAAAGTAAGGGCGGGTGTCTGCGATCAGCATGCTGCTCCCGGCTTATGATAAAGACGGGGAAGGACAGCGGCATAAGGAAGCCGTAATGGAGCAGAAAAGGCAGCAGAAAAAAAAAAAAAAACAAGATGCGGATTCCGGAGAAGAGATAGAAAGATGACGAGATACTGAGAGCTCTGCAAAATAATAAGAGATGCGAGCCGATAGAGCCAGACAAAGGAAGATCTATGAGACGGAAGGGGGCAAGGTAATGCCCGGCACAATGAAGGCATGGAAAACGCTGGGGAGGACAGAAATGAGAGCGAGCGATAACGACTGAAACAAATGTGTCATGACAACGGGAAGGGGAGTTATCAACCATTTACAAATTTAGGAAAAACACAGAAAAAGCTTCTATTTGGGATCAGAAGTGACAAAAATATAACAGAGGAAGTCTTTATTTTTGGAAAATAACACAATAAGATTGCGGCTTCTGCCAATAGTGGGCAACTGTCTGCATTCACACATGGGGGGGGGGGGATCACATATGGGGGGGGGGTCCCCAATCTTTTCCATTATAATACCCATTATCCATATACAGTAAATACCCTTTTATTTCTCAGAGAATGGGTGCAGGAGGTCCCCATCAGCCAGCATCAATAAACCCCTCAGCAGCCATCATCAATAAGCTCCCAGCAGCTAGCATCAATAGACCACCCAGTAGCCATCATCAACAGACCCCCCCAGCAGACAGCATCAATAGACCCCCCAGCAGCCAGCATCAATAAACTCCTCAGCAGCCAGCATCAATGGACCTCCCAGCAGCCAGCATCAACAGACCATCCAGCAGCCAGCATCAATGGACCCTCCAGCAGCCAGCATTGATAAACCCCTCAGCAGCCATCATCAACAGACCCCATCCAGCAGCCAGAATCAATAGACACTCCAGCAGATAGAATTAATAGACCCCCCAGCAGCCACCATCAATAGACCCCCCCCCCCCTGCAGCCATTATCAATAGACCCCCAGCAGCCATCATCAACAGGTCCCCAGCAGGCAGCATCAACAGACCCCCCCCATCAGCCAGCATTAATAGACTCCCCAGCAGCCATCATGAACAGACCCCCCCCCCCCAGCAGCCAGACTCAATAAACCCCCATGCAGCCATCATTAACAGACCCCAGCAGCCAGCATCAAGAGACCCCCAGCAGCCAGCATCAATAAACTCCCAGCAGCTAGCATTAATAGACCACCCAGCAGCCATCATCAACAGACCCCCCAGCAGACAGCATCAATAGACCCCCCAGCAGCGAGCATCATCAGACCCTCCAGTAGCCAGCATCAACAGACCCTCCAGCAGCCAGCATCATCAGACCCTCCAGCAGCCAGCATCAACAGACCCTCCAGCAGCCAGCATCAACAGACCCTCCAGCAACCAGCATCAACAGACCCTCCAGCAGCCAGCATCAACAGACCCTCCAGCAGCCAGCATCAACAGACCCTCCAGCAGCCAGCATCATCAGACCCTCCAGCATCCAGCATCAACAGACCCTCCAGCAGCCAGCATCAACAGACCCTCCAGCAGCCAGCATCAACAGACCCTCCAGCAGCCAGCATCAACAGACCCTCCAGCAGCCAGCATCAACAGACCCTCCAGCAGCCAGCATCAACAGACCCTCCAGCAGCCAGCATCAACAGACCCTCCAGCAGCCAGCATCATCAGACCCTCCAGCATCCAGCATCAACAGACCCTCCAGCAGCCAGCATCATCAGACCCTCCAGCAGCCAGCATCAACAGACCCTCCAGCAGCCAGCATCAACAGACCCTCCAGCAGCCAGCATCAACAGACCCTCCAGCAGCCAGCATCAACAGACCCTCCAGCAGCCAGCATCATCAGACCCTCCAGCATCCAGCATCAACAGACCCTCCAGCAGCCAGCATCAACAGACCCTCCAGCAGCCAGCATCAACAGACCCTCCAGCAGCCAGCATCATCAGACCCTCCAGCAGCCAGCATCAACAGACCCTCCAGCAGCCAGCATCAACAGACCCCACAGCAACCAGCATTAATAGACACCCCCCCCAGCATCTAGTATCAATAGACCCCCCAGCAGCCATTATCAATAGACCCCCCCCCCCCAGTCTAAGGAACTCTTTTGGTCTGAGGAGCAGACCTAAGGCCTAAGCTTGAGGCCTGAAGCAAGCCAGGAGGCTGAAGTATTTGGATTGTGCAAGTCCCGGTAATTGTAGAACCCCCCCTGCGTGTGCAAATGTATTTTGTGAACTTTTCCATTCTTTTAAATAAAAGTGGGCTGCCATGTCCTTATAAGTACAGTTTTGGACTGAACCTATTAAAAAGGCATCCGCTTGAGTCCAGGGACGTCTTTAATATTGATTGGACCCTGGGCAAACATTTTCTAGGGCCCCCCCTCCTCCACGCAATTTCGCTCTGCACCTGCTCTGAGACCTACAATAAACAGCAGCTAGACTCAAAATCAGTTCACTGAATCAGATACGCCGTCGTATTCAGTTCACTGAATACGACGGCGTAAGAGACTTACGCCGGTCGGATCTAATACAAATCAATGCGTAACTGATTCTAGGAATCAGGCGCATAGATACGATGCCTCAAAATCAGAGTTACGACGGCGTATCTGGAGATACGCCGGCGTAACGCCACAGTACACATACACACACTGAAAAGGTACTGGAGAGGCGGGGCAGCTATAATCTTGGGATTTTTAGACCAAAAGGATGTTGGTAAGGGACATTTCAGGGACAGATATAAAAAAAAAACGTAAATTTTTACATACTGTCCCTGGTTTTACTGAGGCTGGCAACCCTGATGGGGCCCCCTAATAGCATGGGGCCATCGGGCAGTGCCCAAGTGCCCAAATGGTCAGTCCGCCCTTGTATTCACAGGGCCATATTCTGAGTAAGGATACGATGGAGTATCTCAGGATACTCCATCGTATCTCTCTTTTTTGGCCCGTGTATATATGCGACTGATAATGCCGCGTACACACCATCACTTTATATGATGAAAAAAAATGACGTTTTTAAAAACGTCACTTTAATTGACTGTGTGTGGGGGAAAACGTCGTTTTATGTCTTGTAAAAAACGACCAAAAAAAATTGAAGCATGCTTCAATTTTATGTGTCGTTTTTCAAAAGTGCACTTTTTACTTCACAGAAATTGACCGTGTGTAGCAAAAAACGTCGTTTTCTAAGACGTTTTTTCATCCACGCATGCCCAGAAGCTACTTATGAAGCAAGCTTCAATGGTAAAACGTGGTGGAACGTAACCTCGCTTTGCAAGATCATTGTGAGAAAAACGATGGTGTGTAGGCAACTTCGTCTTTGAAAATTGAAGTTTCAAAAACGTCATTTTTTACTTCACAGAAAGTGTCGTTTTTTTTCATCACATAAAGTGATGGTGTGTATGCGGCATTAGAATCATTTTCGCATAGATACACTTAAGATCCGCCATGTGTAAGTCACTTACACTGTCGGATCTTAAATGTAATTACTCCGTCCGCCGCTAGATGGCGTTTACGTTCAGGTCTCATTTGTTTATGCAAATGAGCCTGATACGCCGATTCCTGAACGAATTCGCGTCGCGTAACCGTCGCTAACGTCGTTTGCGTAAGCGTAAACTTACCCCTGCTATCTGAGGGGTAAGTTTACGCAAGTCCCACGTAGGCCATGTTAAGTATGGCGTCGGGTCCGCGTCGTGTTTTTCCGTCGGCTACGTCGTTTCCCTAAGTCGTTCTTGAATACAACTTTACGTCAATGACGCACACGTCGGCGTCATTGACGTTTTACGCCGAGAACTGGAGCATGCGCACTGGGCTATTTTAAGCCCGGCGCATGCGCAGTTCGTTCGAATCGGGGGCGCGCTTAATTTAAATAGAAGCCGCCCCCCTTGGAGATACGCGGGGATACGCCGGGCCAATTACACTCCGCCGCCCCAAACTACGGAGCAAGTGTTTGGGGAATACAGCACTTGCTCCTGTAGGTTGGGGCGGCGGAGTGTAAATGGCTTACGAAATCTAGGAGAATATGGCCCACAATATATACAAACACACGCACACAGTGTTAGGGCTGAGATAATGACCAGGCCGGGGTCTGACCAAACCAGCTATATTCTACACAACAAAGGGATAGTTAATGACTCTTTGCTTTGTTTTTTTTTTGTTTTTTTTGCCTTGGCCCTTGAGGGCCAATCTAATTAAACAGTTCAAAGGAAGATGGTTTGTAAATTGGCAAAAGATTGTGGAGTGCAGGTGGTCTGGTCAGACTTGAAAGGAATCGTAAAGATCAAGGAAGACAAGTTAAAATGTTTGTGTCTTTTGTGTAAGAATGAAATTAGGCCATTAATAATCAATGCAAGTATTTAATTGTGATTAACTACTTCCTGACCAGCCGCTGCAGTTATACGGTGGCAGGTCGGCTCCCCTGCGCGAGAGCCCGTAGCTATACGTCACATCGCAAGGCGGCCACTAGGGGCTCGTCCCTGATCCCGACGCATGTGCCCGGCGGGGGTGATCACTGCCGGGCACCCGCGATCGCTCGTTACAGAGCGAGGACCGGGAGCTGTGAGTGTAAACACACAGCTCCCGATCCTGTCAGGGGAGAAATGCTGATCTTCTGTTCATACAATGTATGAACAGAAGAACAGTCATTTCCCCTAGTGAGGCCACCCCCCTACAGTTAGAACACACCCAGGGAACATACTTAACCCCTTCCCCGCCCCCTAGTGTTAACCCCTTCCCTGCCAGTGGCATTTTGATAGTAATCAATGCATTTTTATAGCACCGATCGCTATAAAAATGCCAATGGTCCCAAAAATGGGTCAAAAGTATCCGAAGTGTCCGCCATAATGTCGCAGTACGGAAAAAAAATCGCTGTTCGCCGCCATTACTAGTAAAAAAATAATATTTATAAAAATGCCATAAAAAATTTTGTAAACGCTATAACTTTTGCGCAAACCAATCAATAAATGTTTATTGCGATTTTTTTCCTGAAAAATATGTAGAAGAATACGTATCGGCCTAAACTGAGGAAAAAAAATAGTTTTTATACATTTTTGGGGGATATTTATTATAGCAAAAATTAAAAAATATTCATTTTTTTCAAATTTGGGGTCAGCAAGAGGTGGGGGGAAAATTTGGGTCAGCTGCAGGTGGGGGGAGGTTGGGGGGTCGGTGGCAGGAAGGTTGGGGGGTCGGTTGCAGGTGAGGGAAAGGTTGGAGTCGGTGGTGGTTGGGGGAAGGTTGGAGTTGGTGGTGAAGGTTGGGGTTGGGGGGGGAAGGTTGGAGTCGTGGCAGGTGGGGGGAAGGTTGGGGGTCGTTGGCGGTTGGGGGTCAGCGGCAGATGGGGGAAGGTTGGGGTTGGTGGTGGTCAGGGGGAAGGTTGGGGGTCAGTGGCAATTGGGGGGGGGGAGGTTGGGGGTCGGTGGCAAGAAGGGGGGAAGTTTAGGGGTCAGTGGCAGGTCGGGGGAAGGTTGACCCGCTCACGACTATATACGTCGGCAGAATGGCATGGACAGACAAATCAATGTATATTTACGTCACTTTGAATTTGCCGCCATGTGCGCGCGCGCCGCTGCGCCTGCCGCAAGCTCTGTGACCATGCCTGCGGGACCCGTGGACTCGATGTCGAGAAGTCGAGAATCTAATGGATCAATTTGACAACCAAGAAACCAGCATTTTTACACGGAGAGGTCAGCAATGACAGCCTATATACTTCCATATTTTAGCTTTTCTTTAACTTTCCCATAGACATTGGATATTCTACTTTTGATCATACCAGAACAAACATCATGGGCCGGATTCAGAAAGAGAGACGACGGCGTATCTCCTAATACGCCGTCGTATCTCTGAGTTCCGCCGGTCGTATCTATGCGACTGATTCAGAGAATCAGGTTATGCATAGATATCCCTAAGATCCGACAGGTGTGTCTTACACCGTCGGATCTTAGGCTGCAATTCCAGGCTGGCCGCTAGGTGGCGCTTCCGTATTTTTACGCGCGGAATATGCAAATGAGGATTTACGCCGATTCAGAAACAAACAACCGCCCGGCGCTTTTTTTTTTTACGTCGTTTGCATTCGGCTTTTTCGGCGTATAGTTACCCCCTGCTATATGAGGGGTAGCTAATGTTAAGTATGGCCGTCGTTCCCGCGCCGAGTTTTGAAATTTTAAGTTGTTTGCGTAAGTCGTTCGCGAATATGGCTGGACGTAATTTACGTTCACGTCGAAACCAATGACGTCCTTGCGACGTCATTTGGAGCAATGCACACTGGGATATTTTACGGACGGCGCATGCGCCGTTCAAACAAAACGTAAAAAACGTGGGGTCAAGACACATTTGAATAAAACACGCCCCCTACATCCCCATTTGAATTACGCAGCCTTACCCCGCAACACATACGTTACGCCGCCGTAACTAAGGGCGCAAGTTCTTTCTGAATAAAGAACTTGCGCCCAAAGTTAGAGTGGTGTAACGTATCGGAGATACGTTCCGCGGGCCGGACAGATACGCCATTGTATCTGAATCCGGCCCCAAATGTCTCTGAGACACCCATAGTCATCCAGTTGTGTTTGTTTTCTCCCGAGAGGTCAAAGCCAATGGTGTCGGCAAAGCTCTTGCCCCATCCCTCTGATTCGACAACACATAAATGAGCTGCCCATTTCTATTTAGGGTCCCAGGGGTCTGCCATTGGTGGTGCATCCATAGTGGGCTCAGGAGCGCCGCCCCCTCTCTCCTGCACCCGTCAATCAACAATAGATACATTCATGCATTGCATGCATTTATCTATTTTCGCTGCTGTTGCCCACTATTCAGGAGTCTGACCCCTTGTCAAGCGTCGGCCATCTGAATTACAGCGGTGGGGGGTGTTGTGGCAGTGCCTGATTAGAGCCTTTGGCTCTAATAGGCTTCCAAATTGTTAAACAGCGGGCGCACTGCTGCGTGTTCGCTGTTTACACAGT
The DNA here is from genome assembly GCF_905171775.1 of Rana temporaria. Lineage (NCBI taxonomy): Eukaryota > Metazoa > Chordata > Amphibia > Anura > Ranidae > Rana > Rana temporaria. Next base: position 9,275,725 of record NC_053496.1, read on the forward strand.
GCTGTGTTAGGGAATCGCTTCCCTAACACTGACCCGCCTCTCAGCCAATCAGGTGCACCGGGTCTGGTTACCGGTCACCTGATTGGCTAAAGCGATGGGCGAACAGGCATCCAATCATAGCAGAGATGAGATGAAGAGGACGGGAGAAGACTTTGAGGACTCGGAGGGAGCGTGGAGGACGGCATTGACCCGAGAAAGGTAAGTTCGGAGGGGGCAAACTGGCTGCATTTGATAGGGGAAACTGGCATCATTTGATGGGGCAAACTGGCGGCATTTCATGGGGCAAACTGGCGGCATTTCATGGGGCAAACTGGCAGCTATTGATGGGGCAAACTGGCATCATTTGATGGGGCAAACTGGCGACGTTTGATGGGGCAAACCTGGCAGCATTTGATGGGGCAAACTGGCAGCATTTGATGGGGTAAACTGGCGACAATTGATGGGGCAAACCTGGTGGCATTTGATGGGACAAACTGGCATCATTTGATGGGAAAACTGGCGGCAATTGATGAGGCAAACTGGCATCATTTGATGGGGCAAACTTGTGACGTTTGATGGGGTAAACCTGGCGGCATTTGATGGGGCAAACTGGCGGCATTTGATGGGGCAAACTTGCATCATTTGATGGGGCAAACTGGCATCATTTGATGGGGCAAACCTGGCTGCATTTGATGGGGTAAACTGGCGACATTTGATGGGGCTAACTGGCGGCATTTGATGGGGCAAACTGGTGACGTTTGATGGGGCAAACCTGGTGGCATTTGATGGGGCAAACTGGCATCATTTGATGGGGCAAACTGGCATAATTTGATGGGCAAACTGGTGGCAATTGATGGGGCAAACTGGCATCATTTGATGGGGCAAACTTGTGACGTTTGATCGGGTAAACCTGGCGGCATTTGATGGGGCAAACTGGCGACGTTTGATGGGGCAAACTGGCATCATTTGATGGGGCAACTGGCGACCTTTGATGGGGCAAACTGGCATCATTTGATGGGGAAAACTGGTGATATTTGATGGGGCAAACTGGTGACATTTGATGGGGCAAACTGGTGACATTTGATGGGGCAAACTGGTGACATTTGATGGGGCAAACTGGTGACATTTGATGGGGCAAACTTGCATCATTTGATGGGGCAAACTGGCGACGTTTGATGGGGCAAACCTGGCAGCATTTGATGGGGCAAACTGGCAGCATTTGATGGGGTAAACTGGCGACAATTGATGGGGCAAACCTGGTGGCATTTGATGGGACAAACTGGCATCATTTGATGGGAAAACTGGCGGCAATTGATGAGGCAAACTGGCATCATTTGATGGGGCAAACTTGTGACGTTTGATGGGGTAAACCTGGCGGCATTTGATGGGGCAAACTGGCGGCATTTGATGGGGCAAACTTGCATCATTTGATGGGGCAAACTGGCATCATTTGATGGGGCAAACCTGGCTGCATTTGATGGGGTAAACTGGCGACATTTGATGGGGCTAACTGGCGGCATTTGATGGGGCAAACTGGTGACGTTTGATGGGGCAAACCTGGTGGCATTTGATGGGGCAAACTGGCATCATTTGATGGGGCAAACTGGCATAATTTGATGGGCAAACTGGTGGCAATTGATGGGGCAAACTGGCATCATTTGATGGGGCAAACTTGTGACGTTTGATCGGGTAAACCTGGCGGCATTTGATGGGGCAAACTGGCGACGTTTGATGGGGCAAACTGGCATCATTTGATGGGGCAACTGGCGACCTTTGATGGGGCAAACTGGCATCATTTGATGGGGAAAACTGGTGATATTTGATGGGGCAAACTGGTGACATTTGATGGGGCAAACTGGTGACATTTGATGGGGCAAACTGGTGACATTTGATGGGGCAAACTGGTGACATTTGATGGGGCAAACTTGCATCATTTGATGGGGCAAACTGGCATCATATGATGGGGTAAACTGGCATAATTTGATGGGGCAAACCTGGCGGCATTTGATGGGGTAAACTGGCAGCATTTGCTGGGGTAAACTGGCAGCATTTGATGGGGCAAACTGGCGGCAATTGATGGGCACAGTGGCTGCGTTTAATGGCACAGTGGCGACAATTGATGGGCACAGTGGCTGCGTTTGATGGGCACAGTGGCTGCAATTAATGTTTTTTATTTATTTTTTTCAGTTTGTTTGCGCCCCCCCAAAAAATTGTTGAGCACCAGCCGCCACTCTACGACCTTCCGATGTCTACGGCCTTCTTACAATATTTTAAACACAAATCACAGAAACACGAATTGGAAGAATGTGAAATAAAATAGCCCATTACCTAAATAGGATTCATCAGGATATAATTTGCAGTCAGACGTTGGATCATTTACAAAACCACTTAGCATAGTCTCGGGTCAATAAATAAAGGACATTAACATGCTTTTTGTAACAACGGGGTGTTAAAGACAAACATAGTTCATGGGTGAATTATCATCATTACAGCAAAAAACGTGGGAATATTGACCGATAAAAACCAAGATAATTATCACTTCTACCTTCTATTCTTTTTTTTTCCCTTTCCCTTAATATCAAATGTGTGGACTTGTAAGGTGCTAAAGGATTGCAGACTAAATATTTAAAATGTAAATACATTTTTATTGACAAATAATAAAAAAAAAAAAATAATAATAATAAAAAATGAAAAAAAAAAACATTTATAGGCAATGTTTTTGTTAAGACGTACGTAGAAACATTGTTGCAAATCCCTCTCTGTATTTCGGACACCCGCAGGACTTGACACATGTGTTAACTAGAGTTGAGCGGACGTTCGGGATGTTCGGGTTCGGGTCCGAACCCGAACTTTAAAAAAAAAGTTTGGCTTTGGGAACCCGAACCCCATTGTAGTCAATAGGACACGGACTTTTAGAAAAAAAAATGCGCGGAGGTCCCCGCAAATTCAATAACCAGACCCTTTAGGTCTGGTATGGATATTAAGAGGAACCCCGCCGTCAATTTAAAAAAAAATTACGTGCGGTTCCCCCTAAATATCCATAACCAGACCCATTATCCGAGCATGTTGACCTGGCCGGCCACAGAAAAGAGGGGGGGACAGAGTGCGCCCCCCCCTCTCCTGAACCGCACCAGGCCACATGCCCTCAACATGGGGAGGATGTCCCCATGTTGATGGGGACAAGGGTCTCATCCCCACAACCCTTGCCCGGTGGTTGTGGGGGTCTGCGGGTGGGAGGTTTATCAGAATCTGGAAGACCCCTTTAACAAAGGGGACCCCCAGATCCTGACCCCCCCTGTGTGAAATGGTAATGGGGTACACTGTACCCCTACCATTTCACGAAGGAAGTGTAAAGTCTTGTTAAAAAAAACACACACACCGTAGAATAAAAGTCCTTTATTAATAAAAAAAAAGAAAAAAAGAAAAAAACTCCAGCGGTGATAATCTATTCGTTCCCGGCTTCCTGCGTTGTCCTGATCCAGCGACGGGTGCGGGTGATCTCCAGCGATGAGAAGATCCTGCGTCGGGTAACGTGACCCCGCCCCCTCTGACGTACCCTCCCTCTGCTACGTCACTGGGGAAGCCCAGGGTCTTTCCTGGAAGAGGCTTACCCAGTGACGTAGCAGAGGGTACGTCAGAGGGGGCGGGGTCATGTGACGGGTAGCCATGCCTCCTCTATATAAGTAATGTCACAGCTGCAGCGCGTCATTCCGCTGGGCTGTGTCCAGCGGTGAGAGGAGGTCGGGGATGCTGCTGCGCTGGATGGATCTTCTCATCACTGGAGCGGAGATCACCCGACCTGTCCGATCAGGACAATGCAGGAAGCCGGGAACGAGTGGATTTCTCACCGCTGGAGGTTTTTTTTTTTATTCTAATAAAGGACTTTATTCTTTGGTGTCAGTGTGTTTTTTTACAATACTTTACACTTCCTTCGTGAAATGGTAGAGGTACAGTGTACCCCATTACCATTTCACACAGGGGGGGGTCAGGATCTGGGGGTCCCCTTTGTTAAAGGGGTCTTCCAGATTCTGATAAACCTCCCGCCCGCAGACCCCCCACAACCACCGGGCAAGGGTTGTGGGGATGAGACCCTTGTCCCCATCAACATGGGGACATCCTCCCCATGTTGAGGGCATGTGGCCTGGTGCGGTTCAGGAGAGGGGGGGGCCGCACTCTGTCCCCCCCTCTTTTCTGCGGCCGGCCAGGTCAACGTGCTCGGATAACGGGTCTGGTTATGGATATTTAGGGGGAACCGCACGTAATTTTTGTTTTAAATTGACGGCAGGGTTCCCCTTAATATCCATACCAGACCTAAAGGGTCTGGTTATTGAATTTGCGGGGACCTCCGCGCATTTTTTTTTTCCGAACTCCGATTCCGGACCCAAACTTTTTTCAATTATTCAGGTTCGGGTCCGGGTTCGGGAAAAACCCAAAGTTTGTACCGAACCCGAACTTTATAGTTCGGGTTCGCTCAACCCTAGTGTTAACTAACAAAGCTTACAGTTAGAACAAGTAACATGTTCCCGGAGGTGAACGTATCCTTTAACCCTTTTACAGCCAGAGCAGTTTTTGCGTTTTTATTTTTTGCACACGTTTAACCACTTGCCGACTGCTGCACGCCGATATACATTGTCACAATGGCTGCCGTGGGCAAATGGGAGTACAGGTATGTCCCCTTTAATTTGCCCACTGCGCCGACGTATATCGGCATGCAGCGGTCGGCGAGTGGTTAAACGTGTGCCTGCTGCACTCAGGGGGGGCTGGGCCGGGGGGCAGGGTGGAAATTGCCTCCCAGGCCGCTCTAACTTATGTTCTAAATGGTCGGCAGCCTCTGCCCTCTACCATTTATTGTTACTGGGGGGTCTATAGTTGGAATCTATGTTACTGCTTTTCTTGTTATCAATAACAAATTTCATACAAATTATTTAGCACCACAAAATGATACTTGGTCCTATATTCTCTAAAAGGGCCTATACTGGGAGGTGGGTGGAACCAAGGGATGGTGCTCGGGGGTGGGTAGGGGGTGGAACCAAGGGACGGTGCTCTGGGGTGAGTAGGGGGCGGAGGCAAGGGACAGTGCTCGGGGGTGGAACCAAGGGATGGTGCTCAGGGGTGGGTAGGGGGCGGAGGCAAGGGACAGTGCTCGGGGGTGGGTAGAGGGCAGAGGCAAGGGATGGTGCTTGGGGGTGGGTAGGGATGCTGAGGCAAAGGACAGTGCTTGGAGGTGGGTAGGGGCTGGAACGAATGGCGGTGCTCGGGGATGAGTAGGGGGTGGAACCAAGGGACGGCGCTCGGAGGTGGGTAGGGGATGATACCAAGGGACGGTGCTCGGAGGAGGGTAGGGGCAGAGCCAAGGGACGTAGGGGACAGAGGCAAGGGACAGTGCTCGGGGGTGGGTAGGGTGCAGAGCCAAGGGACGGTGCTCGGGGGTGGGTAGGGGGTGGAACCAAGGGACGGTGCTTGGGGTGGGTAGGGGGTGGAACCAAGTGACATTGCTTGGAGGTAGGTAGGGGCGGAGGCAAGGGACAGTGCTCGGGGTGGGTTGGGGTGGAAAGCAAGGGACAGTGGTTGGGGGTGGGTAGGGGGTGGAACCAAGGGACAGTGCTTAGAGGTGGGTAGGATCGGAGGCAAGGGACGGTGCTTGGGGTGGGTTGGGGCGGAAGCAAGGGACAGTGCTCAGGCGTGGGTAGGGGGTGGAACCAGAGGACGGTGTTCGGAGGTGGCTAGGAGCGGAGGCAAGGGACGGTGCTTGGGGTGGGTAGGGGGGTGGAGGCAAGGAGTTACTCACAAAGGGGGAGTACCTGCACCAATTCTCTGAAAAAAAGCCCCATGTAGAGCCAACATTCTTACCGGATGACAGATAAGGTCAATGTGACACAAGAGCAAGGGGCATTTTGCTGCGTTTGCCCAGTGCTCAGAACCACCATCGCCTTGTCTGGAGGCCACTTACTTTTCCATGTACACCAAAGCCGAGAATTAGACGGTTATCCAGTTGAAGTGGAGAAGGAAGTTGAATGTGCAATGTACGATATCCAATCTACAAAGCATTTACTCCCAAGAGCAGCAGGAGGGCGAAGCATGGTCATCCCTAATTGCGGGGCTGTCAGATGCTGGTGGCAGGAGCAAAGCATATCGAGGCAACGGAGCCAGAAATTCCTCTCCCGGGTGACTGTATGCAGGTTAATAAAGCTTCAAACCCTCATTCTGAACAGGAGGTGTTAAGTTATCCTGTTATGGAAAATCTCTTTTAACCATTTAAAGGCGCCTTCGTCGCACATAGCTTGGTTGAACTGGATGGACGGGTGTGTTTTTTCAAGCAGATAACTATGTAAATAATATCCAGGGCCGGACTGAATCCTGGACACAAGGGGGTAGATTCAGGTACGATTTGCGCATTTCTTACGGAGGCGCAGCGTACCGTTTTAACACTGCGCCTCCGTAAATTACCTGCGCTACGCTTGATTCACGGAGCAGTAGCTCCGTAATTTGCGTGTGCGCTCCTGAAAACTGCCCGGCGTAAGGGCACGTAATTTAAATGATCCCATAGGGGACGTGGATCATTTAAATTAGACGCGTTCCCGCGCCGAACGTAGTGCGCATGCTCCGTCGGGAAACTTTCCCGACGCGCATTGCGGCAAATGACGTCGCAAGGACGTCATTTCCTTTAACGTGAACGTAAATGGCGTCCAGCGCCATTCACGATTCGCTTACGCAAACGACGTAATTTTTTTAAATTGCGATGCGGGAACGACGGGTATACTTAGCATTGGGCTGCCCCTGCTAATAGCAGGAGCAGCCTTACGCGGAACCCGACGAACGCAAACGACGTAAAATGCGTACGCAGGGCGCGCGTAGGGTTGTGAATCGGCGTTAGTATGCAATTTGCATACTCTACGCTGACCACTACGGGAACGCCACCTAGCGGCCAGCGTAAGAATGCAGCCTACGATACGACGGCATAAGGAGCCTTATGCCAGTCATATCTTAGGCTGCAGTCGGCGTATCGAGCTTCCTGAATCAGGAGCAGTCGATACGCCGGCGCAACTAAGCAATTGCGCTGCGTAACTATGGTTACGCAGACGCAATTGCTTGTTGAATCTACCCCAATATTCAGATTAGGCTGTGGCTCCTTAACCACTTAAGGACCCCCTTCACGCCGATATACGTCGGCAGAATGCCACGGCTGGGCACATCCACGTACCTGTACGTGGTCCTTTAAGCCCAGCCGTGGGGTCGCGCGTGAACACGACCCGGTCCGAAGCTCAGCGCCCGTGGGACCCGATCGCCGCCGGTGTCCCGCGATCGGTCACCCGGAGCTGAAGAACGGGGAGAGCTGTGTGTAAACACACCTTCCCCGTTCTTCACTGTGGCGCTGTCATTGATCGTGTGTTCCCTGATATAGGGAAACACGATCAATGACGTCACGCGTCCAGCCCCGCCCCCCTGCAGTTAGAAACACAGATGAGGTCATACATAACCCCTATAGCGCCCCCCTAGTGGTTAACTCCCAAACTGCAATTGTCATTTTCACAGTAAACAATGCATTTTTTATAGCATTTTTTGCTGTGAAAATGACAATGGTCCCAAAAATGTGTCAAAATTGTCCGACGTGTCCGCCATAATGTCGCAGTCAGGAGAAAAAAAAAATCGCTGATCGCCGCCATTAGTAGTAAAAAAAAAAATATTAATAAAAATGCAATAAAACTATCCCCTATATTGTAAACTCTATACATTTTGCGCAAACCAATCGATAAACGCTTATTGTGATTTTTTTTACCAAAAATATGTAGAAGAAAACGTATCGGCCTAAACTGAGGGAAAAAAAAGTTTTTTTTATATATTTTTGGGGGATATTTATTATAGCAAAAAGTAAAAAAACATTTTTTTTCAAAATTGTCGCTTTATTTTTGTTTATAGCGCAAAAAATAAAAACCGCAGAGGTGATCAAATATCACCAAAAGAAAGCTCTATTTGTGGGGAAAAAAGGACATCAATTTTGTTTGGGAGCCACGTCGCACCACCGCGCAATTGTCAGTTAAAGCGACGCAGTGCCGAATCGCAAAAAACTGGCCGGGTCCTTTACCTGCATAAAGGTCCGGGTCTTAAGTGGTTAAGTAACCAAGATGGTTACACAAATTTGTTTCTGTCCGGGAGCTGCCCGATGCAGGTTCTGCATCACTGGAGGAGGGGGGGGCAGGATGATGATGTCAGCAAGAGTAATTTGGCCACACCCATATTGTGCTGCAGCACACACCACATTACTACTCCCCTTGGGGGCACCCAAAGGTGTCCCAGGCCGCCAAAGTGTTCGCGTTTGGCTTGAAGAAAAGGCGGCAACCCTACTTACAAAGTGAGCAGCTTATTTACCTTTTGTAAATCAACCCCACGGTCTGCAGTGGTTACTCCGTAAATGTTTATATTCAGGGCTATTTTTCTCAGAGAATTGGTGCAGGAATCGAACTACGCCCCTCACCGAACCACATCGACCAGTGGGAGGGTCTTAAAGGGATATTAAGTCCAGGGATGCGCAATGTACAGAGTGCAGAGTTCAGAGGTGCAGGGTGTATCCCCTATGTCCCCCCCTCCATGAGTGCAGGGCAGGGAGGTATTTGTGGAAGCTGCCTAAATGCTAGCTGGCCTTGCAAACACAGAAGCCGGGCTTCTGTGTTTAAAAGTGACAATGGTGAGCGTGGAGCAGAGGGCAAGAGCACAAAGGCGGCGGAATGGAGTGACACCACGTTCCAGTAAAAAAAAAAAAAGATCCCTGCTTATATGTATAAAATGTATACATGTAGTAAAAGATGAAAACAAACACTGAAAAAAATATTAAAGTGGAGGTTCCATCAAAAAAACAATTTTGCTTTAAACTGTAGCTTACGACTAAAAAAGAAAAAAAAAAAGATTTTTTTTTTTTTACTCATCTGGAAAATGCCTGTTGCTATGCGGTCCCACGAAATCTGCCTTTGAAACCACCTAGGATTCTGACATCATCTCCCTCTAATGCTCCTGGGAAACGTGTGTCATCATTTCCTAGGATGCAGTGCACTGTCCAATTATCACTCCCCATCCAAGACTTCCAGGAAGTAAGGGGGTAATCCACAAAGATCCGGCGTAACATAAATTTTCCCATTTAAGTTACACTGCCTTAAAATTTCTACCTAAGTGCCCGATCCACAAAGCACTTACCTAGAAATTTTCGGCTGTGTAACTTAAATTCCGCCGGCGCAAGGCGTTCCTGTTTTCATGGGGGCTATTCCCATTTAAATTAGGCGCGCTCCCGCGCCGGCCGTACTGCGCATGCTCGTGACGTCATTTTCCTGACGTGCATAGCGCGAAATTACGTTACGCCGAGCTTTGTGGATCGCGACGGGTCAATAAAGTTGCGTCGGGAAAAAAAAAAATACGGCTGAAAAAAAAAATTCAAAACAAAAAAAAAATCGCGTCGCTGGACAGAAGGGTCTGCTTTTACAAGGTGTAAACAGTTTATACTTTGTAAAAGCAGCCCTAATTTTGCGTTTGCAAAATAAAACTTACGGAGAAAAAACGAAGCTGAAAAGCTTCGTGGATCTCCGTAAGTGCTAATTTGCATACCCGAGGCGGCATTTCGACGCGAAATGCCCCCAGCGGCGGATGCGGTACTGCATCCTAAGATCCGACAGTGTAAGTCCCTTACACATGCCGGATCTTCTGCCTATCTATGAGAAACTGATTCTGTGGATCAGTTCCATAGTTAGAATCAGGGGCCCATATTCTCTCTAAAAATCCGCGGGCTGCGCTTAAGGAGCAAGTGCTGTATTCCCCAAACACTTGCTCCGTAAGTTGGGACGGCGGAGTGTAAATGCCCCGGCGTAGCCTGGCGGATCTCCAAGGGGGCGGCTTGAATTCAAATTAAGCGCGCCCCCGATTCTAATGAACTGCGCATGCGCCGGGCTTCAAAAAGCCCAGTGCGCATGCTCCAGTTCTCGGCGGAAAACGTCAATGACGCCGACGTGTGCGTCATTGACGTAAAGTCGTATTCAAGAACGACTTACGGAAACGAAGTACCCGACGAAAAAACACGACGCGGACCCGACGCCATCCGTAACATGGCCTACGCGAGACTTGCGGAAACTTACCCCTCATATAGCAGGGGTAAGTTTCCGCTTACGCAAACGACGTTAGCGACGGTTACGCGACGCAAACTCGTTCGGGAATCGGCGTAGAAGGATCATTTGCATAAACAAATGAGACCTTCACGTAAATGCCATCTAGCGGCGGCCGGCGTCATTACATTTAAGATCCGCCAGTGTAAGTGACTTACAGATGGCGGATCTTAAGTGTATCTATGCGAAAATGATTCTAAGAATCAGTCGCATAGATACACGGGCCAAAAAAGGGAGTTACGATGGAGTATCCTGAGATACTCCATCGTAACTTCTATGAGAATATGGCCCAGGGATACGACGGCGTAACAGCAGTTACGCTGGCGTATCCCTTTTGAGGATCTGGCCCTAAGTGCCTGTAGGCTTCACAATGCCCACAAGCAAAATGACAACGGTGTAGATATGGTTTTATAAACTATCTTTTTTGAATATCTATGCGGATCGGCGGCGGATTGTAAAATAGTAAGTGACCAGATTTATATTATAAAAACGCAGGATGAAAGGACATACATTTAAAAATATGCTAATTGTGGTTGGAACGCTTTAAAGCAAGAGCTTAAATAAACTTGATCCAAAACGATCATGGTTATCCTTGAAAGGAAATACGGCAAAACCAGAGCAGAAAAAAAATATATGCAAAAGTTACAGATAAGGTCATATAAAGATACTGTACACGGCTCTTTCCAATTACTGTATATTGTCTCAATCTAAATGAATGTGCCACTGGAGGACTCTGTGAAACACGGACTTAATTAACATAGTAATTAACCTCCTTGCATTTAATGAAAGCGTGGTCCCTCCGTGTCAGGAGTGGCAGAGATAGAATCTTCCATTACAATAACCACTGGAGAGGCATCCGTCTCCGACTAGTGTACCCAATTATGGATCAATACAGGCGCTCCCGTCATAAGGACGTTTCTGGACATCACGGAAAACTGAACCCGTAAAGAAGAACGACGCATTTGGAGATGGGCTGGGAGTCACATTTTAAAGGAAAACTATTAGCTGGATTCAGGTAGGGGCGCGTATCTTTAAGGCGGCGCAGCGTATCGTATTTACGCTACGCCGCCTTAAGTCAGAGAGGCAAGTACTGTGGGCCAGATTCACGTAGGTGAGCGGCGGCGTAACGTATCGTAGATACGTTACACCGCTGCAAGTTTTCATCGCAAGTGCCTGATTCACCAAGCACTTGCGATGAAAACTACGCCGGCGGCCTCCGGCGCAAGGCGGCCAATTCAAATGGGTGTGTGCCATTTAAATTAGGCGCGCTCCCGCGCCGGACCTACTGCGCATGCTCAGTTGCCCAATTCCCGTCGTGCTTTGCGCGCCGTGACGTCATTTTTTCGAACGGCGACGTGCGTAGCGTAATTTCGTATTCCCGGACGGCTTACGCAAACGACGTTCATTTTTAAATTTCGACGCGGGAACGAGACGGCCATACTTTAGACAGCAATACGTTTGCTGACTAAAGTTAGGGCACCAAAAAAAAACGACTAACTTTGCGACGGGAAACTAGACTAGCGACGACGTAGCGAACGCGAAAATCCGTCGTGGATCGCCGTAACTCCTAATTTGCATACCCGACGCTGGTTTACGACGCGAACCCCCCCCAGCTGCGGCCGCGGTATTGCATCCTAAGATCCGACAGTGTAAAACAATTACACCTGTCGGATCTTCTGGCTATCTATGCGTAACTGATTCTATGAATCAGCCGCATAGATACTCTGAGAGATACGACGGCGTATCTCATCTGTGAATCTGGCCCTATATTCACAAAGCACTTGCCTCCAAACTTACGGCGGCGTAGCGTAAATGGGGCCGGCGTAAGCGCGCCTAATTCAAATGAGGATGAGGGGGCGTGTTTTATGTTAATGGTGGGTGACCTAACGTGATTGACGTTTTTTATGAACGGCGCATGCGCCGTCCGTGGACATATCCCAGTGTGCATTGCTCCAAAGGACGTATTGGTTTCGACGTGAACGTAAATTACGTCCAGCCCCATTCGCGGACGACTTACGCAAACGACGTAAAATTTTCAAATTTCGACGCGGGAACAACGGCCATACTTAACATTGGCTACGCCTCCTAGGGGGCAGCTTTATCTTTATGCGGCGTATCTCTTATGGAAACGGCGTATCTTTACTGCGACGGGCGCACGTACGTTCGTGAATCGGCGTATCTAGTCATTTACATATTCTACGCCGAACTCAACGGAAGCGCCACCTAGCGGCCAGCCTAAAAATTACACTTTAAGATACGACGGCGTAGGAGACTTACGCCGCTCGTATCTTAGCCTAATTTAAGCGTATCTGGTTTCCAAAATACGCTTAAATTAACGGCGGCGTAGATTCAGAAGTACGAGGGCGTATATACTGATACGCCGGCGTAACTCTATGAATCTGGCTATATAAGTAGACATTTTGGGTGATTGCAATGCTCAACTGGTAGCAATTTCTTCTTGTTTTACAAATACCGTATATACTCGAGAATAAGCCGACCCGAGTATAAGCCGACCCGAGTATAAGCCGAGGCACCTAATTTTGACACAAAAAACGTTGAAAACATATTGACTTGAGTATAAGCCTAGGGTGTCCATCTGCATGCCTCACTGTGCCTCACTATGTCCATGCCTCACTGTGTCCATGCCTCACAGTGCCCATGACTCACTGTGCCCATGACTCACTGTGCCCATGACTCACTGTGTCCATGACTAGACTGACGTTTAACATGGGAGTCTATGGAAGGAGTCTACTCGTTTGCCAAGTTCTGGGTCCAGGGGACCCACGACCAGCAAGTACCGGGTCCCCAAATTAACCAGAAAAATCACAGTTTAACATGGGAGTCTATGGAAGGGGTGCCTGGTTTGAATTATCGGTGCTCCCCAGCCGTAGGTCCCCCAGACAACAAACTTTGCACACTTGTAGAGAAGAAATGGGGCTATATGTGTGCCAAGTTCTGGGTCCAGAGGACCTACAACCATTTGGTACCGGGTCCCCAAATTCATCGGAGAAATGACAGTTTAACACGGCTTTGAAAAATCGGTGCTCCCCGGCCGTAGGTCCTCCGGACAACAAACGTTGCACACTTGTAGAGAAAGAGTGGGACTACATGTGTGCCAAGTTTGGGTTGCAGGGGACCTACGGCCGGCACCGGGTCCCCAAAAACCAGAAGATCAGGCGCAAAACGGTGACTCGAGTATAAGCTGAGGGGGGCATTTTGAGCACCAAAAAAGTGCTGAAAACTCGGCTTATACTCGAGTATATATGGGAAATTTTTGGGTTCTCTATCTTACAATACAGTAGGTCTAACAAATTTTCTGAAAGAGTGCTTTGATTAACCTTTTATAGGGAGGGTCCTTCTAATCAATTTTCTATGGCTGGCCCCAGGGCCATCTTAATGCAAGGGCACTTCTGGGCACTGCCCAGGGGCCCCAGGTACACGACGGGCCCCACAATAATCTTGCATTACATCATACTTGCCAACTGTCCTGTATTTGCTGGGAACACAGTCATGCTTTTTACTAAACTGTCCTGATATGATTGTGTCCCAGGAAGCGTCCCAGTCCCAGAACCTATACTGTGCCCTCTAGGCTTTGCGAGGCCCCAATCACGCCCATGAGGGAGAAAGAAAGAAAGAAAGATGAAGGGAAAAAAAAGAAAGAAAGATGAAGGGAGAAATAGAAAGAAAGAAAGGAAGGAAGAAGGGAGGGAAGGGCCCCTACTCACTTGGAGGCAGGAGGGACTGGATGGATGGATGGTTGGATGGATTAGGCTCCACCTTTCTTTTCCATTTACTGGGCTTGAGCTTGAATCTTCCTGCCCACACATCCCCTTCTCTTAGGCAGCAGAACACTGTCTGTTGGGGAGAGTGGGCGGGGCAGACACAGGAGGAGAGGACGGGAGGAGGGAGGAGTAGAAGCAGCTCTCTCCTCTGTCTGGCTGTGTGGGCAGCAGGGGGAGGTGGGGAAGTGTCAGAGTTGGCTCTGATGAGCTGAGCGTCTCCTTCTGGCTGTGATCTGGAGGTCTTATTGAGCTCCGATCCCCCAGGGATTTGTCTCACTCGCAGCCTGTTTCCTCTATGTGTAGCAGTGAGCGGACCCTGCGCTGTGCCATACCTCCCAACCCACCCGGATTCTGCGGGAACTTCCCGCACAGACTGCATCCTCCCGCAGTCCCGCGCAGGGGTTAATTTTCCCGCACAGGAAGAAAAAGAAGGTCAGAGGGGAGACTTACTGGAGCGGTGTGTGGTCAGCATCAGCCGAAGGGAAGAGGAAAACCCAATCAGCGACAACCCCCCCCCCCTTGCTCAACAACATCGATCGCGACAATAACCCCCCCCCCCTGCTCAACAACATCGATCGCGACAATAATCCCCCCCCCCGCTCAACAACATCGATCGCGGCAAAAACAACCCGCCCCCCGCTCAACAACGTAGATCGCGGCAATCACCCCTCCCCCGCTCAACAACTTCGATCGTGGCAATCACCCGCCCCCCGCTCAACAACGTAGATCGCGGCAATCACCCCTCCCCCGCTCAACAACTTTGATCGTGGCAATCACCCGCCCCCGCTCAACAACTTTGATCGCGGCAATCACCCCCCCACTCAACAGCTTTGATCCCCGGCACCCCCCCTCAACAAGAATGTCCCGCAGTGGATTGATTTTTGAAATGTTGGGAGGTATGGCTGTGATTATGGCAGGGATCCCTGCTGCTAGAAGAGGCGACTCTGTACTAAGGTAAACTAGGCGGCCGTGGGGCCCCCTGTGCGCGCGAGGCTTAAGGCGACCACCTAATTTGTCTCATTAGAGAGCCACCTCTGGCCCCGTTGTCTGCTGAAAATGGGTCACAGAAGTGCAGAACGATCTGCCAAATACTCGTACAGCCAAAACTTCTCCTTTAAATATTGAGTTCAATTATTCCAGTTGTGTCTGAAAGCAAACGCCATTTGCAGGTGGACATGAACTTGTGACCTTACCCACGTCATTCACAAAGAGGGTTTTTTCTACATCCAGAGGACATTTCCGCTTTAGATTAACAAAAGAAAAATTGTAATCCGAGGTTGGACAACCTGCAGGCTTCCAGTCGCAATGCTATAAACTGACAGTGGGACTATTAGCAGCCATGTTTTCCTATTGCATCCATCGATATAAAAAAGACAGCATGCACACTCAGCAGCCTACAATATAAATCCATAGGAGAAACAGCTGGGGTTGACTAAGTACACCACTGGATTCCAGCAAATAGTTTAATCCATAAAAAAGTATTGCATAGCAGATGTGGAGGAAAATAAGGAATAAAACCAAGGCTCCGGTCTGAAAGAGAGACATTCGGGGGACACAGAAAGCCGGTCTTTCATCTTTTCATGTCTGGAGCAGAAGAATTTACATTTTAAATGGAACAGACATGAAACTCCTCCATTCACACGGGGATAGTCACAATAAGAAAACCTTCATCCCTATTGTTGGGAATGTACATAGGGAGAGCAGATTGAAAAGTACCGTATTTATCGGCGTATAACGCGCGCCGGCGTATAATGCGCACCCTAACCTTAGAAAGGTAGTTTAACCACTTGCCGACCTCCTCATGTAAATATACGTCAGCAGAATGACACGGACAGGCACATGCACGTACCTATACGTCCTCTGCTTGACGTGGGTCAGGGGTCCGATCGGGACCCCCCCCCCCCCCCGTACATGCGGCGGTCGGTAAGCCTCGGGGAGCGATCCAGGACGACGGCGTGGCTATTCGTTTATAGCCGCCCCGTCGCGATCGCTCCCCGGAGCTGAAGAACGGGGAGAGCCGTGTGTAAACACGCCTTCCCGGTTCTTCACTATGGCGACGTATCGATCGAGTGATCCCTTTTATAAGGGAGACTCGATCGATGACGTCAGTCCTACAGCCACACCCCCCTACAGTTGTAAACACACACAAAGTGAACCCTAAATGTTACAGCGCCCCCTGTGGTTAACTCCCAAACGGCAACTGTCATTTTCACAATAAACAATGCAATTTAAATGCATTTATTGCTGTGAAAATGACAATGGTCCCAAAAATGTGTCAAAATTGTCCGAAGTGTCCGCCATAATGTCGCAGTCACGAAAAAAATCGCTGATCGCCACCATTAGTAGTAAAACAAATTTAAAAAATAAAAATGCAATAAAACTATCCCCTATTTTGTAAACGCTCTAAATTTTGCGCAAACCAACCGATAAACGATTATTGCGATTTTTTTTTTACCAAAAATAGGTAGAAGAATACGTATCGGCCTAAACTGAGGAAAATTTTTTTTTTATATATATGTTTTTGGGGGATATTTATTATAGCAAAAAGTAAAAAATATTGCATTTTTTTCAAAATTGTCGCTCTATTTTTGTTTATAGCGCAAAAAATAAAAACCGCAGAGGTGATCAAATACCACCAAAAGAAAGCTCTATTTGTGGGGAAAAAAGGACGCCAATTTTGTTTGGGAGCCACGTCGCACGAGCGCGCAATTGTCTGTTAAAGCGACGCAGTCCCGAACTGTAAAAACCCCTTGGGTCTTTAGGCAGCATATTGGTCCGGGGCTTAAGTGGTTAAGGAAAAGTAGAAAACTTACATTTTTGCCCTGCGTCCATTGGCGGCCTTGCCTGGCGTCCGTCTGTGGCCTTGCACGGGGTCCGTCCAGCCTTGTGAGTGTCCGTCTTCGGCTTTGGAGGTGTCCGTCTGCGGCTTCCTTGCGCAGGGTCCGTCCAGCCTTGTGGGTGTCCATCTTCGGCTTTGGAGGTGTCCGTCTGCGGCCTCCATCCAGCGTGTCCGTCTGCGAGTCCATCCGCACCTTGCCCGGGGTTGCAGTGGTGTTTGTTTTTGGATTTGGCGCCGATAGGGAGACGGATTTCCTGTGTGTTCGGCTCCTCTCGGATTCTCTCGGCTCTTCTCGCGTGGCTGCAGGCGGAGCCGAGCGTGGCCGAGTGCGCAGTACACTCGGCTCGGCTCTAGGCTGCGGCGGGCGGAGCCGAGCGTGGCCGAGCCTAGCCGAGTGCGCAGTACACTCGGCTCGGCTCTAGGCTCAGAGAC